>NW_020174642.1:8822751-9016427 GCF_003031525.2 Neophocaena asiaeorientalis asiaeorientalis | reverse complement strand
TATATATATATATATATATATATATATATAAAATGGCATATTAGCCATAAATAAATGAAATTCTGACATTTGCAGCAACATGGATGGACCTAGAGGATATTATGCTCAGTAAAATAAGTCAGAGAAAGACAAATACTGTATGATTTTACTTATATGCGGAATCTAAAAACTACAACAAATCCACAAACATAACAAAACAGAGACCAAAGAGGGTTGCCAGAAGGAAGGGAAGGCAGATGAGAGAAATAGTTGAAGGAGATTAAGAAGTTCAAGCTTAACTGTTACAAAATAAATGAGTCACGGGTATGAAATGTACAGCATGGGGAATATAGTCAGTAATAATGTCTTTATATGATGACAGATGGTAACTAGACTTACCATGTTGATCATTTAAAAATGTACAGAAATATCGAAACACTGTTATTGTACACCAGGAACTAACATGTAGTTGTAGCTCAATTATACTTCAAAACAAACAAACTCAGAAAAAGAGGTCAGATTTGTGGTCACCAGAGGCAGGAGTTACGGGGAGGGGGAACTGGATGAAGGTGGTCAAACGGTACAAGCTTCCAATTATAAGGTAAATAAGTACTAAGGTTGTAATGTACAACATGAAAAATATAAGTAACACTGCTGTATGTTATATATGAAAATTGTTGAGAGTAAATCCTTAGAGCACTCATCCCAGGAAAATGATTTTCCTTTTCTTTTATTTTGTCTAATATGTGAGGTGATGGATGGTCACTAAACTTACTGTGGTCATCAAGTCATGACGTACACAAGTCAGATCATTATGCCACCTTCAACTTGTACAGAGCTGTATGTCAATTATATCTCAGTAAAACCGAAAGGAAAACAATAAAAGTATTGAGTGAAATTTTAAAAAATTTCTTTATCTCATGTGTTACTCATAAAAATATGTCACTAAGGAAATATTCCATAGTTTTTCTACAAAAACAAAAAATATCAATATTGTCTTTTAATCTATAAACTTGAGATTTTTTTCATTTAATTTTCTTCTTTACTTTTTTGCAACGTTTCATAGTTTCCAGAATGCACATTTTTCATTTCTTTTGTTAAATATGTTTCCCAATATTTTATTATTTTTGATGCTGTTATAAATGGAATTGTTTTCTTAATTTCATATTCAGGTTGCTTATTGAAATTGTATAGAGCTACAATTGCTTTGTATATGTTGACCTTGTACCCTGCATCCTTGCTCAAATTGTTCAATTGTTCTAATAGTTTTTTGGTGAATTCCTCAGGATTTTATATATACAAGATTGTGTCATTTGCAAATAGAGGTAGTTTTGTTTCTATCTTTCCTATCTGGATGACTTTAATTTCTTTTCTTGCCCAACTGACTGGATAGAACTTCCAGTACAACATTGAATAGAAATGGTGAGAGCAAAGTTCCTTGCCACATTCCTGATGTTGGGGGGAAAGTATTCAGTCTTTCACCATTATGATGTTAGCTGTGGGTTTTTTGTAGATGCCCTTTATCAGACTGAGCAAGTTTCCTTCTGTTCCTAGTTTACTGAGTACTTTTATTACAAAAGAGTGCTGAATTCTGTCAAATGCTTTCTCTGCATTTTTTGAGATGATCCTGTTTTTTGTCTTTTATTCTATTGACATGGGTCACATTAATTGATTTTCAGATATTAAACCAATCTTGCATCCTGGCATAAGTGCAATTTGTTCATGATATACAATCCTTTTTTAGGTTGCTAGATTCATTTTCTAGCATGTAGATGGAGATTTTTGTATCTATATTAATAAGTGATATTGGTCTATAGTTTTCTCATGATGTCTTTGTCTGGTTTTAGTATCAGGTGAATATTGGCCTAATGTAATGAACTGGGAGATGTTCTCTCCACTTCTAATTTTTGGAAGTTTATGAAAAAATGGTATTAATTATTTTTTTTTTTTACACATTTATTTATTGATTGATTTTTGGCTGTGTTGGTCTTCGTTGCTGCACACAGGCTTTCTCTAGTTGTGGTGAGCGGGGGCTACTCTTTGTCGCGGTGCTCGGGCTTCTCATTGTGGTGGCTTCTCTTGTTGCAGAGCATGGGCTCTAGGCGCGCGGGCTTCAGTAGTTGCGGCTCACAGGCTCCAGAGCGCAGACTCAGTAGTTGTGGCGCACAGGCTTAGCTGCTCTGCGGCATGTGGGATCTTCCCGGACCAGGGCTCAAACCCATGTCCCCTGCATTGGCAGGTGGATTCTTAACCACTGTGCCACCAGGGAAGCCTGGTATTAATTATTTTTAAATGTTTGGAAGAATTCACCAGTGAAGCCATCTGGCCCTGAACATTTTTTGGGTGGGTGGGTTTTGATTGCTAATTCAATCTCTTTACTTATTTCAGGTCTATTCAGATTTTCTGTTTCTTTTTGAGTCAGTTTCAGGAGTTTGTGTTTTTCTAAGAATTTATCCATTTCAGCTAAGTTATATAATTTACTGGCATACATTTTTTCATAGTATGTCTGTATAATACTTTTTAGTAGATCAATAGGAATCGCTCATGTTTATTTTCTAATTTTAGTAATTTGAATCGCCTCTCTTTTTTCTTAGTCAATCTAAATAAAGGATTGTTAATTTTGTTAATCTGTTCAAAGAAGTTTTTGTTGATTTTATCTATTGTTTTGCTATTTTCTATTTCATTAATTTCTGCTCTACTCTTTAACATCTCTTTCCATCTGCTTGCTTAGGTTTAGTCTGATGTTTTTCTTCCCCAGTGTCTTAAGGTAGATGGCTAGGTCATTGACTTGAGATCTGTCTTATTTTTCAATACAGGCATTTATTTGCAGCTATAAGATTTCCTCTAAGTGTCACTTAATCTGCATTCCATAAATTTTGTATTTCATTTTCAACCATCTCAAAATATTTTCTGATTTCCCTTTTTATTTCTTCTTTAACCCATTGATAGTTTAGGATCATGTTGTTTAATTTCCAAATATTTGCGAGTTTCCTAAATGTCTCTCAGTTATTGGTTATTAATTTTTTTCCATTGTGGTCAAAGCATCATTTGTATGATTTCAATTTGTTTAGGCTTGTTATATGGCCCAACAGATGGTCTATGTGGAGAATGTTCCATGTGCACTTGAGAAGAACATATAACCTGCTCTTGTTGGGTGTAGTGTTTCGGAGATGTCTGTTAGGTCTAACTGATTTATGGTGTTGTTCAAGCCCTCTTCAATGGCCTTCTGCCTGGTTCTTGTATCCATTATTAAAAATGAGATATTCAATAATTATTTCTGTATTGTCTATTCCTTTCTTCCATTCTGTCAGTTTTTGTTTCGCCTATTTTGGGGATCTGATGTTAGAGCATATATGTTTATAACTGTTATATCCTATGAAGAATTGATGTTTTATCATTACAAACTTCCCCTCTTTTTGTCTAGAAACATTTTTTTGCTTTAAAGTCTATTTCATCTGATACTTACACAACTGCTCCAGTTTCTTTTATGATTGCTGTAGATTGTTTTCCACCCTTTTACTTTCAATCTCTTTACACCTTTGAACTTAAAGTGTGTCTTCTGTAGTTACCATGTAGTTGGATCTTGGTTTTGTTTTGTCTAGTCCAACAATCTCTGCTTTTGGTTAGACTGTTTAATTCATTCACATTTAATGTTATAATTGATATGGATGGATTTGTCTGCCCTTTTACTTTTTGTTTTCTATACGTGTCATGTCCTTTTTGCTTTCTTTTGAATTAAGTGAATATTTTCTAAGGTGGCATTTTAATTTATTTAATGATTTTTCACTATATTTTTATAGGTTTTTTTTTCCTAGTGATTTTTTTTCCTAGTGATTGCTCTAGAGTTTACAATCTTCTTATCAGAATGTCTTCTAGATTTATATTAAAGTAATTCAAATGAGATTATAGAAATGTTACTCCTGTGTAATTCCATTCCTTCCTCCTATTTTTGTATAATTGTAAGCTTGTTAAATTAATCTTCTTATTTATTATTTCTGATTCTCTTTTCTTCTGTTGATTTGAATTACCATCTTGTGTCATTTTCTTCCTCCAATATAATTTTGTTCCCATCTGCCCCCTTTACTGTCAAATATATTATATTCTGTAGTTTATAGAACCAATAATACAATTACATATGTATTATTTTAAGCAATTGATTTTTAAAACAGTTAAGAGGAGAAAGGAGAGTAAATATGCAATTAAACTCTCTTTTACAATTAATTATAAGATTTCATTTATTGGCACTCCTTATTTCTTTGTGTAAATTGGAATTACTGTCTGGTGTAAATTGTATTCAGGCTGAATACATTCCTTTATTATTTCTTCTATGGTAGGTCTGCTATCAGTGAATTTGCTTAGTTTTTTATTTCTTGGAATATCATTAATATCACTTGCCCTTTGGAAAAATAACCTTCCTAAATATAAGGTTCTTGCCTTGGTTTACAGATTCTTTTTGTTTGTATGTTTGTTTTTAGCATTTTGAATATGTCATCCCACTGCTTTGGCTTCCATCGTTTCTAATGAAAAGTCAGCTGTTCATATTATTAGAGTTCCCTTGTATGTGTTAACTTGTTTTTCTCTTGCTGCTTTCAAAGTTTCTCTTTGTCTTTGGCACTCAACATTTTGTCCAAAGTGGGTCTGGGTTTGAATCTCTTGGATTTATCTGACTTGGAGTTCATTGAGCTTCTTAAATACCTAGATTGCAGACTTTTACCAAATTGGTGCAGTTTTCGGCTATCTTTACAAAGCGTTCTTTGTGCTTTCTCTGCTCTTCTGATGCACCCGTTACCCTTATGTTGGTGTGCTTTATGCTCTCCCATATTTACTGAGGTTCTGTTCATTTTTGTCTTTCTTTTTTCTCTCTGTTCCTCAAATTGCATAGTCTCTATTGACCTGCGTTCAAGTTCGTGGATGATTTGTTCTGCCAACTCATGCCTACTGTTGAGCCCCTTAGTGAATTTTTCCTTTTGGTTGTTGTACTTTTCAACTCGAGAATTCCCACTTGGTTAGTTTTTATAATTTCTGTCTCTCTGTTAATATTCTCTATTTGGTGAGACATTGTTACACCATTCTTTAATTCTTTAAGCATGGCATCCTGATGAACATCTTTTATAAAAGCTGTTTTCAAGTCTTTATCTGCTAAACTCTAAATATGTGTCTGTCAAAGGCAGTTTCTGCTGCCTGGGTTTTATTTTTTGCTTTATTTTGTTTTGTGTAGTTTTTCTGTGTATGCATCACTCTTTCTTGTTTCTTTGCATGTGTATTAATTTTGCTTGTTTGTTTGTTGGACATTTCAGCAACTCTGGATACTAACTCCCCTCCCCCACTCCCCTAAAGCTTGCTGGTGTTTGACTTCTTATCTGTTCAGTGACTCCGCTAAGCCAGGTCAGTGACGTCCATGTTCTCTGCAGTGTGCCACCTTTGATGTTGCTCCCTTGGGTATGCACGAAGTCACCTAGGGCATGACAGTGGTTTTGGCCAGGCTGTTGCCGTCCATCTCTTTCTTTGCTTTCCCTGCTGAGTTTCTGGATGCTCTGCCTCTGTTGGTACCACACCCAGCTGTTAACCTCCACTAACTGCAAGCTGATTGCTCCATTATTTTTAACAACATTCTGGGGCATAAAGTACTCCACAGTCTGATCCAATTAAAGTCAGACCCCTTTGCAGGGGAGTTATCTGAAGCCAGTCTTTGGGGCTTGCTCTGACTCTAGGATGACTCTTCCTGACACTCTTTCTGTGGTTTTTCTCTGTTAAACTTCTAGCTTGTCTCCTATTTCACTCATTGCTATCATGAAGCTATTAGTTCCACGCTCCACAGTGCCCTGTGGCTTGAACTTCCCTATACTCTGTTCCAAAGGAAGTAAGTCACCTGAGGGATATTTACAGAGCTTTCTGTTTTTACAACCTGTCTCTACCCCTGGGAAGAGCTTCTGTGATACTGCTCTGGAACAGTGGCCTGCTTATCTTGGAGTGAAGCCCTTTAATTATGAGTGGTGTGTGGGGCAAGAGTGGTAGCCTCAGGTATTCTCAGCTTGCTTCTCCTGGTGTGGAATCTCCACCCAAAAAGTGAGCTGGGGTTAGGGCAGGCAGTCAGGACCCAGTATTCTCAGCCTGCTGCACCAGGCAGGGGTAGAACTTTCATCCTATGAGTGGGGGCTGCGTGGAGGAGGGAGGCCCAGACATCTTGGCCATGCTTGCCTGGAATAGAACTTCTGATACATAGAGCTAGGGGAAAGGGAATGAGAAGTGTTGGTGGCTTCCTTGCCCTGGGGAGAAACTGTAGCTTTTGGGTGGGGACCGAGGGGAGTGGGATCCTCGTGTTTTTGGTTGTACCTGCCTGGAGTAGAGCTTCTATCATGCTGAGGTGGGAGTGGGGTGGAGAGGGAGCATGTTATGGCTCAGATGTTACAGACACTCACTGTTCTTACTGAGATTTAGTATATTTTCTGGAATAAATATTTCTCCATTTGCTGTATGCTTTTAGAACAATTTCCAGAGACTCAATTTAAAAAAAAATTTTTTTTTGCCAATTTTATGGTTGTTTCACTTGAGAGAGGGTCCTGGTAGCTCAACATGCCAACATTCCAGAAGTGTTTCTTTATATGTTACTATTAGTTCATTTTTGTTTAGATTTTAGATATTCCTGTTTTAATTTTTTTCTCAGACTTATATGTGTACTTAATTTGAAGAGTCATATAGTTTACAAGGTTTACTACAGAAACAGCATCCCATTCTCTCTTTCCTTCGCCCTAGAGAAAATCACTTTCAATGCTTTTTAATTGTCTTAAAAAATGATCAGTTTGTTTATAAATAACATGCTTGTATACAACCTTTTTTAAAAAATTCCAGTTTTAGTCATGATTTATTAACTTCCCATGATAGTAGATGAAGCTTGGTCTCCATTTAACTCTAACATACATGTGTGCTTCCATTATGCCCTTTTCAAGACAGTTGTCGTGTTGATTAGAACAACATCACATGTTTTTCTTTGATGCACATCGGCCTTCTTCTCATCCCTCTGTGCAGGCAGGGGATTGGGGGCCATGTCTGTCTTATTCACTAACATACCCCATGTGTCTAGCACCAGGCCCGGAACACAGTAACCTCATTTAACACTGGTTGAAGGAATGAGTTCGCCTCGGTGCCTCTTTGCCTTCCTTTGGGGGGTGGGGTAGTCTTTGGATTTGTAAAGCATTCTGTGACCTTGACTCTTCAACTGGAAAGGACATCCTGAACCTCCCCTTCCAATACACTTGCAGCAGCTTGGTTACTACTCTGCTCCCTGGACCACTAACAGAGGATGAGGGAAGAGCCCCTGACAGCAGTGGTTACCACCCACCTGCCTGTTGGAATCATCTGGAGAATTTATGAAATGCCAAAGCCTTGACTCCACTTCAGTTCAATCTCCCCGGGGGATTCTAACCTGAGAATCACTGCTGTTAACCCATTTACACTTGTCTTAAGCAGAATAGTAACTTATTTGGTCACCTGGATTCCTGGCTCATAGCAGACTGATATAGGGGGGTGGGGAAGGATGTGCCAGAAAGTGGTCCCATACACCAAACAACAGGAACACTAGGTATAGGGACAAGCAGGTCTCTGCCCTACACCGTGATGTTCATAATGATGGGCTTCAGTCATCATGAAAAATTCTATTATGCTCCACATGTATTCCTTAAGAAGACAGGACATAATAAATCATTGGCATTGAGCGTTGGTGATGTACCAGGCACAGTTCTGAGCAGAGATGCTGCTTTGTTTAAACTTCATAAGAACCTTACAGGTTATGATCTGTTGATATTCCAATTTTGCTGATGTGAAAACTGAGACCTTGAGAGATAGAGTGAGTTGCTCAAGGTCCCATTACTAGTAAGTAAAGGAATGAACTCTAACCCTCATCTTTCTGACTCTAAAGTGAAAATGTTACCCTTTATTTGAGTAAGTTCCTTTTGTTCACGAAAAGACAACTTTGTTGGATAAATTTCATTGATGAAGAACACATCATTATCTATCAGGGTTATCGTGTTAGTGAACCCTCTGCTATGTTTACGTAAAAATGACCCATAGGAATGGACTGGATAATGGTTGACTGTTATAAATTTTTCAATACTTATTTATATAATTGATATTCAAAGTTCTTTGGTGGATAAAGAGAAAAATAAAACTGATTCTATCATGTTTTACTATTTTGTTCCTCCTAAATTGAAGGATATTCTTTGTAAGCTGGACCAGGCCCCATTTTTACCTCCCTGCATGGTGAGTTCAGATCAGGTTTCTGTTATAAGCCGACTCACACGATTCTGTGAATAATTCTGTGAATAAGAAAAGGGAGAGCCTGTAGTGTTGGGAGATTTATATTCCTCTCGTGGTAGCAAGAAGGTCATTCTGAATATCTGCTTGCAGATAAATACAAAGCTTTGCACTTTCTCTGCAGGTTCTGTTTTCTCCTCTATGACAGGTCACTGCAGTTTCTTCAGGGAAGTCCAAATATAGAAAAAAGAAATTGAGTGAAAGAGCATGTTATATTCATCCAAACTTCTTCTTCTAGTGGTTGATTATGGAAACCCCCATCTTAGGGATGGCTGGGTGCAGGGCTCTGTGTGGAAGACACTATAATCAACAAAGTGTCCTCCACAGAGAGCTCTCAGGAGGGCAAGTCTTCAGCCACATGACGCTCTGAGGTCCTATTAGCTAGCAGTAAGGTGGCTCCATCCACAGAGGAGAGAATTTTAGAATCAGCTATTTTCACTCTAAAAGACAATGATAAGAAATAATTTTGCATTTTATCTTACACTCATTGAAAGAAGCCTTACCAAGTCTTAAAGTTGACTTCCTTGGCGTTTGATTGACCAAAACCCCAGTTTGCGTGTTGGAGATTTAAATTGATACTGGACTGATTAAGAAACACAAATGAAAATTTCAGAGTACAAATGGATGGGGAATCCCTAGCTGATTCATTGGCTCTTTGTAGTTTATTGAACCAAATATACTGCTCACAACCCTTAGGGATCTGTAGTTACTCGAGCTTCACTCTCAGCTGGGATTAGCACTGTGGCTTCCTGGAGTGGAGAGAGACCTCAGAAACCTGAGCAAGTTAGAGAATGAGGGATTCTTGTTCTTTCGAAAAAGCTAGGAGGCACCAGTATTTATACAGTAATAAAAAGATCAGATGATTTTTGGCTTGTTAGTTTTTTTTATTACTTTATGTTTTCAAATAGCATCAATAAACATTAATTTAGGTTTCCATGGTGCAAAAGTACACAGGCATTGTAATAATACTTAAAATATATGCAAACTAACTGAGAGCCTTAAGTCATGACACTGTAAACTTTTGAAGGGATGAGTTTCTCACTTTCCTTCTGGTTAATGAGGCGGGGAGAGAGGGAGAGACAGACGTTAAATTTAAGGAAATGCCTATCTTGTTAGGTATGCAAAATCTGTTCTGTATTGGTTTTTTGTTTGTGTTTGTTTTTCGTCAACTCTACTGTGAAGAGTGAAGACTTAGATATTTCCAGAAAAGTTCTCTGGCTCTAGGTTCATGAAGAGCATCCAGCACTGTCCAATGTAACTTCTGCAATAATGGAAGCACTTCTTTTAATTCACCTTTAACTATAAATAGCCACATGTGGCCAGTGGCAGATACTGGCTCCGACATACTGGACAGAACTATAGATAAGAATTTCTTAAAGCTCATTAATATCTTTTTTATGCTAATGACTTTTAAGTGAAAAAGTGCACGTATGCATAGTAAAATGAAATAAAAGTAGTAACCAAACATCTATTTGATAGGAAAGACTATTTCATGAAATTTTGTACCCTTCCCATGCCCTACTCCAAGTCCCCCTTCTGAGATGTGACCTTGCATAATAGCTTCTTACCTTTCTCCATGAGTTGTCTATGCATGTATAAACATGTAAATGTACACACACTTCATTACATAAGTGGGCACACCCAGTACCCACCATTTCCCCAACCCTACTTCTTTCATTTCAAAACATCCTGGGGTTCTTGTCCTAGGAGCCTAAAGCTGCCTCATCTTTTTAATGGCTGCATAGCAGTCCATTATCTCGGAGCACCATTATTTATTTAACTGGCCCCAATAATGGATATTATGGTTATTTACTTCCAGTTTGCTGTTGCAAACATCATTTTAATGATCATCCATCCACTTGCATCTTTGCATACATGTTTGTGGCTGGTATTTCCCATGATAGTAAATTGCGTGAGAAGAGAACTCTCAAAGACAACACCAGGATACAAATCAGTTAGGATTGAATGCCTTCTCTTCCTTGAGTTGCTCTCAGAAACAAACTAGAGTGAGTAGTTTCCCTCTGATGGGCATAATGCTGACTGTCAGCTCCACGAGAGAAGTGGTTCTATATTGTTCACTAATGTACCCCATATGCTCACATTCCTAGCCCGTAGCAGGAGCTCAATAAATATTTGTTAAATGAATGAGTAAATGTCCTAGTTTTAGATCATATTCTGAGGATTTTCACCTACTTTGGAAAGGACCTACTGAAGATTGAATGGGTTACCTTTGTCATACGTAACAAAGGTTATTGATAACTCTGCTCATCAAATATTATTTATTTTTAATTACTTCATACTCACTCCTGGAATAATATCCATTACTGTACTTAGACAAGTGGCAAAGTCAAAGTTAAAATGTTGGGACTTGTTCTCCAAAACTTTTCTTAAAATTTGATAAAATCATATACAAATTGGTATGGATAGAGATGTCACTGCCTGTTTCATGGACTGGGTTTTGCTAGGTTGCTCCCTTGGGCTTTCCTGGGTTAAGAGAACCAGTCCTCTGCCACCCTAGTGCATGTGATGTTTCTGCAACGCAAAGAACTGAACTGTGGCACAGAAGGGGAAGCCAAGGTTGCACGGTTGATCTCAAGCAAGATTTCCAAGTGGACTTGAATCTGGCCTTATCTTTCCTCTTATTCCATCTTCTTCCCCCACTGTAGGTCTCCATGAACACTCAGCGCTCTTTCTTCTCTAACCACCCAGTCTCCCTCCCATTCCCCTGACCCTTCACCTCGGAGACAGCTTGCACCTTGAAGCCCTGGACACAGCCCCTTTTTTCTGTCACCTCCTCTGGGTTTGGCTTCTGACCCCTCTCCTACCCCATGGCTCAGCTCTCTTCAGGAGAGTGGGGAAGTGAACATGATGAGGGATTTTACTTCTTTAGGGATTTTTATGCTGAGAAAAGGTCAAAATGGGCTCTCATCCAATACATCTTCAGTGCAATGGGTGTAGCAGACGGAGCATAAGTCTCACATCCGGTGGGGCTCTCTGAAGAAGTGGACAAGAAGGAGAAGTAACCAACAATATGGAAAAATAGGCCCTTGAGTCCACAGTTGTGGAGGAAAGTGGGTTCCCACCTGGGGTGCAGCGAGGAAGGACCAGAAAGGTCAGGAGAGAAGGAGATGAGAGAACACTGCCCTCTAGGGTGAGCACATGCACCAGTAGGCTCTCTGTGGTATTGTGGTACTCAGACCCTGTCAGGCTTCCTAAGATCCTTTACGTTATTTTATTACTGTCTTTTAATTTCATTTTAGATAGTCATCAAGAAAATAAAAAGGATCAAACAACCCAGTAAAGGAAAATAAACAAGTAAAAAGCAGACATTCCACTGCGTAGATAATTACCATTTTCATTTTGACATTGATAGTCTACGTACATGAGCTCATATTATACATGCTGTTTTTTCTGAATCAACCCTTTCTTATTTTCTTTGAGTTATTTTCTCCTTTCTTTCTCCCACTATCCCCACCTCAGCCCAATCCGTAACAAACGTTTGTATTGGTGTCAACATTTTTTCCACCCTTGCAAAGATTGCTCACACACACATGCACACACAGAGAGAGGGTTTCTCTTACTATTTGTTTTACAAAAATGAGGCATTTTATATAGTCCTCTGCATCTTGCTTTTCTCAATTAAATATGCTGGAAATGTCCTCACATCACTGATTCTTTTGCCTAATGTTGCGATACTTTCACGTTTTAAAATTTATTCAATATCCCTCATTGATGGGCACACAGATGATTTTCTTTCTTCTTTTTTTTTCTTTTCCTATCTGTTGTTTCAGCAAACAATGCTACCGTGGATAGCATTGTACAAATAGCTTTAAGTACTGCTTATTTTTTACCTCAGTGGGAGAGATTCCCAAGAGTAGGATTGCTAAGTGGAAGGGTAAGTGTATTTTTTCATTTTGTTTCTTTTTTTAAATACATACTGTCAGAATCTTTTAAAAATAAAGCTACAAAAGCATCACACTGCCACCAGCAATGTCTGAAAGTGCCCTTTCGCCCTGCATCCTTCCAACGTTAGCATCTCCACTTCTCTTAATGCCTTTCAATTTGGTGGTGAGAAGCAATACCCAGTTGTTACTTAAACATACATTTTATTGCCTATTAATGTGATCGAGCAACCACTCAGGTTAACTGGCTGCGTTCTCTTCTTCTGTGAGCTGTCAAATTCAAATCCTGAGCCCATTTTTCTACTGGCTTGATTGCCTTTTTGTTATCGGTTGTACGTGTTCAGGCTTTCATTGACATTAGGCCTTTACCTGTCCTGCCTGTGTCGTCAACCCAGCCCTCGCTTGTCCTCCGCCATTTTTTGTGACAGTTTGCTGTTCAAAGCGTGCACTTTTTTAGGCACTTTACAAGTCTGCCTCATCTAATCGTCACTGTGGCCCTGTGACATAGGCAGGGTTAATAGAGCAGTCTTTTGAGGCCAGAGGCTAAGCCCCTCCCAGGGTCACACAGGTCCGAGGATGTGCCGGGGCCTGACTCCACAGTCCCCGTCTGCACCACAGTGCTCCAGACCTACATCCACCTGGGCACACAGCCTTGTCCCCCCGGCCTTTCCCTCTGATGTTTTGGTCCGTTTCTCCCTGTCCACTATCCCCCCAGTAATGATTGGGCCCCTCAGCCATTTTATCTCCTTCCAGTGGTGTCTGGTGTGCAGCCCATGAGGCCACAGGGCTGAGCTGTGTCTGGGGACTCTGGGGTCATCACCCAATGACCCTGGGCTGCTTCCTCTATGTCTTCCCTCAGGACCACACGGGGTCATGTCCCATGACACCAAAGCCCTGTGCTAGATCCAGAAGAATTTCTTCCCCATATTCAGAGCTGAGGCACCTTCTGTAACGATGTGCAAAGTACCTGAACTTCTCACATCTCCAGGAATTTGGTGTGAACACTAGTCTTTCAAGAGAGGGCCGGTTTTGCCACTCCTGGTTTTAGGCCCCCTGGGCTGACCTGCAGGGGGTAAGCCTGGGTCCCTGCGGGATCTGGAGTCCTGCTCTCCCATCCCCCCTCTCCTGCCAGCCCCTCCAGGCCGCCAATCCCAATGGGCTCCCTTGATTAGCGCTCTCCACACAGGCCTACATTTCCCTTTGAAGTGTTGTCTGCTTCTAAAACGTATTTGATGCAAACCCCGCCTCGACCTTCTCTTACAATCCAAATCCCCAGGCTCGGTAACTGTCTTCGCTTGGAAAAATAACTGGTTAGCATGCCTATTAGCAAGCCGTCTGCACGGTGGTGAGTAAGGAAATATTTATTTGGATGAAATGTCTATGCATGTTGGGGTTGACATGTACGAAGGTTGTTTGTCCTGCTCCATCTGGGTGTCCTTTTGGCTATTCCTGTTCTGTAGCCTCCCAGGAGGTGAAATGGAGGAGACGCGCTGAGAGTCCGTGAGATTTTGCCTCCTATGACATTCGCCTTGGAAACCCAGTCTTTCTTTTTCATTCAGCAGATATTCACTGAGCACTTACAATGTGCTAAGCATTGCTGTGAGTGTGGTGAGTGCCACAGTCCCAGCTTCCACAGAGCTGGGCGAGCCAGTTAGTAAGTACGTGTGTGTGTACGGAGAAAGGAAGCTCAGAGGCCAAACAGCAGCAGGGTAGAAACGCTCTGGCTGTGCAGGGTCGTCAGGAAATGTCTCTCTGAGAAGGCTTTGGATGCGGGGGCAAAGGCAGGAGGAGCGAGCCATGGGGGCATCGGAGGGAAACGTGTTTTAGGTGGAGGGTGGGAATGTGCTGGCTGTGTTCAGGGGAAATCAAGGAAGCCAGTATTGAGTATGTGACTAGGAACATAGCAGGAGACCCGCCCGACAGGGTGGTGGTGGTGGGAGAGCCCACCTATGGCCATGGTGGGGACTTTGGATTTTATGCTGTGAAAGATCAGAGGGCAGTGGAGAGTTTTGAACAGGGCTTCCTGTGATCTATGTGTATATGTGTGTGTGTGTGTGTGTGTGTGTGTGTGTGTGTATTAAAAGATCGTGCTGACTGCTTTATAGACTGTGGGTGTGGGGGGTAGAAGTGGGTGGAACGTGAAAAGCCTCTGAGAGATGATGGTGTCTCTGTTTTTGGTCAGTCGCTCCTCTGTCCACACAGCCATCACAGGTGCCCCTGGGAGTCACCTTGGCGTCCTCCCTACCTCTCACCACCTCCTTCCTATCTCTTGCCACCTCCTGTCTCTTACCACTTCCTATCTCTCATCACCTCCTTTCTCTCTCTCTCTCAGTTTCTCTCTCTCTCTCTCACCACATCCTGCCCATCTCCCATCACTTCCTGCCCGTCTCTCACCACTTCCTGCTTATCTCTCACCACTTCCTGCTTATCTCTCACCACATCCTGCCCGTCTCTCACCACTTCCTGCTTATCTCTCACCACATCCTGCCTGTCTTTCACCTCTTCCTGCCTATCTCTCACCACCCTTTCCCTATCTCACCCATGTTTAGAGGAGACCTATCGTTACCAGACCTACAAGTGTTGAGCTTTGATTCAGGCCAAGTTCTGTCTCTGATGGGCTGGGTTACACCGCAAGCTTCTGGGTCTCTCTGAGCTGAGGTGTCCCCATCTGAAGAATGGAAAGGACAGTAACAGCCCTTGTCTCACAGACAAGAATTGAATTCCATACGCATGTACAGCACCTGGCATAGAACTGGACTCACCAGTGCTGACAAGCTAAAGAACCACCACATTGATAGTGACAGCAACTGTCATCACTATTAGTAGGATTTCTAAATCTGATCATCTCACCTTTTAAATATCTCCTGATATTCTAAGATACAAGTGTCTTCATCCCAGGACCATGGCTTTCCCCAGGTCTTAATCATTCCCCTCTGGACTCAGGCTAATTTTCTAATGGTCTCCCTGTGTCCTTCTGGAAAGCCTCAGGTTATTCTCCACTGTGTCCCTAGCAGGGAATGTTTCCAAAACAGATTGGATTGTGTCATTTCCTGCTTACCCACATCACTTCCTCTCGCCTTCAGGACAAAGTCCAAACACCTCGTTGTACTGGTCCTTCCATTTCTGTCCCATTTCCTGCTACACCTGCCCTCACCAAAGACACACAAATACATGTGCGCACACACACACACGCCAGTTGGCTGAGTTAGGTGTACCAATTATAAAGTCCCAATTATAGAGTTTATCTGATCAAATTATTTTAACTATTATCTGAATCCCCCACTAAACTGTGAGATTAGTAGGGACTGTGTTATAGTCATTTTTTTTTTACATATGGTCAATTGTGTAAAGTGCTCTAAACTTAAATGTACAGCTTGATGAATTTTTATATGTGCATGTGTTTGTGTAACTTCCACCCTGACAGAGTCAGACAGAGAACATTTCAGGCAGCCTAGAGGTTCCCTAACAGTACTCAGAGACCTTCCTGGCCCATGTTTATTCACCTATAAGCTCCCAGGAAATATGAGAGCAACTTGGAGGTAGCAGGCATGCTCCAAATATTTGCTGAAGGTCTCCATTAGTTTGCTGGAAGAAGAAATGGATGGGCCACTGCTGACACTCTCACACGTCTCTGCCCTTTGCAGCTCTGAGACCAGAGGTGTAATAGTGCCTGATTTCAATTTAATCAAAGCACCAGCGGCCAGAAGGAGGCTTTATCAAGTAATAAATTTACTCAAAATGTTTCTGCAGGTCCAGTTGTAGACAGTAATGATTCTATGTAGCTGTTCTCTGTGTAATCTTTATCTAAGTCAATTCCCATATCTCATTTGATCATCACAACAGTCCTTTAAGATAAGAAGAGCAGGCATGATTATTTCAGTTTTCAAGGGGAGAAACTGAGACTCCACGATGAAGTCTGAACTTCTTCTCTGGCACACGCACCACAAATGGGCCTTGGGAGAAAGTGAGAGGTGGGGCAAGACCCTGGGGTCCCCATCCGAGTCCATGTTCCTTCTCTTAGGAAACGCACCTCACACCTCTTGTCTTTTGATTTTGGGTCCTGTTATAGGTTGAATTGTGTCTCTTCCAAATGATATTGAAATCTTAACCCCCAGTATCTCAGATGTGACCTTATTTGGAAGTAGGCTTATTGCAAGTTGCAGACGTAATCAGTTAAGATGGGGTCACACTGGATTAGGGTGAATCCCTCACTGAGAATGACTGGTGTCCTTATAAGAAGACGGGAAGAGAGGAAGAGACACAGAGACACAAGAGGGAGAAGTCCATGTGAAGACAGGGACTGGAGAGTTATATCTACAAGCCAGGGAACTCTAAGGATTGCTGGCCACCATCAGAAGCTAGAAGGATTCTCCCCTATAAGGTTCAGAAGTGTAGCCCTGCCAACACCTTGATTTTGGACTTCTGTCCTCCAGAACTGAGACAGTGCCTTTTTGTTGTAAGTCATCCAGTTTGTGGTACTCATTTCAGCCACCTAAGGACACTAACATAGCTCCCATGTGGGCGACTACCTATCTTCTTGGTCAGAATTAACTCCATGTATCAGAAAGGAGTGAGCCTTCCTTATTTGGCCACTATTGATCTCTCCACCAGAATGCCCTCCTTACTCATCCCCAACCCTCCTCTAGAACACGGCTCAAATGCTACCACTTCAGAAATTCTTTTCTTAATCCAACAGGAAATGGAGTAACAGACCATGTAATTTGGATGATAATGCCCTCCAAATGAGGGTTGCTTCTTATTTGGCATCATTCAAATGGGCACAAAAGTAGCCTCTTCGACAACTTTATCTCTCTTCTCCTAAGAAGGCTGACCCAGAGCAGTAGGAGGAGGGAGGGGGGTGAGGGAGGCTAATTCCATACGGTATGGTTTTAGGTCAAATGTTGATCTTCAGGAGGCCAGGGATTACATTAATTAGGAATACTGTACCAAAAAGAAGAATTACATTGTTGGAGGAGGTCCTCAAGAGGACCCCACTGTCGGTTGACTTTTAAGGTGGAACCAGGCAATCAGAGGCTCCTTCCCTCCAGCCTCCCATCTCATAGCCTTCTTGTACTAGGAGACACTTCAAGGATGCAACCTTGAGAAAACAAGGTGTTGAGACCATCTTGACTGGATACGTGATTTAACCCCATTAAGGCCTCTCTTGTTATAAACTCTTAAGATTCTGGGGGTGAGTGCAAAGATGGACCCAAGACAAGCCTCCTATGTAAGTTTCCTTGCTTTTTACACCTGTCACCTACCTTCTGGGGTGGCTGCCTCTGTGTTCTGTCTCTAGCCCTCCGCGTGCTGGAGTCAGTCTCAAGTTTCACCCGGGGAAGTTCCAAAGACGTTTTCAACCAAGACACATTAAACCTCAGTGTATTTGAAAGAGTTGGTTTCCCCTGATGTCTGTTTGGGTAGAATGTCCCCTTTCCTTGACTCTGCTTTGCATGTGGACATCTTAACTGCACTTGAAGGCTCAGCTAGATTGTCGTGGGTGTGTATGAGGCACTTACGTGTATGTATCACAGAGCAGTTTCCGCCGTCTACCTGCATCAGAGCTCTGCATTCCATTCCATGGGTACTCACTGAGCGTGTGCACGTGCCAGCCTTGGGGACAGCTTTCTGGAGAAATGCAGGATCTGAGCTCATGGAGTTCACAATTTCGTGGGATGTGAGTATGTTTTTATACTGAAGTATGTTCTAAAAATATTTGCAAAAAGAGAGCTTGGTGCTTGGTTAGGCCCATTCTGGATCATTAACCAACTCAGTCTGCAGGAGATGCATTAGATGGAAGACCACAGAGGGTTGGCTTCACGGAGTTGAGACCAATGTGTCACAGACCCTTTCGAGTTGGGTCCTTCTGCCTGGTGTCACTCGCAACAATAGAAGGAGACCAAGTTGGGTTCAGAAGCAGAGGAAAGTTTTTTTCTTTGATCAGAGAATGGAGAGGTGCCAGCTTGCTCTAGAGCAAACGCTTTCCCGACAGCCCGACGGTGGGGCTGCTTTGCAGGTTTCTGGTCTGCGGTGGGAGGGTCGGCGTCATTGCCGCGAGGCGCATGCGTGTTGCTCACAGCCAAGTGCCGGGGCGCAGCATCTCTGCACATGGCCCACTGCTGCCATTTTGAATTAAGGTGCCCTGCGCAGAGCTTTTCCGCAGGGCTTCTCCATAGGGCGCAGTTGCCAAGTCGGGCTGTTGGCAGCGGTTCTACGGCGGGAACTCTAATCTGACGCCTCTGCACTCGGCACCGTAATGGCCAGTGAAACTAGACTAAGCACAAAAGAAGAGGTGAGACCTTGTCTCCTAAATTCCCTCTTATTTTTCCCTGGGGGCCCCAGTGGGCTTTGCTGGTGACAAATACTCTTGCCCTGGGATCTCCCTTCCCAGAAAGGTCTGCCCTTGGGGTTAAATGCTCTGTGTTGCCATCATAAAATTTTTATTAGTTTTTAAAATTAATTCTATCCCTGTACTTACGGCTCCCACACCATCCAGCCTCCAGGCACCTCCTGTGGTGCCCTGGGCCTTGATTGGCCTCCACCTCTCCAACCTGCAGTCGCTCCCGCTTTCTGATGGGATGGGGGGGGGGTGACGCGGTCATGTTGGAAGAGCAAGCTTGGGTTCTGCTGGTGCCCTCAGTCTGCAGGTGGGGTCTTGAGACCACACAGGGAGTGCTGAGGTTCGAATCAGCGTGGTTTTTAGGGTGCCCCTCCCCCAGCCTGCCAAGCCATGGCATATTGCACAAGTGACTTGACCAGGGCCACCTCTGATGCAGGTACAAGCGCCACCCAGCAGGGAGATTGCAGTCCCTTGGCGATCTCCTGTCCACCACACACTGGGGCAGTGGCCTTCAGGAAAGGGAGATGGATGGACTTCCCCCTCCCAACTCCGGTGGGGCACGGCCTTTGGTCCAGTGGAGGGTGGTGGACATGGGCCACTGGTGCTTCCCTGAGTCACACACAGTCACCCTGGACTATTCCTGTGACCAAGGGAGCATGACATTAAACAGCAAATAAAAAAGACACCACGACAGGGTGGGAGAGACTGAGAAAGAAAGGGAAAAGCTTTATATTTTAGCACCTTGAATGGTGCCGTTTTCCTTTTTGTAAAAGAAGCCCCCCACCACCATTTTCATTCTGCGCCAGACCCCGCAAATTATGTAACAGGCCCTGATCCCAAACTCAGTAATAACCATAGCCATCCTTTATCACAGTGACCAACATGCTTAGGAATATGTCATCGGATCTTCACAACCATACGCGTCAGGAACCTTGATAATTTCCATTCTGTATGAGGATGAGGCACAAGTAACGTGCACGAGCCCTGCAATGGGTAAGTGGTCCAGCTGGACTCTGGCCCTGAGTGTGTCTGACCCCCGTGCTGGAGTGCCTGACAGTTTAGGCCGAGTGGAGCCTCACAGGTGGCTGGTATGCAGTTAAGAATTTGTGAATTGAATGAATGGGTGAAGCAGATGGACGCAGGAACAGAAATCACCCCATTACCTGCCTTCCTGGGCTGCGTTTAGGAAAGCCCAGAGCCTGAGCACCCTGGGTGTGCAAAGCCAGAGGACACTGGGGAGTGTGTAGGGCAGGGTTGGGCTGGCAGTCCTGAGTGGGCTGCAGCACGTGACCACCTGCAGCTGCAGAGCGATGGCGAGCATGCAGCGTCGTGGGCTCAGCTGGCCCTTCCTCATACACAGGGCCTGGCCATCTTGTGCCCAACTCCGGTAAAACACCATTTTGTTTCTGCCTCACCATTTGCTTTTCCTGTTATTTTGTGAGCTGTTCTAGGTGTGCTTAATTCCTGTTTGTATTTGGAGGGACGCGTGGAGCTTAGGCACAAGGTACCCAGTGCCCAGGAAACCCAACTTATTCCCCATGAGACCTCCCTCCCCCCTTAAATGCTTCTCCTCAGTCTTTCATGCCTTGCCCCAGAAATTCTACCTTGGATCCTAACTGGGTGCATTCCAGCCCTGTTGGTAGTTATTTTGAAAAGTGATGGAGTATGTATGCATGTGCTTTTCCAAGGTATTATTTAGATATTATTATGACTTCAACGACCATACAGAACATTCAGGAAATGTTGTCATATTGGCTTTTCACAGTAATGTGGATGGGTTATATGTTTGGAATTACTCAAATTATCAGCAATTTTAATCAGGTTTTTTTTTTTTTTTTGCACCATTCAGAGAGCAAAATTAGAATTGCCTATGTTTGCAGTCTACCATGTATTTGAGATAATTAAAAATTAGACTATGAAACCATAGAGATCTTTATAGTAGCAGCAGGATTTGGAAGTTGCATTTCTCTCTAGGCAAATGAACTGGACTTTTATGACAGTAAATACGAAAGCTAAATCCAGCTGAACATTTTATTAAAACTGCTGCCCTTTCCTGGTCACCTCAGCTTATCTGGCAACCTTCTGGAATAGTCACCCCTGGCCATAGTCTTATTAGCAACCGGCAAGAAAATAACTAAAAATAATGGGCTGTTGAAATGATTATTTAAACCTCGAAGAAATGCATCCCGATGACTGTGCGTGGCTGTGAGGTGCCTGCGCTCTCTCCGGTCCTGCCTCCAGTTCGGTTCCACTTCTCGGCTGCTGCTTTAATGTGTAGAGCGAGCGGAGCCGGGCGGAGCGCGGGGGGCGAGGCCGGCGCGGCGCTCGCGGGAGGCCGGGGAGCAGCAGGGGCATGTGGATACTGGCTCTCTCCTTGTTCCAGAGCTTCGCGAATGGTGAGCCTTTCGGTTTGTGATGAATTTCATTTCTTGTATTGACCGGAGTGTGGGGGGATTGGATGCATGTGTGAAGTCTTTCCCTTTTCCTCCTCTATCTGGGTTGAAATTTGGAGGCTTTTATGTTTTAAAAATCTTATTTATATTTCTTCGGGGAGGAGAGGAGCCAGTGAAGAGAGGACGGGTGAAAAATTGCTCTGTAATCATTTAAAGGCGCTTACCTAGCAAGGTGACAGCTCCGAGCTAACTCCTGTACTAGAGAGCTACCTCATTCAGAATAAACCAGGTTTGCTGAGAGGAAGAGAGACGGAAGGATCGCCAGTTTGATACACCACAGACTGCAAGGGACATGACATTCCAAGTGCAGGCAGGTGGAAGGGTCAGTTAAGAGCGTCTGCCTTCAGATTCAAAGCTTTTTGAGCTTTTAAAATATGTGCTTTAATTCTGCTGCAGTTCATCTCCAGCAGCACGAAAAGCCTTTAAGAAAGATCTGTCCTTCTACCACCACCACCCCGCTTCTTGGTACTACAGAATCCCCACAGCCATTTATGTAAAAATATGCACTGTGGGCACTGATAAGCATTACATCATCTGAAATGTTGACAGATTCTTTAAAACACCTGTATCCTTGTAAAAATGAAATCAGTGACTGTTGCAAATAGCATTCCTTTCCTCATGTCCATCCAATATTCTATCTTGAAATGCTTTCTTCCTGGGTATTTGAAAAGCTATTTCTCTTGACTGAGTCAGATCCAATTAGTAAGTGTGACTGCACCTTTGGTTGCCTGTCACCGCGTAAATATGAACTCGCATGTATGAATGGCTTCCTCTCATCTGGGAATGAGAGGAAATTGTCATCATTTGGCATTGCCTGGGAGTAGCTACAGCTTAAATTCCCATTTCAAATTTCGGAACACAAATCTGCATAAAACGTATGACTTGCTGACAGTTAAAATTAAACCATTAAGCAGAATCCCCTACCCAGGAGGGAGGGAGGGGGAGAGAGAGAAAGGAAGGAAATCTAGCCCTTATGAGAAAATACCAGAAGCCAAGGGGAGGCTGTAAGATTTTCCTGGAAGATGCACAGGGCAGCTCTGAGTATTAGCTGCATAGAGGTACATTTTCTTTGCCTACCAAGATAGTACTTAAAGAATCAACGCACCGACAGGCCAGAGGAAATGCATAAACTTTGTAAAATTAAAAAAAAAAAAAGATGACTAAGGAAAGGTAACACCGCAAGAAGGAAATCCTGAAATTAACATTAAAATGATACTTTGCTCTCTAATATAACCTAAAGCAAAGTGTTCAAAACTTTCATTTTGAGATTTCCTAGCAGGAAAGAATTGCAACAAGTTCTGACATGACACCCATCTTTCCCAGAGGGCACTATACCTCTTCTGCAGCCTCGCGGGAATTTACCTTGGGGGATAGATCTGCTTTAGCTAATGTGTGGTGATGCATCAGGAAAGTCGGCCCTTTATGCTGCTCTGCTGATGTGAACTCAGAGAAAATGTAAAAATGCTCACATACGTGTTCCAGCGCCACAAAGCATTGACGGCCTGTCTCACCTGTCAGGGTGTACATCTCTGGGCTTCTCAGAAGGGCCTGGGTTGTGGGATGAAACATAATTTCCACCCTATTGGGAAGTATGTATTTCAGGATGAGGAAAGAGGTTGTGCTGCTGATTGTCAGTCAATTGGTATCTGTTTTACAGTTTCATAGTTATAGGTGACAGAAATAGGTCTGGTACAGTCTCTGAAACAGAGACGCTAAAATGTGTGACTATTTTTTTTTGAATCAGTTTTACTAAAATAATCACGATAGAGTCATATATAGTGAGAAAATTGTATAAAACCTCAAATAATCTACTCTGGAAAATATGTGCCAAGGCTATGTATGTGCATTTATACTGAGTCCTAGAGCATATTATCTTCTTATACCTTTTTCAGGACCCTTAAAATTGATTGATAACCACCACTATTGATACTATAATGAATACAGGTAGATTTCACAATATGAGATATAGACTGTACATGCAGATGAATATTTTACTTTGCTGTATTACATGTTCTGATCCCATCTACCAGAAGGATATGGACTCTCACGTAAAAATGGCCCTCTCTTTATATGATGAAGCATTTAAAAAAAAAAAAAAAAGGCCTGACTGTAGAGCTTTGGATTCTTTTCATTTGTGGGGGGAACTGGCTTTCAAGAGTTTTCAAGGAGTGATGTTCAGTGCATACTGTGGAAAGGATCATAAAATAGATAGTCATGTCAAAATAAAATAAGAGTCCAGTTTGGAATGATGCCTGTTTATAGGACCATATTTCAAAAATGTGAAATTAAATGGTTCTTACCTATCTGAATGAGACTTGAAGAAAATTGAGAGATTTTTTTTTCAACAATGTCATATTTTGGTCTACCTTAATTTCGAAAAATTCCTGAATGTGTATGATAAAAAAAATCTATGAATTCTAATAGCTACACTGACTACTGCTAGGCCTGAAACATCAAAACGTCTGACATGATAAAAAATATATAATTGTAAAAGATGATGCAGTTTGATATTTTGGGGTACTCATAAAATAAGAAGCCCACAATGTATCTGCATTTTAACAGTAGACAACAGCGTTTTTCCTACTGATGTAATGGGATGTACATTTATTTCTTAATGAAAGCATGGTTGCTGGACAGGCTGCAGACAGGATTCAGGGTAAAACATAGAAGTCAGAGAACAGTCCCTTCAGAGGCTAAATCCTTGAATGAATTGCCTCACCTGATCAGGTGCAGTCATCATGTTTTAAAACAGTCAGCTTGTCCTGCAATGTTCTGGAAATACTCTCAGGGAGCTTCAGTTACTATGCAAGGGAATGGGGGTCCCTATATGTGCAGATATGTCTCACGGCCTTTCCTTGGGATGGAAACACACTGCATCGTGTTTTATCACAATTTCTTTTGGCTTTAACTCTGATGAGAATACTCTAGTTTACAATTCTTGTTAAAAGCATAGGTGGACCTAATGAGCAGATTTATTCTATATAATACATTTTTGCTAGTATCCTTGATTTCTGTTGTTATGTACACATAGATCCCTGACATCATCCTTTCCTGAGCCGTGCAGTGCTGGGCTTTGCCGCTTTGCCATTTTCGGGGAGCTTGTGGAGCTTAGAGAGGGCGGGTGTTGGGAAAGAGAAGGGTGCTCGTCAAAAAGGAAGTGGGCTGTGCAGCTCCTTTCTGCATCCCCTGTCATCTCCACAGGGAATTACGTACCGCAAACTTATATTTTATTTAAATTTAGGAGCAGACATTTATGAGTGCAAATGCAGCTTCAGGGTTTTAAGGTGATTTTTATTTAATTCATGGAAATATGTGGAAGTAAAAAAATGTTATCAGGTGAATAATTCCAGGGCTTGCTCCCCCCTTCTCCCTCTCCTATTTTTATTAAGGAGATTTAAATTCCACCCCAGAATATAGAGTTCATAAAATTTTTCTAGGTCTCTTAAGCTTGGGTGCCTCTACAAGATGCCCTGTGTAGGAAAACAAAATGCCGTGCAGACCTTTATTAAATGCCAGCCGATCCTTCTCCACTTCTTACTCTCTCCTGATGCCACTTTGGTGTGACCGCAGTTTGTTGCTGTACATCAGTGAATCACTGGGCAGAACTGGTCCAATACAGCACGCTGATAGGGGAAAATAATTGTGACCAAGAAAAAAAAAAAAAAAGCCAATCTAAATCCCTAATTCCTGGACCTCCATGTCGCTGTCAAAGTGTTTTATCACTGATGTGTCTGGGATGAGATGCAATGAGTATTTCATAAAGAGACTCAATGCAATGGACATTGAAACTCCATGTAAAGGAGAGAGAAAAAACCAGGGAAGGTCATTTTATAAAGACCTAAGAACACTGCAGGAGACTGGAAATTTATGTTTGAAAAATAAAACGATGGATTTCTCAGCGGATGCATTTACAAAACGATAGCATCCAAATTTCACAAAATTAGCCGAATCCTACGGCTGAGATTATGAATGCGCCTCATAAATAATTAACAGACAGTGGAAATAATACAGTTAGCATTAGGTAGGGCAGAGGAGTCGGCAGCGCTTCCAGAGGCGAGCACTCGCGCGTTCTGGGTCCCCTGGTTGTTTGGCGGGGCGGCCGGAGGCCCCGGGAGTTCGCAGGAGGGCGCTGTGTCTGGTTATTTTCTTGGCGCTGCGCTGCCGCGCACGCTGGCTCCCGGGACCAGCTCCATCGGCGGCCTGGGAGATGGTGAGGCGGTGCTATACCTTCACGTCAGTTGTGTCCCTGCCACAGGACACTAGTGGGCGGCAAACCTCACAAGACTGGTGCAGCCAGACTTCACGGGCAGACGGAGTCGCCGCCTCCGAGCAGCGATGCTCTGCGCGGCGCGGCGGCCGGAGGCTCTCCTCCCCGCGGCTTCTTAAGTTCGCCGGGCCCAGCCTCCCGGGTCCCGGAGTTCAGCCCAACAGGAGCCACGAATGCAAAGGCTACGGCCGGCGAGGCAGGGTCCGCCGTCTTTGTTTCCAGTTTTCCCCAGGAGGCCGGTGCTCCCAGCAATCTGTTGCAATCTCGATGGTGCAGAGAAAGGGAAAGGCTGTGTCCGGGGCTGGTGGACCCGCGGACCGTGCGTTCGCATCCCACCTTCCCTTCCCACTGGCTGCGGAGCCCGGCCCCGCGGGCGCCACCTCTCGGCGGAGGTGGCTGCTCGGAAGCAGCCCCGCGCCTGATTGGCTGACCTTCCAATGTCATTGCGGGAGGCCCAGCCCGCTTCGCCGCCGCTGCTGGGGATGGGGGTGAGGCTCCGCGCCGCTCCTCTGAGCTCCCCCGTCAATCCCCGCGGCCCGGGACGTCCTCCTGCGCCCCCAGACAAACCGAGCAGCACCTGTTCGCCTGGGCCAGGTGTTAATCCTCCACAGGCCACAGAGCCGGGCACAGAAATTCTCATTTTAAATTCTCATCTTCTCCTGCCCCTCCCCCCCATATTTATTACTTTTTTTTCTTTCATGTTTTGAAAATATGAAAACACTCAAAGTTGCGTTTCCCTTGTTGGATTTATGGGTTAAGATGAGGCAGGGGGAACGGAAGGTTCCAGCAGCCCGACTTGTACACACTGTGTAGTTCTGAATTCCTCGGCCGGTGGCACACCGTCCACCCAGGCGGCAGGAGGGCAGGCGCGTGGATAACCAGTTTTGGGTACAGAGGTTAGACAGCTTCTGATCGGGATATTCGGAAAGACTGGAATTCAGAGACCTGCTCGCCGCAGATTAGATTCCTGCATGATCTGCTTCCCTAAAACCTTGGCCACTTCCTTGACAGTGTCTAGAGTAATCTGTAACTGTTTATTTGGTGCCTGTTGGGCAGGTGACTGCCTCCCTTACTGGATGGCAAGGTCGGAGGGTGAGGCTCCTGCCATGCCGGGGTGTGTCCTTCACACAGAGCAAACTGCATGCCGGGCAGGTGGAAACAGATGTTCACTGACTGACAGAAAGAAGGGACAGGATGATGGGCAGAGCCTTCCTCCCCTCCTTCGCCCCCTCCTCTCTCCCATCTGCCCCTGTCTCCTGCCTCTGTCTTATCCTTCCTTGCCGGGTTAGCTTCTCGTCTGCCCCGTCTCTGATTCTACTGTATAAACCATTGCGAGAAATGCACGTAAGCAGCAGTGTGCATTCCTTGGCCGCTGCCGTCTAGTCTGATGCACTGACTCCATGGCTGTGGAAATGCTCATTTTCTAGAAATGCTTCTGGGGGCATTTTCTTCTCTTTCCCAAAATGGATTCACATTTGGAATATGTGATGGGACTTCACCACAGTTACGTAACAGTGCTATAATTGCTTTAGGTGTTCTTTGTGACTTGGATTGGGTCAAATGTCACAGGAAATAAGTTAATAAATGCATTGGACCCCTTGTTCTCAAGCGTGCGCTGCTAACTGGCACGATTTGAAAATCCTATACAAGGTGTAACACCCTGTCGTGTTCTGAAAGCCAGTCAGAAACATCCCACCAACACATAAGTTTCCCTAGGGGTTCCTGGGAATTCGTTTCTTCATCAAAGAGCCTCCAAGGATATCAAAACATAGCTCAGTTCCTTAGGCCTTAATCGTCTTTAAAAGAATCACATTACTATTTTCGTAAGCATTCTGTTGATTTATGGGTGTCTGTCTCATCATTATCTTTTTTTTCTTATTTTCCAGCAGAACCAATTGTAAAAGTTGGTTCCTTCATCAAAGTAACATGAAAGGAATATGTTTTACCATTAAAACTGTGATTTGTATCAAATACGAGAACCAAATTAGGTGTCTTGGAGCTTACAGTATTTATCATCGTTTGATTTTTGGAGATCTGTCTTTATTCTATATTGTCAATGCTTATTATTTTTTAAAAAAATCATTCACTTGGGTTAATTTTTGGTCTTTAAGCCCCCCGGGTTATGGAAATACATATCACGGTGGAACAGAGAGGGATGAATGGAGCTGACCAGATAGACGATGAGATAAGAAGGAGGAAAGAGGCTACTACACAGAGAGACAGAATGACAGGGATTAATGAATCTCGCCTGCATCCCTATTTAAGTTATTTTTACGCAGAAGACAGTGAGTGAGATTTAAGAGTGAGCAAGCAGTCCTATTTATAGAAAGCCGTTTTTAAGTGCAGCGGCTGGGAAAGCGAAAAAATTGAAAACGTGAGATCACCTCCATACGAAATGCTGGTTTCCCCTACCTCCCCAGGACCATGGAGTTTTTTTTTTTTTTTTTTTTTTGGAGGAGAATAAAAGCATAACAGCCCTTGAGGAAATATTGAGAAATCGCTTCGCACTCTGCAGAGTATTCTTGAAATGCTCTCAGGGCTTAAGTCCATGTCAGACTTGGGGAGGAGGGTGCGGAGCCAGTATCTGTATTATTTGGAAACTGGGCTTCGGTAGGTCTGAACAGAGGAATGAAGTAGGGGAGCATGTTGAACTTGCAGGGCTGCCACAGATATTTACTTGGCAATAAGCATTGTCCTTCCTGAAGATACTCAACAGCGCGGAGTGGGAGGGTGAATCTGCATGCATGTTTAAAGTAGAGCAGTTACTAAGTGTTCACATTTAGGATCTTGTGATTATTATAGGTTCCTCTATTTTGGAGATTTAAGAAATTGTGGCATATGCTCTTCTAATTGGCCTGTCCAGTTGGGTAGGCAGTGTCCCCACAGGCTGCTTGATTGACGTAAATGTTCCTGGACAAAGAAAAATGAACACACTTGCTCTTAGGAGTGAAATAGTCTTCTTTCCTAGGACTGCATTTACTCACTAACATTTTGGTTTTACTGGCCCCAAGGGCACCTTATTTTCTGTTAAGGGTAGCATCCTGGCATTTGTATGGAAATGCTGCTGGTGTACAGGCTGCACATCTGAACAAACGCCAGACCAACCCCAAAGTACGATGCTGTGAAAAGCATTTTCCTTCTGTCTTGTGAACAACCATCTATGCAATGGGTTGTTTTGTAGCCAGTCTCCTTAGACCGTGGAACAGGCAGGTTTGATGAGGTGGTGGAAGGAGATTTGAACTAATTTATCGCAGATTTTGATTCATATGAGCCTTGCCTCTTTTAGTATGAAAATGATGAGCCAGGAAGCAGTTTTAAGCTTGGCTTTACACAAGACTTAAGCCATTCTTCTTGTCCACTGTGCATAAATACTGAATACCGTGAAGTCAGTTTGTAGTTCTTTCTAGATACCTGAACCTCAAATTATTGGATGCTTCTGCAAAACAACCGTGGTAATAACAATCCCAGTGAAGGCTCTGATGACCTCAGGGTCCCCAGGTGCCTTCGGCATCCTCATGGGACTGAGTGATGGCTATGTTAAGTTGGGGTTAGAACCAGCACGAATGGATCCATTGGATGCTGACCGAGGTGGCCTGTGTCACACCCTGCGGAGCCATGTCATTTGAAATGGCTGATGGCAGTGGACACTCTTACCATTGATTCCTTTTCCTAATATTGAAGAAAGCATTGATTTTTCTCACGAGACCTGCTTTATCACTCATCGCATGGACTTCAGGACAATGGGAGAATTTTTACAAATATATTGTTACAGAAAGGCAAAGCATGAAGATAATTAGAACCACTGCAGTTTGCTGTGCTTCTAAATTTTACTCTTTTTTTTTTTTTCCTTTATGTAAAGACCTGAGCTCTACTGTGGAAGCTTTTGAGTAAACATACTTTCTCATCAGAGGAACTTGAGATTCATTTCTTCTCTCCACAGTCGCCCCACTGTGGCATAATTTGATCTTGAGTTCCCATAAGACACCGAAAACCCCAAGTCCCAGTCTGCTTAATTACGGTGTTTATTTCTTAATATTGGCTGTAGAGCATTCTTAATAACCGATTTGTAGCTGCCAGCATAGAAATAACAGTGCTTTGTAATATCACGTGTGAGACTTCAGGGATGAGCTGAAGACCTCAACAACCACAACGTACTTTACTAGTCAAACGAGCACCTCCACGCTGTAGAGAGGGTGCGGTGGTGATTTTTATCACCCCTCCTGGAACTTGTCACGGCCGGTTCCTGCAAAGGGTAGCCATTTGTCTGTTTCATTGGCCAGTGAAAGGAAATGTGTGAAACCTATGAAAGGCCCTCTAAGGTACAGAATTCTTCTTTCATAAATTATTCAAGCTGGTAAAGCCAAGGTTAGCAGGGGTCTGTCTGGTGCCTTGACGTGGTAGGAGAAAGTGAATAGGATGGTTAATTACCAGACGTGTACATGCATATTACGACTCACCAAAATCAATAGCTATTAAATCTTTGGTGGCTACTGTTTTACTATAGGCTTGATGGATATTTATATGTAGAAACGTGGGTAGAAGAATTTTGACCTAGATGTGATCTTGGTATTTGTTTTGGGTAATTACTTTGATCAGTGGTCAGTTCATCTATGTCTTAGGAGATCTCATATCACCAGCCACAACCCGCCCTGATTTATAGTCGCAAGAGACCCCTTGGTCTTCCCCCACCCGCATGGCTCCATAGCCCCATAGCCCCATCACCCCATCGCTGGGGATGGGAAGGTGAGGATACACTGTAGGCCTTTGTGGTATCAGATGCTTGGAAGCCATGGAAGTTAAGGTTTATGGGAAGACCAAGTGTGGGGAGGGAGGAAGGAGCCACCCCATGTCAGGACAGCAGGAGTGTGAGGGGGAGGAAGGAGGGTGCATGCCGACTGGAGGCCAGTCTGTTGATGCCTTGAACCGTGTTCCATTTTACTGTGCCTCCGTCGGCACCTTCCAGTTAAGGATCAGGGCCACTGGTTCTTAAAGCCCAGGTGGGCCGGGTCAGGGAGGAAGAAGTTGGGCATTTCCTGGAAGGCTTTTCCCCTCATGAGCCTCTCACAGGAGACTGGGTGCTCGCATTGTATTGGGAATGGGCTGTAGCTTGCAAAGCTCCTGAGGTCTAATTCTGACAAGTACCTTTGCCATCTTTTCCCTCCCCCATGGGTCCTTCAGCTTGACCGTGCGTACGGCTCGTGTGATCTTTTATATTGTTCGTTTTATAGTTGCCCAGCTCTGACCACCAGAGGGTCTGGTTCTGCAGCTCTGGGGTATGCACGGCTGAAATATCTGTATTATTCTGATCCAGGTGGCATAATCCAGCTCTGGATAGAACAAACTTGGAAAGAGGCTGCCCGGCCCCTGGCTGAGTTGAGGTAGAGGGTCAGACAGTAGCTAGAACGTCGACCCCGTAAAGCTTCATGTAGCCCCCAATGTGCTGTTGGGGAGCTCTATATTGAGTAGTGATTTATTGTGAGGGTATATATATATATATATATACACATACATATATATATGCAGGGCTAGGGCTTCATTGAGTGCCACAAGGATTTGGGCAGATTTGGGGAACGTTGGTGGCAGAGGGGCTGGTAACAGGGAAGACCCTGAGTAGAGGGGGGTGCGATCCCAACCAGGGACTTCCAATTTGGATGCTAGTATGTTGAGAATCATCTGTATATATATATCTGTACAAATATCTATGCTTATTTGTATCCAAATGTATATACGTGTGTGTATATACACATACATACACATACGAAATTTTTTCTTATTGTTTTAGCATATTTGATACCCAGGTTTATTGCTAGCCCGTGCTTTGCTGTTGGACTTCGGTCCTATTGTGTTTTCTCAAATCGACCCCTTCTTTGCTAGCAGCTGGAGTCCTGGCAGAGAAGCCCTCTGAACCTTAATGTAACCACATTCCTCCCAGGGAGAGATCAATAGTGGGAAAGTGTTTGGGTTATTATATTGGAAAAGCGTAAGAGAGGCACTAGGGCAGAACAGACAGGACAGGAATACAGGCCTGTTTGCACCTTGAGGTTTTGCCTGGATGCCAACCTGGGAACGTTACACATGTCTTCTTTCCAATATCAGTGCACAGGTTCCTTCCAAAGCCAGGTATAAGGGGCGTGGGGATTGTTTGCTCTTTTGGGTTTACTTGGCCTCTGCACCTTCCTTTTAGGTAAATGACCCCAGGTGGACTGTATTTACATCACACGAAGTATTGTCGTTAATGCTAGGTTGTCATAAGAAGAGAAAATGGCATGTAAGGACATATATGCATTTTAGGCCTTGTAATATGTATGATAAAACTGAGGACAGTTATTAGTGGCGGAATAATCTTTTCAAAACACCACGTCCTTGATTTTTTGAACTAAAATAGACGCGAACGTGTGCTGGAGAGAGGCCTAAATTCAGAACCTTAAAAATAACTTTTTGTGTCCTGAGATCCTATTTTAGATCATATTAAAAATAACTTTCCCTCCTAGGCATTTGAAACAAGTTGGATGTTATAATCCTTGGGCGATTTTATTGTGATTTGCTATAGAAATTATTCTTTCAGAGAGGCTGTTTTGATTTTTAGCTTTAGAAGAAAAATGGTATGAAAGACATTGTGGGCTGACGAAATGTAATTTCTGCTTGCTCATAAGTCCTTGAATTGGGGTAGACGCTATTTCTGTACAGCAAAGGGCCCCTGCACCTCTGTTCCTTTAGAAAGCGGGGAGGGCTTTGTGTTCGGAAGTCATAAGCTCTGCCAGAGGGGCTTTGCAGAACAAGATGTTCGTTTAAAATAGCTCACAATTCCTCTCTGATTTGGAGTATTCACGGCCTCTGCCACTTGGACAGACTTGCTCTCTCTTAAATTTTGTAGCAGACGACGGCAGCCTTTTTCCATATGTCCTCCATGGAAAGGTCATAAGTATTTCCACCAGCAAGTTTAATCACCTTTGAGAGATCTGTGAGTAATTGTAAATGGTTAAATACTTTCCTTAGAAAAATAGAAATGAGGGACTGTGTGACTCAGATTTATTATTAGAACAAATCACCTTAACCCATAGAAAATATTTATTGCATACTTTAGTAAGTGTTGAGTACTTTTCCCTTAGGTTTCCACCTCTCCATAAGAATGAATGTTATTAGGTACCGTCCAACTAATGGCCAAGGCAGTTTAAGGCAATGTGATGAATCTGTTGGTAGTGGAGATGCATTTGCGAGAAACGGAGGGGATTTCTGTATTTATTCACTTGTCATCATTTACACCTTCCTCTCTCCCTCCTCAGGAACTGGGAGCAAATATCAGGGCTTCCATGCCTACAATGAGAGGGTAGGAAGAAAGTGATATTCCCCTGGGGTCTGGAGGCCTTCTATGCCTCTATTAATTTCCTAAGTCACAGGTGGTTTGCCCTGATGTGGGCAGGTGGAGGGACACTGCTGTGATTCCCCAGCTGCTCAGGACACACTGAAGTCTGGAAGCAAGGGATGGTGTTCTTTCCGCTTGTGGGTGTCCCCTTCAGGGGTTGCCTGTTGGAAGTCAGCTGTGTCTTTCTAGAAATCTCTGAATGGGGAGAGGCTGGTATTTATAATTATTTTTTCCAAATTGCACAAGCATAGGTGTTATGGGTTATTATAAAGCTCTAAACAAAGACATCAGATATAAAGTAAACTCCATGGAATTCCATGGAATTATTATTAGAGGCTCATTATTTTTGGCAGATGGGAATAACAGACTCCTTCCCTCCTCTTACGATTTGATCGTTTTTAGTGCTCCTGACAAACTGTGTTCTTCGGTTAAAACAGGATTCTAACCAGGGCAGCTCCACTTCCTCGGGGATATTGGGCAATATCTGGAAACATTTTGTTATCACAGTTCTGGGGCGAAGGGGATGCCCCTGGCTTCACTGGTGGGTGGAGCCCCGGGGTGCTACTCAGCATCCTGCAATGCACAGGACAGCCCCCGATGACAAATAAGTATCTGGTCCAAAATGTCCAAAGTGCTGAGGCTGAGAAACACAAAGTTACATAGTTTAGAGACACACTGCTGCAAAACCTAAGATTGGTTTTATGCTTTTCTGTGGATGCTGGAGAGAGAGCAAAGATGTTTCTTCCGAATCTGAGTTGTAACTCCTTTGGTTGCAAAAACCATAGCTGGTGTTGCTTGTTACTGTTTAAGCTTTATTTACTATTTTTTTCCATGAACAAAAAGAAACAAATCCCCAATCTGTGTGTCTTCTTTTTCATCAGTCACTAAGAACACAGATACCAAGGTGTTCCCGGGTTCCTCCAGCCATTTTCCCCTCAAGTGATTATGCTAATTAGTGTTTGATCAGATGGTTAAATTATACTTTGATGAATCCTGCGTGCTAACCACTCGGAATGCATTTTCTTTCGCCTGGTTACTTTGTGCCCGAGTGCTCTGTGCTGCAGGCCGACAGAGGCCTGCTCATCCTGAAGATGCTGATTTCTGTTTTCAAGGCAGTGCGAATCCTCTTTGTTGCCTGGCAAAGGGAGAGGGGGTATTGTGTCACTTGCTTTCCCAGGCAAAGGCTGGACGGCAGAGGCCTCTGGGAAATGGAAACCCTGGTTAGAAAGCACCCGTTATTTGAAGATATTAGATGCAGAGGAACTCGGAGGAGGAAGCTGTGTGACTGCAAAGGGCGCCAGCCTTTTTCTCGGGGAGACTTCCCTGTTTGCATTTCTCTCTCTTTTCCACGTGTCCTGTGAACACAAGCCTCTTGTGTCTGTGGTAGTCCTGGAGGGGTGTCTCTGCATTTATTTCAAGTGTGTATGTCCTTAAAAAAGGAGACCGCCATTTTGTTTTTGTTTGCCTTGTATTTTAACACCATGACTTAGGGTGGTTCTGTTCATCCCTGAGTTCACATAGTGAGATTGTTTTTCCAAGCGGAGTACTTTAGTTTGGGTGACTCTGATTGTTGAGTTAAATGCTTATGAAATGCTCTCTGATATAAGAAAATTTCGAATGCGTGGGGAAGAACGTGAGTGAAAAATATGGATGGCAGTGTTGTTATTAATGGATTTCTACTCAACGGTAAAAGGTTGCCACAGCTCATTTCCGTGGTTCAGTGAGCTTAGCAATGATTGGATTTTTCTTTATACCCTTCGCTTTTTTTGCCCTTTACATTAATATAATGGGATAGTCTGGTTACCAGAAATGTGAGTATTTAGACTATGTATAGTTGTTTTTTTCCTATCAAAATGTGCCTGTGTTTTGATATCGCTGGGACTTATGGCATCTTTCACTTAAGAACGGGCCAGAAGATGATACTATATATCACCGGTCCCCCATACCTCCCCCTAAGAACTGCTGGGCCATAAGAATTAATTAACATAGGGAGTAAATACCTGCTTAAATGTTCACATCCCCCTGCTCCAGAAACTGCAGTGTCATTTGAGAGAGTAGAATCTCTTGGTCTTCTTCGAAGAAAGAAATTCTGCTGTAATTCTTCCCATAAAAAAAGGATTAGAGGGGCTTCCCTGGTGGCGCAGTGGTTGAGAGTCCGCCTGCTGATGCAGGGGATGCGGGTTCGTGCCCCGGGTCCGGGAGGATCTCACGTGCCGCGGAGCGGCTGGGCGCGTGAGCCGTGGCCGCTGAGCCTGCGCGTCCGGAGCCTGTGCTCCGCAACGGAAGAGGCCGCAACAGTGAGAGGCCCGCGTACCGCAAAAAAAAAAGATTAGAGTAAAAGGAAATGTACACATATTGAGCATCTAAAGTGTGCAGGCACTTGGCTTATTATGTTATATGCAGCAGTTATGTTTATTACTAATAATAGTGACGATATGTCAATAATATTAGCTGACGTTATTTATTGCTAGATACGAGGTACTACTTTAAGTGTCCATGGTATTTCCTATAATGCTTGAAGCTTTGTAGGAAGGTAGGTATTGTTATCACCATCGTAAATAAGGTGGGATTAAGTGAGTGCTATGGATCCAACAGCTGTTAAAAGGCAGAATGAAGCCTAAGTCCATGTCTGTTTACAAACCCACACCGATATATGGCCTGCATTCATCCTCAAACAGTTGAATGAATAAGTAGTTTTAATCTCAGTTTTTTTTTTTGTGGTACGCGGGCCTCTCACCGCTGCGGCCTCTCCCGCTGCGGAGCACAGGCTCCGGACGCGCAGGCTCAGCGGCCATGGCTCACGGGCCCAGCCGCTCCGCGGCACGTGGGATCTTCCCGGACCGGGCCACGGCAGGCAGACGCTCAACCACTGCGCCACCAGGGAAGCCCAAATCTCAGCTTTACAGAATTTGAGACCAGGGTTTGGAGATGCTGATCATCACCCTGAGGTCAATGGGACCCGTGACTCGATCGCGGCATTTTGAGCCCGTGTGGTCTCAAGTCACAGGTGTGCTTACTCCACATCATTAGCATCCCCAAACCTTCCAAACAAAGGCACGTTTATTCGCTTGACTTTTTTAAACTTTGAAAATAATGACATTAAATTTGCTTTAAAGTTGAGCAATAAAGAGTTGTTCTGAGAAAGCGGAACGTCAGCTTTTAAGAATCAGTGTGTAAACTGGGAAAACTCATTTACTTTTCCTTGTCAACCCCCATTCACTTATTTGAGTTAAGTAAGTAGGAGACAGGTTAATTAACTTTTATCCACTTCAGTGGTGGAACTATTTCCTGGTATTATGTTCTATTGTTGGTGTGTTTAAGAGTGAAATTGGAGGAGGATAACATTTATATTACATTCATATTACATGGTGGGGTCTTCCCCAACCCCCAAGTTTAAATCATGTGTCTGTCTTTAAGTACATTACATTTCTTTTTTTTTTAATTTAATTTAATTTTATTTTTATACAGCAGGTTCTTATTACTTCTCTTTTTGAATTATGGTTTTCTCTGGGTATACGCCCAGGAGTGGGATTGCTGGATCATATGGTAGTTCTATTTTTAGTTTTTTAAGGAACCTCCATACTGTTCTCCATAGTGGCTGTATCAATTTACATTCCGACCAACAGTGCAAGAGGGTTCCCTGCATTATATTTCATTTGTCTTCAACTGAACACGATTTTCTCAATGCCAAAATATAGAATAAAAAATGTTGCAATTGGGAATTCGAGACTGAAATTAGATGCGAGTTTCGCATCGGTTGAGGCTCTTATGAAAAATACACAAATCAGTTTTGTGCCTATACATCTGAATCTTGTCATTGCAGCTGAATTATTTTACTGAAGTATCCATAGGACACATGTCTTGAAGAATTTAGAAGATAATACTTAGACAGTCTTACTTCTTGAGCTTGAATGGAAGTTCTTATGATAAGAGTAATACCTATGTGTGCACGCATGTGTGTGTGCACATGTGGACCGTGTGGTGCTAACATCCTTATTGTTCTTTGACATTTAGGTAACATGCAGACCACTTATGCACCCATGACATATTTGTCTTCTATGGAGTGTAGGAAATTCCATTGTCCAGGTGTGACGAACCAGCTCTGTGAGCCCTCAGAGCTGGGATGGCCTAGGCTTCCCTTAGCTGGTGGTTGCGAGCTCGTGGAGCTCTGTTTATTGTCTGGGTGACCTCCTTGCATTAAACACACTGCCTGGGGTTCATTAGTATGAGGTTCTAGCTGAGTCATGGCCTGGATCCCCCATTAGAACCCTATTTTGGAATTTTCCTGCAATCCTGTCCAATTAGCCACATCTTGAACCTTGGATTGTGGTCCCAAGGAGGACCTGACTGAAGAGAGATTAAAAGATGTTTGGCATCTTCTCTACTGGCTAAGTAAGTAGCCTGAAGTTTATGGCTACGAAGATGCCTACAGAGTCACTTTTTTATGGAGCGCTGAATGCATGTGACTATAATAACTGCTAATACTGACTGAGCTCTTAATATGTGCCAGGAACTGGGCTAAGTGCCTTATTGTATCATCTCATTTAATCCTCAAATGAGTCTTCGAGATACTTGTTCATATTATCCTCATTTTACACTTGGGGGAAATCAAGTCTTGCAACGGTAAGGTAACTCTTCTAAAGTCGTAGATCCAGCTAGCGCTGAAGGCAGGCTTTGACCCTGGGCCATCTAGTTCCAGAACTTGGCTACCATGTGGTCCTCATCCACTGACAAGCTCCTGAGCACACACACTATTTTTTTTTTTTAAGGTAATTTATTAACTTACTTATGGCTGAGTTGGGTCTTTGTTGCTATGCATGGGTTTTCTCTACCTGCAGCAAGAGGGGCTACTCTTCGTTGTGGTGTGTGGGCTTCTCATTGCAGTGGCTTCTCTTGTTGTGGAGCACGGGCTCTAGGCACACGGGCTTCAGTAGTTGTGGCACGCAGGCTCAGTAGTTGTGGCTCACAGGCTCTAGAGTGCAGGCTCAGTAGTTGTGGCACATGGGCTTAGTTGCTCCACGGCATGTGGGATCTTCCCGGACCAGGGCTCGAACCCGTGTCGCCTGCATTGGCAGGCGGATTCTTAACCACTGTGCCAACAGGGAAGCCCGCTCTTTTAAGTGGCAGTAGTTGTCTGGGGAGCTGGAAATATGAGTTATGCCAGAAAGTGGGAATGGGCCAGAGAGCAAACAATGCTTTCATCAGGTTTTTTGAAGGAAGATGCTGGAAGAATGGCGGTGCAAGCACAGTTTTGGAAGTGTCAGGGTCGGTTTGTTTTAATCACCATATTTCTAGAATCTCGTTCCTGAGACCGGACACTCAGTCACCAAAATGTCACCAAGCACCTGCCACCCGCCCCATGTTGCGAAGCACTGATTACCTTCTCTTCCCAAGGTGCACCGTGTGTCCTGTGTCCTGTGTCTACTTCCATGATGTCTGGACTAAAAATTAAACCTTCTAAATTCCAGTGGACAATGCAAGGTGGCTACACTCTGTAGTGATCTCGGAACCTGTCTGTGCCTCAGCGGATGGCTGGCATTGCTGTGTGTCTTCGCTCCAGCAAGCTTCCGCTCTGACCCATTTCACACAGGTGCGCATGTCTGCCCCAGATTCCCCTTGTGTCAGCGACTTTAGATTTTAGGAGCAGGGGAGCTGGACTGCAGAAACTACACACTGCCCTTCTGACTGGTCTCATTTTACGTTGTGACCACAGACCCCAAGTGAGCCCTTAGCTCTGCCCTCAATCCCACTTGACTGCCCTGTTGCTTCCTGTTCCTGTGGGAAGAGGATTTCACACCTTCTCCTTCCTCCCAAAACCTCCAACTCCCCTTCCCTTTCCAGACTCTCAGTCAATGACCTCATTTCTCTTAGCAAGATATCAGAAGACTCAAGTAAACTACTGGAATATCTCTTTCCCTCCCCACACACTCAGTTTATCAGCCTGCTTATGTCTATACCTGTCTTGATGGCTCCCTTTTTACCCCACTGGTGAGGGAGGGATTCAGTTATGGAGGTGACTGAACACCAGCTCCTGGACAGGTGAGAATGATAGCAGTATGTTAGTCATGTATACTTATAGCCCAGGTGAAGAGGACACATGGGGGTTACATTTGGGAACAGAGTGAATAACCAGGGGCTGGGAGTGGAGCTTTGTATTATCACTAGGGTGAGGTGCCCCCTGGTTCCTGCAGGAGGATGAGATTGGCTTGTTTGAATAGTTCCACAGGCTAGCAGGAAACTAATGCCTGATAATTAGGAAAAAGCAGACACTGTGCCTGGTCCCGTGAAAAGGAGAGTCGTTTAGAGGGGACTTCTGTGGGAGCAGAGGAAGAGAGGGAGCTAGCGGATAAGCCATTTGAGGCCCTTCCCATTTTGCCAGATGTCAAGACAACACTTAACATTGAACCTTAATCTCAGGTGCTACACCACAATCCCTGTATGCACTGCCTTCCCTCCCCTGGCAGTGGAAGTACCGGCCTGTCTGCGTAGAAGGCGGAGACCTCCACCCATGTCCAGCATCCCATCATGTCCCAGCCATGTGAGGACTTTGCCTTCACATTTATGATCTCATCCTCAAGTATCTCCCGGTTTTCCTCTCTTCTGGGTAACACACCAGCAGCAGACGATCTCTCCCGTAAACGTACTGGCATACAAAAAAACCCACTCTTGTCACCATTTCCTTCACCTCCCTCACTCTCTTACACGCTTTGTAGCAAAATCACTGGAAAGAGCTGCATATACTACTGTTTCTCAAGTTAGCTGAGGTGCGGGATTCGTTTTTGTTTCCAGTCAGCTGCAGGTGGATGTGAAGTCCTGCCGGACACGCCGAGTGTTGTACCCCACTCACCGAGAACAGAGGGTGCAGATCACGCACTTGAGAGTTGCAGCAACACGTCAGTTTCTGTACTTGTCTGATTGCAGACAGGAAACAAGCAGCTGGTCTGGGCACAGTTGGGCTAGGGCTGTTGGAGTCCACGTTACGCCTTCACCTCTCTATCTCTCTTAGATACTCTCCGATGAGCGTCCTCTTCACGACTCCATTGAATCTGCTTCTGACAATGTCACCTGTGACCTCTGTATTTCTAATCTTCATCTTCTTTGATCTTTTAGCAGCTTTTGACATTGCAGATCACTCTTTCCTTGAAACACCTTTCCTTGGATCCTGGACATCGCGCTCTTTTAGGTTTCCCTTCGGCCGCGCTGGTTTCTGCTTCTTGTTGTTTTTGCTAACTTCTTCTCTCTAGTCAAATGATAAATGATGCAGTACCCCAGGCTGTGTCCTTAGCCCTCTTCTCTCCCCTTCTCTCCCCATCTCTCCCCTCCCCTTGCTTTCCCAACTGCACTTCCTCTCTATATGACTTACTTTAGGCTATGCGTGAAATATCATGTGTATGCTGATGACATCTACATTCACATCTTTATCCAGGACTTCCGCCAGAGCTCACACTCAGGCCCTCAAGTCCAGTGGCATATTCAACATCTCCCTTTAGAGATCTTTCAGGCCTCTCAGACCCTAGCCTGTCTGAAACAGAATTCCTGGGTCCTTCTCCCCATACCTGCTCCTGTCTCAGGATTTTGCCCTCCAAGTTGAGCATCGCTAGAGATCTTCTGCTCAAGATGAAAACTTTGGGGTCATCTTTGATTACTCTCTTTCCTTCACATCTCATATCCAACCCTCCAGCATGTTCTATCAACTCTGCCCTCAGAATATGACTGTTTCATCCACCTCCACTTCAATTCAAGCCAGTCTCCTCGCTGGCCTCAAGTGGTCTCTGCAACAGCCTGCCAGCTGGTCTGTCTGCTTCCACCTTCCACTCGTGCTCTCAGCAGTTGGAGGTCCACCCAGTAGCCAGAGAGACCTCTTTACATTATAAATCAGGTCATGCCACTCCTCTGCTCAAAGCCTGTGTGGGTGTCCCGTCTTCCCTAAAATAAACCCAGCGTTCCTTACTATACCTAAAAGGCCCTCTGAGGGCTTCCCTGGTGGCGCAGCGGTTGAGAGTCCGCCTGCCGATGCAGGGGACACGGGTTCGTGCCCCGGTCCGGGAAGATCCCACATGCCGCGGAGCGGCTGGGCCCGTGAGCCATGGTCGCTGAGCCTGCACGTCCGGAGCCTGTGCTCCGCAACGGGAGAGGCCACAACAGTGAGAGGCCCGTGTACCACAAAAAAATAAAAAAATAAAAGGCCCTCTGAGATCTGAGTCTGGCTGGCCACGTCATACTCCTCCCACTTCAGCCACACTGGCCTTCTGCATGTTTCTCCAGCATTCTGACCTTGTCCTCTATCAACAGCTTTCACTCACTACTTTTTCTTCCTGGAATGCTCTACCCTAGACCTTCTTATGCTCTGTTTTCTCCCTTCATTCAGTCCTCTGCCCAAATATCACTTCCGAAGAGAGGCCTCCCACTTGATCTAAAATAAAGTGGCCTCCTGCTGTGTGTTTCTTCATAGTAACAATGAGTATTGGAATCATATAGTGATTTGTTGGTTCATCACCTTGACTGTCGTGCTCACCTCTGCATTGTGGGCACCTAGAAGAGTTACTAAAGACTACAGATGCCCAATAAGTATTTACTGAATAAATGATTAAGTAATGAGTGTTTAGAGGGGTATGACTCTTATGGGCCTGAAGTCATTGCTCTTTCTTTAATTCAATTTCTTTTCCCCCCCCCGATGGAGTGACAGTCCCTCCCTGTATGCCAGGTTTACCTCATGTGGAAGATCTGGACGCTCATATTTATTGAAAGGTCAGCAAAGCCTATGCCCTAGAATTTTCAAGTCTGATCCATTCCTAGAGGCATAACAGTGCAAATATCTTGATTTAAAAAAATCTTCATCAAATAGCTATGTAATTATAGAAATAACACAAGTATTTTGGGAAATACAAAAATATTTGGTTCAGCAATTTTCTAACAGATGTTTACTGAGCATCTATTATGTGCACTAAACTGTAAGCTCCCAGAAATCAGAGATTTCGTATCGTCCACCACAGTATCTCCAGATCCTAGAACAGGGCTTGGCATGTAGGCTGCTCCATAAACATTTGTTGAATGAATAAATGATGGAAAATCATTATACTGAGGACTGTACAAAAAATAAGGCCATTCCCTGTTTTATAGGTCATGGCAAAGTCCCAAGGAAGATAGGACAAGTTTACAACTGTAAAAAGGCTGGGCATGGTAAAGATTGCCATGCTGGACATACAGAGAAAGTTCTGTAGCGTTTATGGAAGCAGATACAACTTCTGATTGTTTATGAAGGCCTTCAAGGAGAAGGAGGTCTCAAAACTGGACTTTTAAGGATGTGTGTGTGTTTGATTGGACAAGGTGGGCAGCAGAGAGATCACCCAGAGTCAAGGTGAGGAGTAGAGAGGTTCCTGGATGGGGGTGGGGCACATGTAGTGGCTCCATTAAGTTTCTGTGCACATCATAGTGGAAGATGCGTCTGAAAACGGGTCAGGGGGCGGGATATGGATGCATTTGAATTCACAATTCAAATAAATTTAATGTAAGAGTTATGTGTTAAAACTATGATCTCAATGTTGTGTGAGCAGCTGATGCAGTATTTTGGCCCTGGTGCACAGGAGAGTTTGCAGAGTAGAGAGACTCAGTGGCTGTGTAACCAAAGGCTATTCCAGTGGTACAGGAGGGAAGCATTTGGCCACCAGGATGGTGGTGGATGATCAGGTACCAATGTGGGGATGGGCTAAGAGGGAGATGGATGGGGACAATCCAGGCTTGACTGTGAGTAAAGTCAAGCCTAGGTTATCCCCATGGGAGCATCTCACTACGTGAACTTACTGGTAAACTAAAGGCATACATAGGTTTATAGCCATGTCTGCTTAATTACTGCCCATACTACTTCACTTCAGTCCTTTTTTCTTGAGACTGTGAAATTTGCCTGTCTGCAAACTGTATGCCAGAATGGAATCATTGACAGGGGATTTTATAGCATGTGATAAGAGCCATTCTGTAGCTTAGTTATCACAGCATTACCCAAGAGATGCTGAAAACTGGACCAAATCAGAGGGCACACCCCGAAAGATTAACTAATCAGCTTAAATCAACAAATAAGGAATTAAATAACAAATTAAAATTTAAAAGTTTATTCTCTTATAGCTGTTGTATCCCTTTGGAAAGTAAAATATACAAAAATTAAATATTGACAGTGAATTTGGGTTAAGGTTCCACTGTAGCTATCACCATGAATTCATTGCTTTATAGGTAATTGAGCTAAACTTTGGTTCCCTTTAGTGAGAACCTGTTTGGGTTCTAAGGTCACCAGAAAAGGAAGGGGTAATCACCACAGTGGAGATTTATAATTGCTGTCAGGCAATGCAACTAAATTAACCTTAGCATGCAACAACTTTAAAATGTCATCACCTGAACATTTTCTCTGATTTATATACTGTGTGCCATAGAAATCTATGATGGGGTTAAAAATGTCAGTTAAAAACTGTGTTCCATGTCGCGAGTTTCGAAAGTCTCTTAAACTAGTCAAATTTAGATTCAGCAGAATCCAAATTAGTATATCTTCAACCTCAAAATAATCTACAGCTCAGTTCATATTATGCATTTTCGGTCTCATTTTTCTGTGTGTGCACCTTACAGGGCTTCTTATATGATTTCTTTCTTTTTTTTCATTTCCTTTTATTTCTTCCTTTCTGTCCTCACTCTCTGCACTGGTTCATGCATGCACTCAATCTCTGTGTCCTTATATTAAACGTTATTTCTTATAAATTTATTAAAACCTCCTTTGCTTTTGTGTTTACTGATAAAGAGTTGTGTTTTCAAAACTGAACATTGAGATGAGGAGTAAGGAGTAAAAGCTGTGGTCATGACTGACTGGCATTACCTTCAGTGGCTGATCCTTAGTGACAGAATGTTAGCAGTGTTACTAAGGACTGGACATAAAACCAGCATAAACATAAAACATGTGTTGAAGCATAAATGGACTCTCTGAGGAGAATGTTCCTTAATTAACCTGAAAATATTTACTATGCTTACTTTATACCCTTTGGGGAGATGGAATAAGGTAAGAAAAGTATAAAGATTTCTGTCCTTAAGGAGTTGGCCATTTAAGTGGGAAACCATGACATATACAAGGTGTTTTTAAATTGGAGGTATTATAAACTAATAAAATAAGGAGATAAACTGGGTAATCTAACTTAGTTAAATTAAAAAGTGGGTTGCTGATGGTTCAGAAAAGACATTTAGTTTAAAAATAGAAGAAGGAGCAAGCTATGTTAGCTGAAACCAAGGAAGGCTTCCTGGAAGAGGAGTGGCTTCAGCAGACTCCTACAGGACATAGGTCGGTGCTGGACAGCAATTTAAGGAATGGGCAGAGTGTCGGCAGGAATGGTGTATGTGCGTGTGTATGTGTGTGTGTGTGTGTGTGTGTGTGTGTGCAGCTTGCAGGCTTGGAAATAGGGGTGAGTATTGTAAATTTGGAGACTGATCCATGGGTCTATAGGTGGCTGAGGAACAAAATTCAGGCTGCAAGAAGCAGCCTTCAAAGACTCTCAGCAAGGCTGAGTGGGGAAGATGCAGTTTCACATTATAGTGAGGCATTTAGAAATGGTCAGAAGCACTTCTACAGGATTCATGCTTGTGGCAAATAGCTGTGGTCTGGAGGCTGCAGAATTGGCACTAAGTTTTTACAACGTGTAGATAAAGGGTTTTAGTTTGAGGCAGGAAAAGATGACAGTGAGTTCCCTGTTGGTTACGAATGAATGAAATGAAGAGATTTATAAAAGGTAACATTTATGACCTCTCTGTATTCTAACACCAGCTATGTTTTATGATTTCCATAATTTTCTCAAGTACGTTTCACAGACCTTGATACCTGTGCACGCATAGAGGTTCACATTGCAGATAGAATGAGTAAAGGCAAAATCTGTGCTAAGATGATTTGACCAGAAGAGGGTCCTTATCCACCTACATGAGGAGTGTCAAGGAAAACAAAATGGTCTTTACTATTAATCAAATTTATAACCTAGTCAAATTTAGTGTCACCTGAGACCTTCACAGTAACCCTTTTAGTGAGCAAATAGGATTTATAATTTAGTCCTCTGACTTCTAAATACACAGTGTCTTTTAGCTTTCCCAGCAACGCATCTGAATGTCCATGCGATTTGCTGCCGTTTTCCTTTAATTAAAGTAGACATCTCCTAAGGAAAGACCTCCATTTCTTACTCCATATTTTCTCTTCTTAAGAAGAATGATTCTGTTTTTTACATTCTGCTGTGGTGAATTGTTGAATGGTGTTCCTGGAAAGATATTCTGAAAGCGGCATGAAGGAATGATGGGAAAGTGGGAAGGTAAAAATTTAGCTGCACTGTTGCTGTAGTGACCAATGGCATGAGAAGATCAGCCCTTGGGCTGAGTAAGGGTTGTGCAAGAGAGATAAAAGGACAAAACTGAAAGTGTCCTGACTGGTAGGATGTAAAAGTCAAAAATGACAACTTGACAATATCCAAACAGTGAAGATGGTTCAAGAAATTAAACACATTGGCTACGTTGGGCTAAAGATATTTGCTGTACTAGATTATTGATCGATTTTGAAGCAATTTACTAAGTTAAAGACATAATAAAATGTGATCTATTATTATGTTCTAGAGAACTTATTGCTATAGTTCCCACACTCAAACCTCTGAGGTCACTGATTTTTTTTTTTTTTTTAATTCTTTTGGCCGTGCCGTGCAGCACGTGGGAACTTGGTTCTCCGACCAGTGGCCGAACCCGAGCCCCTGGCATTGGAAGTGCCGAGTCTTAACCACTGGACCGCCAGGGACTCCCCTGAAGTCACTGATGTTAATGTTGGCATAAACCCTGGAAGGAAGTGGGCTCCAGCCACGGTGTGCCCCTTACCCGAAGACCCTACTCTTGTGTTTCCTTTCTTTATCTTTGCTCATGGTCTGTGGTTTAACTGTAAGATGAAGTTTTGTTTTTTCTCAATATATATTATGACTCTAATCTGTTATCCAAGTTCCTTGTATATTTCCGGTCACATGTAGGGAACTTCACTTATCTGTCCCAGCACACGTTATCTTCCTCCACAAATTTTCACCATCCCACCTCAGCACATTCCTGACAATGATACCCTACATTTGGAGGATTCAGGCCTCAGAGCCTTGGAACCTTGGACTGTTAGCAACGGAAAGGATTTTGACAACCACCTGTCAAACTGTTGTGTGAGAGACGAGAGGGAAGAGAGATGTAAACGGACCTCTTTCAATAAGACAGAATGGGATTTGGCCAGAGCTAGGCTTCAAGCTGAGCTGACCTGCCTCTTGGCTCTAGACAATTTCCATCATGCCAGATGCATGAATGGGGAGGAGAGTAGAAGAAATTAGAAAGAAGCATGTAGGTCAAAGCAGATCAGTGTACGTATGCGATCTTGTGTGATCTACCCACATGGTATGGCCCACGACCCTCTCCTTCGTTGACTGCAGTGGGTTCACCGTAATACAAGTTTGTGAGAATTATCAATTATGTGGCATCAGTTCCGTGTTTTTAAATTCTTGGCATAATGAATGCTAAATAAGGCTGCGACTGGAAACGTGTACACACGTGTTACCTCGTTTGGTCCTTGCATTTTTCCGCCAGGTCTCTGTGAAGGTCCAGGAAGATGTTCTAGTGACCAGGACTTACTTCTGTGTCACCTGGGAGGGATTAACACGGAGCCAGAAAGCGCTCGTCCCTGGGTGCAGTCCGGCACACAGCCCTGGCTCCAGGCGATTGTGTTCAATTATGGTAAAATGTTAAATTAGCTGAAAGAGAATTTTTCTGGTTACTTGAGTCTGCCTTTTGGACTCCATTAATTTTTCACTCATTAAATCATTTGCATTAACTCTTGCCAACTAACCCTAATAATCCCTTTGGGCACCTTTCTGCTCTGTGCTCTTCCTCATTTAGGTTTTCTTGGACAGGTAGCCCTGGTCCAAGGAGGTGGTCCGAGCACAGGAGGTGCTCACTGTTGAATCAAGGAGGGGATGGAAGGGGAAGGTTGCTGTGTACGGCTTATTGAATTGTGAATCCTGACTTCCTTTCCCGCTTCAACGGGGTGGGGGGGGGAATGTCGTATTTGTACTTCAGATCTCAATTTTATTCTACATCCAGAAAAAGCTGTTTCTTTCAAAATAATTGGTCATTTTAAAGTAACGATGTCTCATTCCAAAGAACGTTTATTTTCTTTTTCGGTTCAGCACTGTTTTAGTCGTTACATAAATTTAGTGTTATCTTAGATTTTATCGTATCTTCTAAAAGTGATGTTTTAAAATTCAGAATGTCTTGAATGCCTTGCCACCCTCAACCCCAGTCTTGGTGAACTGGAGAAGCACATATGCTGGGAATTTATTTCCAGACCCTCAGTTAACATGGCCTATTCCAGGAGTAAAGCATTCTGCTCGTGTCTCAACACGGAACGAACATGTTACGTGGCTTTCTTGTTTTCTTTTTAAAGGGAGAGCGCTGCGTGGCATGGGGAGGGTCTGCATGCAGGCAGTCCCGCCCGCAGGAACAGGCTGCCGCTTTCCTGCAGTGGAGGCCTGGGAGCTTCCATCGCCAGGAGGTGTGTGAAGTGATGAACTGTGCGGCATTCTATTCCTTTTACCTTCTTCCCTCTCATATAAATGATGACAAATTGCTGGGCTGTAAATTTCAAAGTCCCTAAGTGGCATCTTTGTCAAAGCCTTTAGAACAAAACGCTTACTCAGAGAGCTTTTTAAGTCTTGGGAGATGGGGTGGCACGGAGCAGGCCTAATTATTATGCATCATGACACAATGCGTTATGCATCATGCTTGCTTTTCTGCTCTTTAAACACTTGTTATGGATGATGAAGCTAATTTAAATGGACAAACAGGGCGCTCGCCTGCACGTTTTCCCTGTGATGTTATATTATTCTTCCAGGGGGCTTCATCGCCGACTCTCATAGAAACCCCTCAAACATGCACATGTAAATAAGACACTTTAATAATTAGCTTAGAGATCATTGTCAGTCAAGGGAAAATAACCTTTTATCAAAGGTGCCTTGAAAGCCACGTGTTCACAGAAGAAACAAGTGATCTGATTTGCTTTTATACTTGCTTCCCTTTCCTCCTGGAGTTTACACAGAATAAAATACTGCAAGTGGGGAAGAGTGTAAAAGAGGAAAAGTGTGGGTGTGGAAGGGGAAGCCGGAGCTGTCAAACTGTTAAGACAAATGGGGCTTAGAGAATCCTAATTAAACCTGAAATTGCTTAGAAACAGGAAGTGTGTATTCCTAATTGTTGGCACCAGAAAAAAAAAAAAATCAAATTTACTGAATATTTTTAAATAAAGGTAACCCGCTATTTGGCCTGCGAGATTTCAATCCTTACCTATTGCAGACGTGAGTGTAGTGATTTTAAAGGCTGTGAAATTCACCTCCAGTGTTCAGCATAAGATATAATAGAGATGTTCAGAAAGAAGCAGTGCTGGAAAGTATGTATAGATTCGTGGGTTTTATTTTCTTCTCCTGGATGTATTCTAGTCATATCCTGGGAAAATTTTAGTGTGTTTGAGCACTCAGAAATATTGAGTATCTGAAAAATAAAATGCATACAAGTGTATATTCTCAAGATTCAAGGTATATATTCTCAAGAAATAAGTTTGTTCTCAAGGCAGCCCTGTTGGTGTTGCTTTCAAAGTAACAAAGTGCTGTGTGCTGGGATAGGACTTTGGTACCCAGAAGGATGCTGAGGATCTCTGATGTGAGGTTCTCTCCTGTCATTGCACCTCTTGATATAGATGATCAACCGCCCCTCCCCAATTTTTAAATTATTATTATTTTTGTTTCAGAGGCAGAAAAAGCTTCCAGCATCTTGACATCTTGAATTCCATATCACACAATTAGGGGCAGAGCTAAGGACAAACCACTATCATTTTCTTCACCTTTGCCCAAGCTTCAAACCACACTAGCACTCTCTCTGTAGGACTTTGGCCTCCATTTATTTAAAATGCACATTTAACACAAGAGCCCCACCCTTTAATGAAAATTCTTTTTGCTATTTTTTTAAGTTGTTTGCGTGGTAGAGTGGAAGAAGTGATAGGCTGGGGGTCAGGAGCTGCACCCTCTATTGCTGGTTGGGTCTTACGGGATCTGACCGGGTTGCCTCATCTGTGGTGATAAGGATGAAGATGGATATAAGTGACAGTTACGGTCTATGGAGGACTTGGGTTGTATCAGGCACTGTAGTACCATCTTTGATGACCACATTTAACTCTCATAGTAATCCTTTATTTCCGAGCTCTCTGCCCTTTACAGGTGAGCAAACTGGGTCACAGGAAGGTTGAGGAAATTGCCCAAGGTCACCTGGGGTGGGTGTTCAGTCTGAACCCAGATCTTCTGACTCAGGACCAGTATTTTTGACCCAAATCCCTAAAATCTGGCCCATAGTGCTTCCCATGTCTCCCCCATGAAGTTATTGTAAACATCAAATCAAACTGTCTTAATGCAAACGAAAATACCTTGAAAAAAGAAACATCTCTCGGTATCTGTCACACTGCCCTTATTGCCAGTTCCTGAGGATTTCATTTGTAAAACAGACACAGTCGCAGCTGCCCTAGAAGACGTTGGTGCTCGTTAAGTGGAAGAGATTTGCTTAGTGTTGGAAAATTTTGTCTTTTAATTTTCCCCAGCAGAGGTTGGTGCCAGCTTTATCCTGGAGATAAAGGGACCTCCATTTGTTTGGATGCACTGAATGGGGTCTTGTGTCCCTGAGAGGGAGCAGCCTGCCTTTGCAGCATTATCTGTGTCAGCCCAGGCTGTGGCCTCCAGGAGTGGAGCCTGCTGGTTGAAACAAATGAGCTTTGTTCAGGGGAAAAGAGCCTTATCTTGTGACAGTCTGTCCATTCCTATTTGTCCTGAGGAAGTTACCAGGCCATGGGCCCCTCCTGGTATACAAACACAGCCTAGATTGAAGTTGCTTTCAGATTGCTTTTTTCCTTGGCAACTAGAAACCAACAAAATGGGAGCTCCTGGGGCTTCCCTGGTGGCGCAGTGGTTGGGAGTCCGCCTGCCGATGCAGGGGATGCGGGTTCGTGCCCCGGTCCGGGAAGATCCCACATGCCGCGGAGCGGCTGGGCCCGTGAGCCGTGGCCACTGGGCCTGCGCATCCGGAGCCTGTGCTCCGCAACAGGAGAGGCCACAGCAGTGAGAGGCCCACGTACCGAAAAAAAAAAAAAAAAAATGGGAGCACCTGGAAGGGTGTGGCTGGTGACAGTCGGTCTCTTTTCTCCACTCAGCCCCTCAACTGTCAGTTTTAACTGCCTGCCTCCGTCACGGGCTGTAGCACATGACATTTTCCTTCCGAAGCAGATCAAGTCATGTTTAGAAGATTTGATATGTATCCTCTTAAGTAGTTGTCTTTCTTTTGTGTTTATTTTGAACCTGTAAATTGTCATCACACTTTTAAACATTGCAATTGCCTCACACATTGCTGTTTTCCATTAATAAGTATATGAGATCAATAGGCCTTCACAGTGTTTTCCATTAGCATTAAATAGTCGAAGGTCATTATGTGAAGCCTGGACGTTCATTTATCTGGTTTACCTCCTGTTAGCTAGATTGCCTTGATGCCTCTTGTGGACGGTCCTAGTGCTTTTTTTCTTTTTAAATTTTTGGCTGCGTTGGATCTTCGTTGCCGCGCACAGGCTTTCTCTAGTTGCGGCGAGTGGGGGCTTTGCTTGTTGTGGAGCATGGGCTCTAGGCATGCGGGTTTCAGTAATTGTGTCATGCTGGCTCAGTAGTTGTGGCTCGCGGGCTCTAGAGCGCAGGCCCAGTAGTTGTGGCACACGGGCTTAGTTGCTCCGCGGCATGTGGGATCTTCCCGGACCGGGGCTTGAACCCGTGTCCCCTGCATTGGCAGGCGGATTCTTAACCACTGCGCCACCAGGGAAGTTCCAGTCCTAGTGCTTTTATTTCTGCCTGTACGGCTGCAAGGATGTGGTTCCAAGGCAATCACATCTATAGGTCAATGTCGTCTTCTATTATATCCTCTTCCCCCAAGATTAACTAAAATCTCAGCGTCAGTGAACTGTTTATTCATCCGTATTACTTCTTAGCCTTTGGTACCAACACGATAGAGATAACCAGCTCCATTCTCATCTATGCACATCTTTATATGAGCTTTCAAAACAGCGATTAGACTACAAACAATAAATGCTGGAGAAGGTGTGGAGGGAAGGGAACTCTCCTGCACTGTTGGTGGGAATGTAAATTGGTGCAGCCATTATGGAGAACAGCATGGAGGTTCCTTAAAAAAACTAAAAATAGAGCCACCATATGGTCCAGCAATTCCACTCCTGGGCATATATCTGGAGAAAACCATCATTTGAAAAGATACTTGCACCCAGTGTTCATTGAACCACTATTTACCATAGCCAGGACATGGAAGCAACCTAAATGTCCATCGACAGAGGAATAGATAAAGAAGATATGGTACATATATAGAATGGAATATTAATCAGCCATAGAAAGAATGAAATAATGCCATTTGCAGCAACATGGATGGACCTAGAGATTGTCATACTGAGTGAAGTAAGTCAGAGAGAGAAAGACAAATATCATATGATACTGCTTATATGTGGAACCTAAAAAAATGGTACAAATGAACTTATTTGCAAAACAGAAATAGAGTTACAGATGTAGGAAAAAAACATGATTACCAGGGTGGACGTGGGAGAGGGATAAATTGGGAGATTGGGATTGATATATACACACAACTATATATAAAATAGATAACTAATAAGGACCTGCTGTATACCACAGGGAACTCTACTCAGTATTCTGCAGTGGCCTATATGAGAAAAGAATCTAAAAAAGACTGGATATATGTATATGTATAACGGATTCACTTTGCTTTACACCTGAAACTAACACAACATTGTAAACCAACTAAAAAAAAAGTAAATGTAAAATACACACCAGTTTTCAAAGACTGTAAAATAAAAGAATGTAAAAGAAAAAAAAAAAACAGCGATTAGATGTAACTGAGAAAAGGCAGTCTTTCTTGTTTCATAGCATGTGTTTTCAGGAGAGATTTCAGCACTTCTAACTTTGGTCCTTTCTCTACTATACTAAGAGGTGTAACTGGAACAGTTGAAGAGCCTTCATGGCTCTGCGGTTCTCCATGTGTAGGAGAGCTGCATAGTTGCCACACCCAGCCCCTAGTGTGGGGGCACAAATAAAGCTGTTTTGCAACACACTCCAGTTGCATTCTGGTCACATATGCTTTTTAGGGCCTTTACTGTTGGCTTCCTCTTGGGTATTATGGCTGCTTGGCTGCAGTGGTGAATTTCAGCTGTGTCTGTGTGACCACTGGAAAGTTGCAAGTGTCCAAAAGATTCGATGAATCAGGCCTGCCCCACACCCCGCTCTTCATGTGCCACAGTTATTTAGATTAATGACCGCATGTTCGGTCTCATGGACTTCTGTTCTCCTGACCAACCGTGGTCTTTAGGTCAAAGAGATGTGCATTCAGATACAATCAACTCATCCTCTAGCCCTGTGTGGAATGAAAGGGTGTTTCATTTCTGCTGCTTTGACCATCATCTCTGTTATACTTTTAGTGTATATTTGGCTGCATTTTCATGCAAATTTGCTCTTGGTTGTTTACCTCACTTTCTACTATCCTCTTTTCTCTCTTTGTACACTTCAAAGTCAAAGTTCTGTAGAGACACGTCAACAGTCACTGGCCCCATGTTCTTACTTTGCAGTCGCTCAGCACCCAGTCTGTCTACACCACTCAGCTCTTTCCCTTCACTCAAGCAGTTTACCTAAGGTCACCAGTGACTTCCACACGCCAAACGCAGCGGATGGTTCTCCATCCTTGCAGTCATGTTCAGCACCAGTGACCGCTCATTCCTCACTGCACCAGTCTCTTCCTTTGGCTTCCAACTTCCGTCACTCTTCTGCTTTCTCCAGTTTTTCTAGTCTCTATCTCAGTCTGCTTTGCCAGCTCATGCATGGCCTTCCAGCGTTAGAATTCCTTGATGCCCAAGTCTCATCTCTCTTCTGTCTTTATTCTCTACTCTTTTCCTGGATGGTAAAATGCATGCCATAGCTTAATGTCTCCAGCTCTAACCTGAGTTTCAATTTTCTAGATGCATCCACTTGGAATTCTCAAATTCACTTTTCAAGCTAATACTCCAAACCAGATTCCATCTTCTCCCTCTGTGCCCCACAAATAGCCATGCCAGAAGCATGTGGGTAAGAATCATTCAGACATAAGGAGAGCACGGGAGGTGGGAGGGAATTCAGGTGTTACTGGAGCCCTGGCTGTGATTGCTTGTTGAGGGCTGTGATGGTGAGGATGGTTGTCTGGGTGTTAGGGGCATGCAGATTGTAGCATGTGGTGTCCTGATCTGAAGATATGCGCATGGGGTGGTTACCTGGGAAGACTGAGTGGGCCATCACCATCTTTCATGTACTGTGGGATGATGGTTTTGGACCTGAGAACCTGCAGTGAAGTGGAAAAGGTTTGTTTCTTACTAAGAGTAGCTCTTTGGGGTGAGACAGTTTGTGAGGTCAAATGCTAAGGATTTCTGGCTGTTATAACACTCTGGTATTGCTTCTTGCCCCTTGGTAATTTGTCCCCATCTAAAGAAAACTTCAGATCCAGCAATTCCACTCCTGGGCATCTATCCAGAGAAAACTCTAACTCGAAAAAATACATGCACCCCAATGTTCATAGCAGCACTATTCACAATAGCCAGGACATGGAAGCAACCTAAATGTCCATCGACAGATGAATGGATAAAGAAGATGTGGCACATATATACAATTGAATATTACTCAGCCATAAAAAAGAAATGAAATAATGCCATTTGCAGCAACATGGATGGACCTAGAGGTTATCATACTGTGAAGTCAGTCAGACAAAGACAAATGTTACATATCACTTATATGTGGAATCTATAAAAATAATACAAATCAACTTATTTAAAAAACAGAAACATACTCACAGACATAGAAAACAAATTTACTGTTACCAGTGGGGAAAGGAGAGGGGGTGGGATAAATTAGAAGTATGGGATTAACAGATACACCCTACTGTATATAAAATAGGTAAATGGCAAGGATTTACTGTATAGCACAGGGAAGTATATTCAATATCTTGTAATAACCTATAATGTAATAGAATCTGGAGCTGTATACCTGAAACTAACACAATATTGTAAATAAACTATAGTTAAATTAAAAAATTTAAAAAAATAAAGAAAACCTCACTTCCCATTTAGTCAATGGCATTTTCCCCATAAACCATAAAACCTTTTCTTGATCTTTGGTCCTTCTCCTTATAAGCCATCTCTTCTACTCCCCAATACCAGGAAGTTGGGTTGGAATGCTCTCTTTTCACTGGAGCCCAGATGCTTAAATGGAGAACATAGTGATTGTGAGTCACATCCCAAACCAGGTGGACTTACAGTGGTCCCAGGTGCCTGTCCTGTGTGAGACACCACATGAGTCATCCAGAAACCTACTCTGTGTGGCTCAGCACGAAGGGAGGCTAGGTGGGAGATAGAGATTTCTCACATGAGAAAGGAATGTCAGACCTGAGGAGTGACCCCTTGTTGAGCTGGCTGCTCTCTGGTCTGCAGGCTCCCGCAGGGTCTCTCGAGTGTACTGGCTTCATTCTCTCTTGGCTTCTCTAGCTTGGGCCATCAGCTCTGCAGTTCCAGGGCCCCCTTCCCAGTTCCTAGACGAGCTGCTTAGGACCATTTTGGGGTGAAATGTAAGTCTTGTTATAATACAGTTTTTCTTCATGATTCATGTTGGTGAACTTGTGGGAACACTTAAGTGAATTAAAATCCAACAAGCATGATTAAGTACTTTGTAGGTGTCAGACACTTGACTGCGTGAAGTCAGGATTTATTTCTGAAGGGTAAAAGTTTACAAAAGAAATGCTCACTTGAAGTGATGGCTCTCTAAATTGCAGAGCTACAGATACTAATTTTGGGGTTCTGGCTAATAGTGTTATGGACCCAAACTTGGGTCTACTTGTGCAAAATATAGTAAAGCCAATCTACTGACTCCAGGTACAGTGGGTGTTTTTTTTAAAATAAATTTATTTATTTAATTTATTTGGCTGCATTGGGTCTTCGTTGCTGAGCACAGGCTTTTTCTATGCAGTGAGCGGGGCCTACTCTTTGTTGCGGTGCACGGGCTTCTTGTTGTGGTGGCTTCTCTTGTTGCAGAGCACAGGCTCCAGGCGCGCAGGCTCAGTAGTTGTGGCTCACGGGCTGTAGAGTGCAGGCTCAGTAGTTGTGGTGCACGGGCTTAGTTGCTCCATGGCATGTGGGATCCTCCTGGACCAGGGCTCGAACCCATGTCCCCTGCATTGGCAGGCAGGTTCTTAACCACTGCGCCACCAGGGAAGTCCCCTACAGTGTATATTGAAAGACCAAGCAAGGACAATGGGCAGTTCACGCTCAAAAGACCTGAACTCCCTGGTGGCTTTCAGGGGAGGGTTTTTAAAGGCAGCGTTAGCGGGTGAGCATTGTAGGGTGCCTGCTCAGCTCGTGGGCGTTCTTCTGACTGGTTGGTGGTGAGGTAATGGGGTGGTATTTAGGGAGTTAACGTCATCAACCTTCTGGTGTCTACCTGCATGTGGTCAGAATGCAGTTAACTTCTTCCACCTGGTGCGGGTTTCAGTATCTGTAAAACAACTCAGCGGTATGGCTCAGGATGTCCTCTACAGCCCTTGAGGAGGAACTAAAGGTCCTTGACTTTGTTTTATGGATAAACTATCGTTATTTGGGTTTTATTTGACTGTTTTCCTTTATTCTTGTATTTTTCACTTCTCTGATTAATTTGCTCTTTGGAACTCAGGGAAAGCCTAGGAGGGTAAAGCTTTTCTACAAACAAGAGGCAGGGAGTGGCAGGGGGAGGTTGGTGCCCATCCCCAGAAGGCGCCACAGGGTCCTTCGGTTTCAGTGATACCTTCAAAAAGCCAGTCTTCTAACATCACATGGGAGTCTTTTTCTTCCTCTTTGAGTCTGCATGTTACAGCAGGAAAGTGATGCAATCAGACCCTCTCCTCTTTAATGTTTCCTGGGAAGGACTTCTGAAATCCCAACCAAGGGCACACTGAGCTTTCCAGTCTCATTTGATGACCGGCTGCACCCGGGCTCTTCCCTGGGGGCTCCATGGCACCTAGCTGAGTATTTCCTACACAGCCACACCAGTCAGGGTACATCCTCTCATTTCAAATCTGTGAGAACTTTGAGTAGAAGATTTTATTATTATTCCAGTTGCACAAGTGAGAAAAGTGAGGTCCAGGGAGATTAGAGCTGGGCAGCTAATACCTCATGGGACCAGGATCCAAGCCCAGGTCTCTTGGACCCTAAGGCCTAAACACTCCACCCATCCACCTACATTCTTGGTTCAAAAAACTGCCTGTCAGGAGTAGCCTGGACCTGGGAGAGGCCAGGGAGAGCTTCCAATGAATCCTCCTCTTTTGATACACCTTCTGGTCCCCTTTCCCGTGAACCTCCAGCGGAAAAACAACTTACACTCCTCCAAGAGAAGTCCTTCCCCCAGAATGTTGCTGTCCTATCCCTCCTGGGTGCAGTCCTGGGGTGCAGAATTCTACTCAGGAACTCCTGATGGGTTCGGTGACAGGCTTCATCAGGATGGAGGCTACGTTCATCAGTGTCCCGCAAAGAGACGTGCAGGAACATTTAGACTAAACTGAAAAGCAGCTTCAGCTGTCTTCTTTGTCCACAAGCTCAGCCATGTGGGCTGTAAACTGCAGTGGAGCCAGCAGCCTCTGGCATTGTGGAGTGGTGGATGCATGGTTGCCCCTTCTGGAGTGCCACTGTCATCTGGCCCGAAATCAGGAGGCAACACACATTCACTGCTGCTATATTTTTTCCCCCAAAGACAGACTTGCTGGGTCTTTAGCTAAATGTCATCTGCTTCTCACACCCACATCATCACACTCTCCCGAGACGTGGTGCTCCTGAGTTACTTACACGGGGATCCTGGGGGGATATTGGGGGAATTCCCGGACCAAGGCATGAACCCGTGTTCCCTGCATCGGCAGGCAGACTCTCAAACACTGTGCCACCAGGGAAGCCTGAAACCTGGTTTTTGATTTTTTTTTTTTCTTTGTGGTACGCGCGCCTCTCACTGTTCTGGCCTCTCCGTTGCGGAGCACAGGCTCTGGACGCGCAGGCTCAGCGGCCATGGCTCACGGGCCCAGCTGCTCCACGGCATGTGGGATCTTCCCGGACCAAGGCATGAACCCGTGTTCCCTGCATCGGCAGGCAGACTCTCAACCACTGCGCCACCAGGGAAGCCCCCGAAACCTGTTTTTTTAAAGCATTATTTTGATGTCCAGAAAAATGTCTTTTTTACCCCCCACTAGAGTTCAATTCAACAAATAATTATTGAATGATCACTATAGTCAAGATATTCTGCTGTGAATATAACAAAAATGAAGATGCCAGATGACAAGAAGCATTAGTCTCAATGGGGACACAGACACCTACCAGCTAACTCTAGTCTGAGGCAGGGTGGGATCTGTGCTGGGTGCTCACAGGGCTCGGTTTATTAGCCATTTATCTGCCTTTTTAATTGCATTTTCATTTATCTGCCTTTTAATTGCATTTTCATTTTTTAACATCTTTATTGAGGCATAATTTGCATGACATATGATTCACTTGTTTGAAGTACAATTCACTGATTTTTAGTAAGTTTACAGAGTTGTACAAATATCACCTCAATCCAGTTTTAGAACCACTCAGAAATATTTCTCCACCACCCAAAACTATCCCTCATGCCTATTGTAGCCACTCCTCATACCCGCCCCTGACCCCCAGGCTTGGCAACAACCTGTACTCGCCTTTCTTTATTTTTAATTAAATTTTTTTTAAATTAAAGTATAGTTGATTTACAATGTATTAGTTTAGTTTCTGGTGTACAGCAAAGTGATTCAGATATATATACATATATATATATATATATATATGTATGTATATTCTTTTTCAGATCTTTTCCATTATAGATTATTACAAGATATTGAATATATTTCCCTGTGCTATACAGTAGGTCCTCTTTTTCATGTATAGGAATCTGCTAATCCCAAACTCCTAATTTATCCCTCCCCCCTTCCCTTTGGTAACCGTGAGGTTGTTTTTTCTGTCTGTGAGTTCTACTTTCCTTGCTTTATAGACTGACCTTTTGTTATATTTTGTATAAGTGGATTCAGATAATACTTGGTCTATTGACTGGCTTCTTTCACTTTACTATAATGTGTTTGAGGTTCATCCATGTTGTAGCATGTGCTTCATTCCTTTTTATTGCCAAATAATATTCTATCACGTGGTCGAACCACATTTTGTTTACCCGTTCTCCAGTTGGTGGACATTTCTATTGTTTCTGCTTTTGGCTATGAATAATGCTGCTATGAAAATTTGTATACAAGTTTTGATGTGGAGATATATTTTCATTTCTTTGGGGTCTGTACCTAGGAGTAGAAATGCTATGTCATATTTCGGCGGGCGGACTCTCAACCACTGCGCCACCAGGGAAGCCCTATGCTTAACTTTTTACGAAACCATCAAACTGCTTCCAAAATGGATGAACCATTTTACATTCCCACCAGCTGTGTGTGAGGATTCCAATTTCTCCACGTCCTTGTCAACACTGGTATTTTTATTTTTTTAATTTTAATTTTTTAAAAATTGTATGTTACATTGGAGTATAGCTGATTTACAACGTTGGGCTAGTTCCAGATGTACAATAAAGTGACTCATTTATACAGACATGTATATTTATTCTTTTTCAGATTCTTTTCCTATATTGGTTATTTCAGAATACTGAGTAGAGTCCCTTGTGCTATACAGTAGGTCCTTGTTGATTATCCATTCTATATGTAGTAGCGTGTATTTAACATTGGTATTTTAAATCTTTTCTATTAAACCCATTCTACTCTGTGTGAAGTGGTATCTCAGTGTGGTTTTAATTCTTATTTCTCTAAAGACATACCGTTGAACATCTTTTCATGTGCTTACTAGCTATTTTTATGTATATTCTAGGTGAAATGTCCCTTTAAACGTTTTGCTTATTTTTTGCTATTGTTTCTTAAAGAAAGCTATAGAGAAAGTGGAGCAACATGGAAGTCTCCAGGTATGGGGGATCATTGTTAGAAATCAGCACCAATACAACTTGCCTGCATTCTGGCTTGTTCCGAACCGGGTTGTTGAAACCCATCATAGTAACTACACACGTCAACAACCATAGTAGGGTGTGAGACTTAATCAGTGTACACCACAGCAGGAGAGGGGATGCAGGGCATGTTGGACACCTATGTGCTACCTACCTCCAGGTGACCAGACCTGACTGTGTCAGTGAGATCTGAAGATTCCCAGCTGCCAGCATCTGCCTCTCAGTGCCTGTGGACTTTTCCCACAAGGCCGGTCTGTCCATATAGGGCAGGCTGGAAATGCCAAAGAATTAACAGCCCCCATAGCAGCCCTCAACCAAAACTGATGTTTGATGGTGGTAGGTGTCTTAGTTCGATTTCCTATGACAGATTATTATGGACATGGTGGCTTATCAACAACACATTTATTTCTTACTTTCTGGAGTCTGGAAGTCTGCGATCAGGGTGCCAACGTGGTTGGGTTCTAGTGAGGGCCCTCTTCTGGGTTGCAGAGTGCTGTCTTATTTTTGTAGCCTCACATGGCAGCAAAAGATAGTGGGAGAGCTCTCTGGGGTCCCCTTATAAGGGCACTAATCCCACTTTTGAGGACTCCACCTTTATGACCTAATCACCTCCCAAAGGCCCCACCTCCTAATACCATCACATTGGAGGTTGGGATCTCAATATATGAACTGTAGGGGACACAAACCTGCAGTCCACTGCGGTGGGTGCATAAATAACATGGTTCCCTCAAATCACAGGGAAGACCTCTGAGGTGTGTACTTTGCACTACTTCTCAGAGTTTCCCCGCAGGATGAAGCATCAGGGCCACTTTGATAGCAGATTTTATCACATGCCTTCCCTAGGTGGCAGGGACATAGATATATTGCGCCTGAATTTGTGAATTAGGATCTGCCTTTGAAGAGCCTGTACCAAGACACTGCCTCTTGGGCAGTGGGATACTGGTCCTGCTCTGGGACATTGTGACAACTTTTTTCTCTTGCTTCCACTGTGGTAGTGGTTTGCGGCCCTGAGGTACCGTGGACATTTTGATATGGATCCCAGCAGACCAGAGCCAGGTGTAGGCAGGCTGACTTTTTGGGTGGGGCAAGGGTCCAGTGAGGAGGGGTCATCAAAGATTGTTCAAGAATGGTCAGGTTGACACTGGGAATGGTCAATGGAGGGGGTGCAGGACAGTCTCTGGGTGGAAGTTAGAGGTAGACACGGGTCGATAGGTCTGGACTTGATGACCTGGGGGGATCACAGCCTACACAAGGCAGAGAAGGATGCTGTCTGCAGACGACGTGTGCTCTGGGGATGATTCTGACCCACACTGAACAGTAGGTGAATGCGTGACCCTCAAGGTCTTTTTCAACTTTAAGATTATAAGATATCAACTATAAAGGAAGCTGCTTATAATCAACTATAAGATTATAAGATTATAAATATAACAGTACTTATATAAAGGCCAGGCTTGTCTAGGATCTCAGTGTCAAAGGTCATCTTTAGTAGGCATGTTTGGACCTATTGACCTCCCTGAGGCCTAGTGAGAAGAGATGTTGCTGATTGAAGGACAGTGAAGATGGAGCCTCCATTGTTCAATATTTCAGCAGGGAGGGTTGATGTCTTAGGTCGGTTCCTGGGAAGACTTGCGTGCAGGAAATTGTCGGGGGGATGTTCTCAGGAACAACGCCTGTGAGGAAGTGAAGCTGCGAGGATTGGGTCAAGGAGAAGCTTCAGTGAGCTGCAACCAGAGCCTCAGCTGATCCCAAGAGACACCCTGGAGCTGAGATGCCACTCAGAGTTGTCCCTGGTTGAGTTGGGCCCCTGTAAGCCCCTTGACCCGTCATTGGATAAGAGGAGGCTTTACCGGTTGAGGTTGATTCCTTGGAGGGGCTCAGCCATGAGCTCTCAGCAGGCAGTGCACCTGGGAAATGCGTGGGTGGGTACCTGAGTCCTCTAGTGGGCATCTGGGCAGCGGATTACAGCATCCACTACAAAGACAGCAAGAGCTGAACAAAGTCACCCAGTGAACATGTGGCCAAAGGGCACTGGTGGTTTGTGAGATACAGCATCTGTCACAATCCTATGTTGTAATATGTAAAAATGTCCCTCGCGTGGATGATGGAAGAAGGTGGCTAGGAACTGAGGCTTTTGTACCCTCCTCAGCACTACCCTCCCCTCCCCCTCTCCTCAACCTGTTTTTTCTCTTCTCTCATCTGCTGCCAGAGTTTGGCTACCGTGTGTTTCTGGCTTTGCTGCTATTACTTGTCTATCCACTTGCAGGATGTCCCCCTTACATTTTGTTACTTTGGGGTCTTTAGGTTGTCAAGTACCGTGAACAAGTCAAGGTTTCCCCCTTTTTGGTGAGCTGGCAAAGAGCTAGGAGAGTTGTGGTCACTTTCAGGAGTGAACAGGTCCAGGGAGTGGACTGAAGCTTTCTAAAGGGAGTGGACAGGAGAACTGTCCCCCAGAAGGTGTGAGGGCGGGAGAACCAAGAGCCTGCAGTTTGCTTGATAGCAGTTAAGGGCAATCAAAAGACCAAGGAGAAGAGCCAGTCCCTAAGTGGCCATCCAAAACTCAGGAGGCCGACCTGCAATGAGGCAGATGTAAGAACCGGTGTTTGGACCACAGGCATATAGGCTGTAGACATTTTTTAATATATAAAGGAATTTGGACAACACATGGTTAGGTGGTCAACCAGCCACAGAGTTCAGTAATAATAAACCACTAATCAAATATTTATAATGCTCTTCATCGTATATTATCTTGGGTCTGCTATGCAAGACTCATTTCTTATGAAGATGAAACTAATGGGAACCCAGCCCGTGAATATATTTGTACGTACTGTAGCATTCATACATGTTTTTGGACTTCATGATTGCCAAAATGAAGGATGAGTTTTGAATACCTCTAGAAATTGGAAATAAATGATGTCACTTTTTACCCAAGGTCATCCAAAGCTATTTGTGTAGCAATTCTGCATGTATAATACACAAGCTAGAATGAAACTTTAACTATCATCAGGTATCCGCTAGGTAAACTTGGAGAAATGAGTTTGTTGGTCAGCACATGTTTATTGAGCACCTGTTGGTGCCAGGCACTGGAGGGATCGGGTGCCACCCACATGGTCCCTGCCCTTGTGGAGCTAATTAAAGAGATACGTCACTCATGGGTCATTAATGTCAGTGTTTCAGCGTGTCAGTGGCAAAGGAGACTGCACACTGGGAGTGCATAGTGGGGCACTTAATCTAGCCTGTGAGCCAGCCAGAGTAGAAGCAGCAGCCTCAGTTGTGGCATGGCCTCCAGGGCATATGCTGAAGGATCTGAGAAAAGGTCAGCAGGGCTGGAGCACGGAGGACAAGGATATTCTAGGCAGGATGCCAACAGGAAATGGATGGCGCTCTCATGGTAAAATGCCAGGAGTGTTTTGTTTGTTTGTTTTTAAATTTATTTATTTATTTTTTATCTTTGGCTGTGTTGGGTCTTCGTTGCTGCGCACGGGCTTTCTCTAGTTGCGGCGAGCAGGGGCTACTCTTCATTGCGGTGCACGAGCTTCTCATTGTGGTGGCTTCTCTTGTTGCGGAGCATGGGCTCTAGGCATGCAGGCTTCAGTAGTTGTGGCATGCAGGCTCAGTAGTTGTGGCACATGGGCTTAGTTGCTCCGCGGCATCTTGCCAGCCGGTGATCGAACCCGTGTCCCTTGCATTGGCAGGTGGATTCTTAACCACTGCGCCGCCAGGGAAGTCCCACCAGGAGTGTTTAATAAAGGCACCATTTTTGAAGGTGTGGGCTGCATGTCAAGAGAGCACAAAGGATGTTGCAGTGCCCTGGGTCCTGTGATGGCTGACTTGTCACTGTCTGTAAGCCTGGTAGGGTCAGGGGGTGAGGGAGTGGCTCCCAGAACCTGGAAGGAGAGGACCCCTTTACAGGAGGAGTGACCTTTGGTTGAGAAATGCAGCAAGCTAAGGAGACCCATGAGGAAGTGAGCCAGGGGGATAGTGACTGAATCCACTTTCCTGCCCACCTCTGATCTTCTGTGGTGGGTCCACTGCCCTGAGCCCACAGGAAGTCTGAGGGCATGGAAAGCTCAGTGATGTGGTCAGTACTGGTCAGCCTCACGGGCCAGGGAACAGGATAGAGCGGGGTGTGGATGGGCAAACAAAGCGGTCTTCCCAGAGGAAGAATGATGCAGACAGGACTGGAGAAGTGGACAGTGGCCAGATTATAAAGATATGGTTGGCTCAAATTGAGGATCAGTTTTATTCAAAAGCCGTTGAGCAGTTCTTAAAGTATTTAAGCAAAAGAGTCATGTGATCATGTTATAGGAAGGCAATGAGGTAGCCGCGTAAGAGATGGATTTGAGAGGAGAAATAGAAGGCCATTAGGAGGCCATTACCGCTCACTAGGAGAGAGGATGGCAGCTTGGACTAGGGCTGAGCAGTGCACCTGGGGAAAATGAGCCAGCTCGAGCTGTGTTTAGGAGAGTCTAGTTTGGAAAGCTGGGAGGATGTGCCTTTTCCTGATGCAGGGGAAATTGGAGTTGGAGAAGGTTAGGGGTGAGGAAGGAGAAAGCATAAGCTCAGGTGTGGCCCCGGTCAGCTCGAGATGCTATGAACGAATCCCAGGGGCGCATCAGATTAGTAATTGGAAGTGTAAGTGTGGAGCTCAGGGGACAGACTTGGGTCGAGCGAGTGGAGAGGGGCTGATGAGCCGTCGTCTAGGCAAGGGTGTGGCTGCCGTCTCTAAAGAGCAGGTGTGCAGTGAGACAAGAAAAGAGCCTAGGCGAGAATCCCTAAAAACATCGACACTTCGGGATCGTGCAGAGACAGACGACTCAGTAAAGGGGAGTAAGAAGCAGTGGACATAAATGACAGAAAATCAAGAGGGAGGGAGCGGGGAGCGGGGAGCAGGTCAGGGTGGGAGGTGGAGTGACTGAGGAAGGAGAGACCGGCCTGGGTGTTCGCATCTCCTCGGTGCAGGTTTACCTGGAATAGGGAGCAATCAGTCAGTCGTGGGAAGTAGTGGGGGAACAGGGAGAGCCCTGCCCAGTGAGGGGGCTGGAGCATATGGAAATGGAGAGCTGAGTCAGTGGAGAATCAGTGGCAACTGAGAGGATATTAAGAGAAAGGCTGGAAGAAGAAAGGTGCCCCTGTAGAACTGCGTCCCCAGGCTTAGCCACCCTCTGCAAGAGCAGCCTCTGTGCTTCTGTTTAAAGGAGGTTTGCAGACTTCGGGCTGTTCTGATTCTGAACCAGACTCAGCATCAGCAAGTCCACCTCCACACTCAGAACTCCAGGAGGCCTGTCTCCCCATCTCCCTGCGGGCACAACTGGAGGAGTGTCTTATATTATATAACAGGTCATTGTCTCCATTCCAACCCAAGTGAGGAAAGAAAGGATCAGATCCTGGGGTGTTTGCGGATTTGGCGGTGGTGCTGAGACAGTTAATGGCATTTTTCATTCTTTCCCCATTCTTTTTTTAAAGAGGGATGGCAGACTGGCTCCTAAGAGTGAGGGATCAGTAGGTTAGAGAAGGTGAAAAGGCCTTGTGAAGAGCAGGGGAGAGGCCTTCCCTGGGAGACGTGGAGGGACCCGGGTAGGTTAGTGACCGTGAGTTTGCCGTGACACAGATCCTTCCCATTGTGTGATTTTCTCCAATGACATTGAAGGGTCCAGATACGGGCTTGAAGGTGGCTTCTCCCCATTCTCCCCTTTCTTTGTCCCTCTCTCCCTTCCTTCCAAATCTCTCCAAGTCGGAGTTCAGTATTTCTGTCTTATTTTTAGTTTTAGTTAGTACTTATCCTAGTCATAACTAACTCACCAAACAACTCAGTGGTGCAGTGATCATAGACACACAAATATGTCGCCTTTATAGATGGTGAACTCAAGAGGAGAAAGAGAAGGAGAAGGCTGGAGGCCAGCCATGGCTCACTCGTGGATGTGGCAGTGGTAGAGCCATCTTGTGGGTGATCTGCCCGGTCTCGTGGCCCTGGCTCATTAAGGAGCCTAATGCCTCTATATTTGTCTTTAGCAGATTTTCAGTCACCTTCACTGTCTGCTATAGTCACCCTCCGTCGTTTTCTCAGGCCTGGGGTGGGCGATCAGGGTGGTGCATGTGGCACAGAGGTGGCCTCATCATTTCACTGCCTTCTTGGCAAAGACAGGCCGCACGAAGGCAAAGGTGTCATTTGCATTTGTCAAGCAAGAGCCGCTGATCACATCTGTATCTACCAGATGGCAGATGTGCCATAATTGTTTTTAAAAATATACGTGTGTTCACCTGTGCAGCCCTCATCGGAGACTTGGGGAAAAAACAGGAGATTTAAGAATGAGTGTTCCTTTTCTTCTCAGAAACCCTCTTATCTGACTTACTTTCAATTTAGTACTTCTGAAGAGAATTGTAGTGTGTCAGGACTTTAAAACATCAATAAAAATGTACCGAATTGCTGCTCTAAGAAGGAGAATTCTGTAGGCTGGGCCTTGCTTGGCTGCTCGGTGGCCGTGAATAACGCTGTCACATCCCCAGGATGTCCATGTCCTAACCCCCAGGGCCTGTGACTATTTCTTATGTGGCCAAAGAGATTTTGCAAATGTATTTAAAGTAAGGCTCTGGATGTGGGGAGATTCTCCCAGATTGTCTATTAAGTTGTTTTGTTGTTCTTTTCTCTGTTTGTTTGTTTTTGACTGTATATATTTTATTTCTATTTTTTCTTTTCCATTACAGTTTATTACAGGATATTGAATATAGCTCCCTGTGCTATACAGTAGGACCTTGTTGTTTATCCATTCTAAATATATACAATAGTTTGCATTGCTAACCCCAAACTCCCCATCCATTCCTCCCCCACCCCTGACCTTGGCAACCAGAAGGCTGTTCTGTATGTCTGTGAGTTTGTTTCTCTTTCACAGATAAAGTTCATTTGTGTTATATTTTACATTCCACATATAAGTGATATCATATGATATTTGTCTTTGTCTGACTTGCTTCACTTAGTATGCTAATCTCTAGGTCCATCCATGTTGTTGCAAATGGCATTATTTCATCTTTTTTATGGCTGAGTAATATTCCATTGCATATATGTACCACATCTGCTTTATCCATTCATCTGTCGATGGACTTTTAGGCTGTTTCCATGTCCTGGCTTTTGTAAATAGTACTGCTATGAATGTAGGGATGCATGTATCTTTTCGAATTGTGGTTTTCTCTGGACATATGCCCAGGAGTGGGATTGCTGGGTCATAAGGCAACTCTATTTTTCGTTTTTTGAGGAATCCCCATACTGTTTTCCATAGTGGCTGCACCGATTTCAAACGTACTTAGTCTTAATCCATTTTCATGCAAGCCTGTTCTTGTGTGTGTGTGTGTGTGTGTGTGTGTGTGTGTGTATTCATAAAAACCATCTATTAGGTTTTGTGTAACCACAGGGATCCTTCTGAGAGGGAGGGGGGAGAACACAGGGATAATAGGAGATGTGATGACAGAATGAGAGATTGGAGTGATGTAAGGAAGGGTCACAAGCCAAGGAATGCAGGCAGCCTCAAGAAGCTGGAAAGAGCAAGGCGACAGATTCTCCCCCAGAGCTTCCAGAGGGAGCACAGGTCTGTTGACACCTTGACGTGAGTCCCAGGAAAGGTATCTTGGATTTCTGGCCTCCAAGACTGTAAAACAACACATTTGAGTTGTTTTAAGCCACCGACTTTGTGCTAGGTCATAACAGTAACAACAAGACACTAATAATGTAGGGTAGTTTATTTAGAGTTTTTTTTTCTCTTGTGTTTCACTGATCAGTTACCCTGATGAATTTATGTGGTTGGTTTTCACGTGAGGGGATGGGAGGCGTGATGCAAGCAATAAACTTGAGTTGGTGTGTTAGCACCCGTCTCAACCTATCGGCAATGTAGAATCAAAGGCAGAGAGGAGGGACCACCCAATCTAAAGCCCCAGCAGTCTGGTCCTGTCAACCCAAATCACCCTGGAATGTAGCAGGTGTTCTGGCCAGAGTCGCTGATGTGGCAAACACACGCTCTGAATGAAGCACAAGGAATCTTCCTCTTGGTCCAAGCTTTCTCCTTACATACGTAACTCAACATTGTCCTATGCCTACAGAAATAGCTGCTGATACCTAAAAACGCCAGCCTAGGCTAATGACATTTGTCTAAAATACTAACTCAGTTTACTATTGAAAGGAAGATATTTCAGTGGCTTAGTCTATAACCTTATAAGATTGGGAAGAATGTCTCTCCTGCTTACACTAAAGTCTGTGATCTAAGTTATTCCAGTTTTAAACCCTTTTTAATTTTTTACGATGTTTATTTTTTCAAATTGAAAAACAGTGTATATTGAACGTGTAAAATTTATAAAATGTTTGTGCCCCAGTCAAAAAGACAAGAAAATACTTGTAGTTCTACAATGTAGAGATAGGTATATTAACATTTTGGGGTATATTCATGATTAGGTGCTTGTCAGATTTTTTTTTTTACTGTTTTCTGAACATTTCCCCATATCAGTATATGTTCTTTTATAATATAATTATATCGTGGCAGCGTTCTGTTTTTTAATATGTATCTTCCACAGTTTATTAGCCAATCCCTCTATTTCTGTGCATTCAGGTTGTTCCTGCAATTTTGTTGTTGCCTGTTCTTGTGCTTTGCCCATTTATTTTTTGGTATGTTATTTGAAAAATAGGTTTGTGAGCTTTTTGTTGTTGTATGTTAGGGTTATTAATTTTTGAAACAGATATGTACAATTTTGAAGTTCATTGTTTGCATTTTAATTGTGTTTATGGTAAGCTTCTTTGACATATAAATATTACTAAATTTTTTGTACTCTAAACTATTTAGCTTTTTGGATGTGTCTTTGGTGATTTCTATTCTCTATTATTTACAGATTGATTTTCTTCACTTCTGATAGCACACCAGATTTTAACCAGCCTCTCCTTTAGATCCAATACAACTTTTCTTCTTTGTGGTGCAGGGGTGGTATTTCTAATGCTTAATGAAACACTTAGTTCATTCTATGTTAAGAATAGTTTTTTTTTTTTTTTCCCTTAGCATATTTTTGACCTGAATCTTCTCTCTTGGCTAATTTGATTGTTTGACCATGTAATCTCATCTTTTCGCAGCTCCAGGCTGAATTCAAAGTATATAAGGATCAATGTAATGTGAGTCTGTGAATATGCACATACTTATGTTGTGAATTAAATACCTATGAAAAGTCATTTGCATCTAATAAAGGGTCTTTCTTTTTGCCCCGCATGATGAAAGAGAAAATCTCTAGTACATGGCTTCCATTTCCCACGTTAAAATGATGTCTGTACTTTTTTTTTTTTAACATCTTTGTTGGAGCATAATTGCTTTAGCTGTCTGTACTCTTAACAACATAAACTGATAAATTAGAAAAAAATCAGATTCTTCCAATTGCATTAAAATTTGAAGAAAAAGAAATGATTTCTTTCTAACAAAGCAAGAAAAAAAAAAAAGCTGAATAAGCTCTGGGCTTCTGGAATTTCCCATTCAGCTCTTTCTCTGCTTATGTTCCAAACAGTTGCATAAAAGCAATCCTAAACACATGTTTATAGAGGCTGCACTCTGAGATACTGATAATGAATTCTACATAACAAGCACACTCTTTGCCCCGGCCGTTGGAATTTAAAGTATACATTTTGCGGTAATTTTGATGACTTCATTTTGAAACGGTTCTTAACAGACATCTTGGAAATGTCTTCATGTCATGACTTTATTCATAAACGAGCCTGTCAAAAACCTTAGCTTTCACTGGGAGAAAGTGTCTCACATGCATAGGTAGTTGTTCTACCTATATCACCCGCCATCTTGAAAGGTTGTTACTCATTTCCACGACTACTTGCATGCCCTGGCTCACTGCCACTGGGTTTTAGGACCGTGTGGAGAGGAGACCATGACATTGACTTTTCAGCTATGCAGCACTGGGTAAGGGCTATATTCCTCTTCTAATTACGAGGATAACTTGTGCTGGGGAAGCTGTAGTGTTTACTGTTATGGTTAATGGTCAATGTCACTCATCAAAAGGGTGATAAACCAATAGTGGGATCTTGGAACAGGAGAGGAAAGATAAGTGCAATGTGTCATTTTATTCACATGCTAACAGCTCATAATGAGGACTAATAGGACCTAATGTTTATTTGTTCAATAAACAAGCCATTGGATTGTGAACAAGAGGTCAGCGTGGCCAGCAGTGAGGTGTGAAATGCTCCATCAAAAGACATTATTTGGTGGCTAGAGCAGAAGCCCTAGAAAGTCTCACGGTAATAGCACGGCAGTACAGCACATGGGTCCTCCCCCTCTGACTCTAGGAAAGTAAGTGGGTGCTTGTGCCTTTCCATCTCCAGTTCACGGCCCTTTGATCTTGCCCTTTTGTGAAGCGACATATTCACGCAGATGTGTTAAACCAGCACTTCTCATATTTAGTGATTTTGTTGAAATGCGGATGCTGGAGTGGGAGGCTGAGATCCTGCATATCTAACCAACTTCCAGGTGAGGCACATACTGTTTCAGGTCCTTGCACCTTCTCTGAGTAGCACGCTGGTTCCATCTTGCAGGAAGGAGGGAACACAGCTCAACAGACGTAGACGTAGAGTCTCTTCTAATAATATGGCATGTGCTTAAGCGGGTAGAAGAATGTGATGGATAAACATGTAGGCCCTGGGTGTGAATCCTGGCTCTGCCATTGCTAAGTTTTGGGTAGTAACAATGAACCTCAAAGTCTCTATGGCCAACGACAGTGAAGATTTACTATTTGCCTGCATGTGTCGGGCTGAGTGTTGGCTACAACTCTGTTCTTTTAGCACCCACCTGAAGGCAGCCTTATCTGGGACAGGACATTTTCCCCAGATCTGTTGGAAACCTCCTAAAACTTCTGCTTGGATTTGCGTACTTCATGTCTGATCACTTGTCATTGGCCAGAGCAAATCACATGTCCAAGTCTGATGTCAGTAGGTAGGGAAGCCGACTCCTCCCACGCAGTGGCAGGTGGGGGTGTATCGCCCACTATAGGAAAGGGAGTGAAGCGTTGGGACAAGAACAATCTCTCAGAAGCCACTCGGTAGCTGTGCCCTCTTGTTACTTTCACAGGGTTGTTTTCAGGACTGAATGAGCTGAAGTGGTAGCGCATGGTACCTGACGCATAAGAGAAGCTCAGTAAATGTTTGTAATCATACTTGTTATTGTGTTTGTTCTTATAGGTCAACCCGATCCTCACTGCCAAGTTGCTGCATTGTCCAGGCTGAGGAAGGTCCCTATCCCTGCCTGCCAGGACACACAGAACATATGGAGACCCACTGTGGACTGAACAATCAGATCACTTGAGGCATTTGGTCAAGTTAGGCGCTTGCTTGCAGTTCTAGATGGCTGGGTTATCACACAAACAGTTATTCTTGAATAATTTTAGGCAGTGACTTAATCTTCCTGCCCATCACATTTTCTGAGTTTTTGGCTTGAGTTTTAGATCACTTGATTTCTCTATTCTAGTCTCTGTATTTTGTCTTTGACCCACTCTTTGATCATTTATTCTACAGATATATGTTGAGTGTCCAGTTACGCCAGATGTTGTGTGAGCAGCAAAGATACGTAAAAAGTATGGTTACTGTCGAGTGAGGGCTTAGCATACGCTACGTGTAAGCCCTGGTTCATTACTATCCAAATGCCAAGTGGTGGTGGAAAAGGCTGCAAAGATGGGATCCAGCCTTAATAAATGGGAATCTGAGAAGCTTGAACATATCTATTGATCCAAGGGGTACCTTTATAGGTTTGTAAGCAGAGCAGGTACATTACCTGGACTTTAGGGGAAAAACTGTGGTAGTATGTGTGTGTATAGGCTGTAGGAGTGTCCAGTGGTTGGGAACTTGGTGGAAGGAGAGATTATAGGGGTGTGATATACAGCAGTGGTGAGTGAACCGGGTTGGGATGTATGTGTATGTGGGAGAAGAGAGTAACCAATGACCTTAGAATTCTGAAGGTGTTCATGATGCCATAATCAGAAAGAGGAATTGTGAGCAGGCAAATGGTTTAGATGAGGGAGGAAATGATGCATTCAATTTGGTCATGAGCTTGCGTTGCAACGTTTGAAAGAGAGTTTCAGGTAATCTTTAGACCAGTTAACCAGATCAACTAGTTGAGAATCCATTATATAATATATGTTCAAGATACATCAGTCTTAATCTCATCAACCTTAACTCAGGGAAGAGTACAGACCAAAGCATATACAGTCCTTCAATGTTGAAGAATGAGATCATTGTTAATGCTGTAGCTCATCTTACCAGGTGGCTAATATTTGTTTCAATTTGACTAAGCATAGGCATAATCTATTTATGAATCTCTGATTTTGGAGCAGTGTGTTGTAAAAAAAGTTAACGTGTTAACTTTAACTGTGATTTAAATTGATGTTGCCTGAGTCCCTAGGGACAAATGAAACACAAGAAGGGTGGAAGAAACAGCCACTTCTACTGTTGCCTAATGACAGGGAAGATTTGAAAATCAAACGCATCGAGGTAGCCTCACTGTGCAGCAAGGAACAAAACCGAATTAATTATAAATAAGATGGATAAATAATTTAAGCATATCACTTATTGCCTCTTTATTGCTCAACACTTGAAAAATTATTTCAATTAGAAACTTAAACTCAGTTTGATCGACGATGAAGAGTGAGCAGCCCAAGATAAATGTAAATCCCTTTGTGACATAAAAATTTGATTTTGCAGTGTGAGGTCTATTAAAAAGAAATTAATAATCTCCAGAAAAAAGAGGTAGTGCCAAGAAAGGTTGGTCTTTTCCTCACAGAATATTGCTTATTTTAAGAGGAAGAAATCAATGAACTTATTACAGAAATTTTCTTTTTAAACCGCAAAATACTAACCACCAACCTCCCAAACGAACAAACAAAAAAACTGATAAACGTTTGTTGCTTTGGATTTCATATTAAAATCATAGCATGTGTATGCTACTTATATTTCACATGATCTTAATTTTCTTCTACACCCAAAGAAATAATTTGTTCTCTTTTCGTGCTTATTGGCTTCCTAAAGTACGACAGAACACTCTCCCCTTTGTTGCACCTGCAAAGTGAGGGATTTGTCTGGCTAAAGCCACACTGGATCTTATCCAAGACAAGAGTGTCCTAGAAAGCTGGTTTGATTCCCGTGCTTTCTTTTCCTGGTACCTCAAAGCCCTCCCTCTGCCATCCCTGACAGATGCGGCTGATTGATGAGAGCGCTGTATTTGTAGGGTCGATCTGAACCTCAGAGTCCTTCTCATCACAGGACTCCAGGTGGTCACTGCTAGTTGATAAAAAAGAATAGGCATGTGGCATGAAGCCTACGTGCCATCTGACTGAGGATCTGAGGCACTAAGAATCTGGTAACATCTATCTGTCATCTTAACAATGTGTCTGATTTCTTAGCTACATGCAAACATCTATCAACTGATGCTTTAGTTCAGGTTGTAGAAATGAGTTCTTTCTACTCTATATATGGAAAGTAAAGGCCAGAAGTAAGTGTTTCAGGACATTAAGTTACACACATATCTTACTTTTTGTACCTACACCTACATCTGAGAGATGTAGATATCACAGATATCTACAGGCTCCCCCACTGCCCTGTCTTGATCCTGGCAGTGTCTGTAGACAACTGAATTTGTGACACCAGCAGTGGACTTCTGGGCTTCCTTATTCTCACCCACTTATTCCTTCATCACTCCCATCTTGGACTGATATGTGCCTTCCCCAAATTCATAAGTTGGAGCTCTGACGCCACAACGTGGTCATATTCAAGATCAGGCCTTTAGGGAGGTAATTAAGGTTAAATGAGGTTCTAAGGGTGGGGCCCTAATCCCATAGAACTGGTGTCCTTATAAGAAGAGGAAGAGACACCAAGGATACTCAGGCACAGTGAGAGGATGTCCATCCACAAACCAAGGGGAGAGGCCTCAGGGGAAACCTGACCTGGTGGCATTTTGATCTTGAACTTCTAGCCCCAGAGCTGTGAGAAGTAAATGTCTGTGTTTAAGCCACCCAGTCTATGGTATTTGTTCAGGCTGCTGAGCAGACTAAGACACCTCCCCTGCTCCTAAAACCACAGGTGGAACAGCAGAAATCTGTGCCCAAAGCTGGGCGAGGGACCCACACCAGGGTGCTGTGACCCTTAGACGTCTCCCCATTTCCCTTCTTTTCTGAGGGTCCATTGCACCAGCTTGATCCCTGAGCAGGCAGGGTCACACCTGAAAGTCTAAAAAACCTGGAGCTTCTTGCAAGACATCTGATTCTTTTTGAAAGGGTGGCAACAGTTCTTACTTTGTGTGTTTGGTAAGGGAAAAGGAAAAGACAGAGCATAAAAAGTAGCTTCTTTCTTTTTGCATGCCACCCACCTCCTCTACTCTTCCCCTGCTGAGGAGTCTCTTGTGTAGGACAGGAAGATACTGACTTGAGGCTTTCTGGGGAGGCATGGGCAAAACGAAACTAAAGCTAGAGAACCCAGAGAACAAAGGGGTTTTATGTTTGAAGGGCAGAGACCTGCTGGTAGAGGAGACAGACCCTTCTAGGAAAGGAGAGGGGAGAGCCTGGGTGGCCAGCTGGAGACACAGTGTGTCTGGAGAACTTGGAATATGATGGGAGAGTAATTTGTCTGGTCAGTAGCCTAGCATGTGTGTGTGTGTGTGTGTGTGTGTGTGTGTGTGTGTGTGTGTGTGTGTGTGTGTTGGGTGTTTGTGGTGGAGAGTGAGAACGCCATATTTGTTGGACTCTGTATAATAAGCCTAACTGCCCTTTGCCATCTTCCCAGAGACTTCCGTAAAGCCTGAATCTTACTTAAATTGTTTTTGCCTTTCATGCTGTTTTTTCAAATGTGCTCTGCTCTGCCTAATGTCACAGATGAGAGCATCCTAGAAGCTTTGCACAAACACACACACATGTATGTATGTATTTGTATTAATGTGTGTACATGTACACACGTATAAACATATACAGACATATGTATGTGTGTGTATGTGTCTGTATATAAAATTAAAATGCTTTTGGTTTAGAGTGGGCTTAATAATACATAGGATTTGACCAATATTATATGAGGCAAGAACCAAATAAATGGTTTCCAAATTTATAATTTTAGGCAAGTTCTTACTTTAATCACAGTTTTCCTCATCAAGTAATTTTGGCTCCATGCAAACTTTGGGTTTCTGTTAGTAGGTCATCATTTCTTTTCAGGAGGAAATACTTGTCTTTGCAAGATCAATGTGTTACACTAATTTTATTGATGTGAAGAACCTATTGTTGTATTCTTAAAATACCTATTTGTAACTCTTAAACTTATAAGGAAGGAGAGGACAAGGCCACAAGGGGTCAGCCTGTTGAAGACGGTTATTATATTACCATCAAATCAACCAAGAGCATACACGCTGTATAAGTTTCTTAGGGCAGCCACAGCAAAGCACCACAGACTGCGAGCTTAAACCACAGAGATTTACTCTCCCTGACAGTCTGGAGGCCAGAAGTCCAAGATGAAGGTAAGGGCAGGGCTGGTTCCTTCTGAGGCTGAGAGGGAGAGTCTGTCCCAGGCACCCCCCGAGCTTCTGGTGGTTTGTTGATGACTGTAGTGACCCCTGGCTTATAGAGCTCTGCCTCCATCTTTACATGGCATACTTCCTGTTGGCATGTTTCTGTGTCCAAATGTCCACCTTTTATAAGGACACCAGTCATATTGGATTAGGGGCCACCCTACTTCTGTCTGACCTTGTCTTAACTAATTGCATCTGCAACAGTTCTGTTTCCGAACAAGGTCACAGCGGAGGTGCTGGGGGTGAGGACTTCAGCAGGGACACAATTCAGCCCACAACACCGGCTGGTCTGTATACCTAACAACTACTAAGTAAGAATCCTTTGGAAAGCTAAAGAAAACCAAATAGGCCTCCAATGAAATGAATACCTATTTTCCCTTTCTGACTTGTGTTCTTGAAGGAGACGCTTTTTAGTCCCCTTAGCTAAGCACGGTGAGGGTGGAGGGACAGGACGGACTTTGAAAGCACAGTCAAGGGTCAGGTCAGTCCACGTCCAGTGAGCTGGGGACGCGCCTGCTGTTCTGTGTTTCACGACCCTGGTGCCTGGGGTTGGGAGTAAGACAGTGTGGAGAGAAGCACATTTATTTACAGCTCAAATGATTACGTAGCCTCTTCGAAACAGGACAAGAAACCATCTTACCATATCCCAACTCTAAGAACAAAAATGACACATTTGGATGTTTCTTTATTCTATTTATTATACACATAACTGTTGATACTGTGATTATTTAAGAGGATCTTGTCAGAGGATTGCAGGTATCTGTTTTCCTCTTCAAATTATTAGAGCCTCTTGGAAGATAGATAGAAACTGGCCTGCCCTCCATCCATCCATGTAAAGACCTTTGCTTCTATCAGGCAGTCACCGTAGAGCAATTTCTATAACGATGTTTCCCCATCACATGAAGCATAAAGTGTGCATTCTGAGCAATAACATATATTAATAGAATAGTTATTTCTTTGTTATATGGTCCCTAGAAATTTTTATAATTTCTTACGAATTCTTATTTAAGTTATTTGTTATGTTCTATCCTGTAGCATCCCAGACATCTTCAGTACTTTATTGCATGAAAGACAGCGTACTCACATGTGCACATGTAAACACACACACACACACACACACACACACACACACACACACACACACACACGATTATTCTCCCTAAGAGTTAACCAACCCCGATTTCCTATTCAAGTGATTAGGATAACAGGGTGATGGGTATAAGAGCATTAGAAAGCCTCAGTGGAAATCATTTAACCAACTTTATTCCATATAGTGTTCTTTAAATGTAAAACACATAGAAGAATGATGAATTCGGAAGGTAATTCCCCTGTGGAGAGCAAATAAGTCGTCAGGGCCATTATGGGTTCCGTTATGTGTAAGATAAACTGGACTTTAATTAGGGTCTATGAGAAAAGTCACCTACAGTAAGCTCAGTAAAGGTAAATCGCGTCCCCTGCATCGGCAGGCGGACTCTCAACCACTGCGCCACCAGGGAAGCGCCATACTGGGGCCTTTTAACTAAAAGGTTTGAGGCCCTATGAGTCCTGGATAGTGGCTTGTGAATCTTGTAAATTAGGAGTTTGGGGTTAACATATACACACTACTATATATAAAATAGATAACCAACAAGGAACTACTGTATAGCACAGGGAACTATATTCAATATCTTGTAATACCCTATAATAGAAAAGAATCTGAAAAAGAATATATATATATAAAACCGAATCAGTATGTATAACTGAATCACTTTGCTGTATACCTGAAACTAACACAATATTGTAAATCAGTTATACTTCAATAATAAATTAAATAAAAAGATATTAGGAAGGACTAAGAATTACCCATTCCTGTACTGAACTTTAAAAGCAAAGGCTCACACTTAGTTGGGAAGTACGCATAAGGTCCGCCTATGCTAGGTCGGCTGAGGCACCAGTCAGAGCCATGTGGATGGTGTGTGCTTGGTCGGGCTCCCAGCACTGAGGCTGGGGGTGAACATCTGACTCTAAGAAATGGAGCAGAAACATCAATCTAGTCTTCTGCATCATGTGTGATGTTTTAATTACATAGGCAGCTTACCAGGACATAATGAAGCAGCTGCTATGATTATGGAATTTTGTCCCACTTATTTACAAAGCTGCACAGCTACCTAAATACCGTCCTTGTCACATCTAGCATGCTTAGGTTCTAGAGCAGGTGTTAAGCCTGGTTTATTGTCCAACTCAGACAGTCACTCCATTGCTGTCACTTTTTCTTTGGAGCCAAAGGATTAACATTTGAGTTTTCCTCTAAAGTGTGGTTCATTTTAATCTCAGTTGTCTTATTCAGCTGTCAGTCATCTTTCCTCATCTTCTTGATCATCTCAGTGCTTCTCTGGTTTCATTTTATCTTTTTTTTTGCGTTACGCGGGCCTCTCACCGCCGTGGCCTCTCCCGTTGTGGAGCACAGGCTCTGTACGCACAGGCTCAGCGGCCATGGCCCACGGGCCCAGCCACTCCGCGGCATGTGGGATCTTCCCGGACAGGGGCACGAACCCGTGTCCCCTGCATCGGCAGGCGGACTCAACCACTGCGCCACCAGGGAAGCCCATTTTATCTTCTTAAGGTAGCATCAAACCCATCTGTTCTACCAACAGCCTTCCAACAGATGAGTGTGTAATATTCTCTGATTATTCCAAAGGATAAGATGAAGCATTTAAGTAAAATACTTTTCCCAGGTCTTTAGTAATATTCTACCACTAGTTTACCTTTCATGAGTGCTAACTATCTATGAAGCAATGGCATTAAAATATTAATATTTTTCCAGTAGAAATTCTAGACTTAGATTTTGATTGCTAAGTAGAAAACAATTCTTTAATGGTTAAATATAAAACTGTGGCCCTATTAAATTGTTACATTACACTATAAAATAGCATAAAAAAGATATATTGCTAAATTAATCTTTTGATTGATTACTACATGTCCTAATAATCTGGTTTAAATTAAATGTTGGATTATGGCTTTAGATTTAAATCATCATAGAATACCTTCCATATGTCTTTACAGTAAAGGCATTCTGATATTAAAGCAAAATCCATATGTGATAGTCTCTAAGGAGTTACAGATATTGTGTGCCTAAATCGCTCAATTTATAGGACACTGGAGTTTGGAGAAAGCGATTAACAATAGCTGTTGCCTGCAGTTACTCACAGTTCCTAGCTCTAGGGCAAGTTGGAGACAGTAACCAGTGATTCCAACTCAAAATGAAATAGAAGAAAGGGACCAACCTGGTAAACGATGTCCTAGGTTCTAGGAGGCGGTGGTTATGCTTCCATCTTGCCTGGGACAGTCAAGATAAAGTACCTCCTCCAGTGAAGCCATAAGATGCAAGTCCTTTGTGTCACAAATCGAAGTTACACTTTAACCCAGAGGGCACCCAAATTTATTTACAAACACAATAAATTAGGATAAGCAGGGTCATGTCCCCATTGAATTTCTCTAATGTTGTCCTTCTAGATGAAAAGAAATATGTGTTGGTTAGACATTTATTTTTACTCAGAACACAGAAATACAGATTTGGAAAAGAAATTGAGATCTGTTTGTATAACAGTGTTTTCTTAGTGAATAGCATGTACTTATTTCAGAACTAAACACATTTAGTTAATTGTGAATATTTAAGGAATTCTTGGAAGAGAGCTGAGGGAAGTGAAAGGCATTTTTGATTCTGGTGTTAATTTGCTTGGGTGTTAGAGCTTCCTGTAGAGCAAAACGAACCCTTAACTCTGGGTCACCTTTGCCAGCCAGCGGTGGGATTTGCACGCCTGCTTACATACCAGACCATACTCATAATGTCCGTTTTCCTGTAGTTTCTTTCCCTACTTCAAGTTTGCTGTTAATGATTACTTTAGACACATCTCCTCAGCATAAACTTGCGCAGGGAGTGGAGAAAATGAATATTATAGTGTAATTTTTTCCAGGTATATTTTGGGCCTGACCTTGAATTCTGACCTTTCCATTCCCCTAAGTCTCTCCATGGATATAATATTGTATCAGAAGGTGCTCGAATGGATGCCATTATTGAGTGTATAGCCATTTTGGGTCGAGGAGATCATAGTTGTGAATGTGAAGAGTCTCATGTTACATTGAACTGCTTCTCGGCTCATAGTAGGAACTAAAATAAACAGGTTTGGATGGATGAATAGAGACTGAATGCATATGAGCAGACCTTGACTGGATGGATCCTAAGATGGGCCTCCACGCAATTTTAAACGATATAAGATAACTCAAGTGTTTTGACATTATAAGGAGCTTGAATACTTACTTGAGAAAAGGTATAAAGTACAAGTCCCAAGCCTGATATGAGCAAAATTGGATCCATTTTTAGCAGCTACTTAGCAACCATGGGAGGAGAGTCCATAAGTCTACTGTGTGTCTGGACTAGGCCACATGCGATTATTATGTTATATATGACAGTGGCATGTCAATATAGACAAGGTTAATTTGAAAGTGTGTAACTGATGTCCCAGGTCTGAAGGAAACCCTTAAATTGTTTCATTACCTGCAAGCCTTCCATTTAAAATTGACATCACATTTGATGGTACCCTGACCTCACCCCACTGGGGGCTTCTTTGCCTGGGGTATGGGTCTGACACACTATGGCCAGTGTTGTGTTTTTCTGAAAGACTTTCCCAACCATTTCATGGACTAGTCCTATATGATCTTTACAAAATTGAACAGTGCTCTGTCTATGTTGGGGGAAGGTCAGTGTTCACATATGTTTAGAAAACTGCTGTAAGTTTCCAGGTGAGCCCTTGGGCTTTGGAATCAGGTAGGGCTGGGTTCTAACCCCAGCTGGTTAATTGTTAGCCGTGTCATGTTGGAAAAAGCACTTAGCTCCTCTGAGCTGTAGATTCCCAATTTGAAAAATGAGAACAATAATACCTAATTTTTAGGTTTGTCTGAGGATCCAATATGCAGTGTTGCCTGGAATGCACTTTGAGAAAAGCATCTTAGAGGAGCAGTTCTCAAAATGTAATGGCCTACAGATCTCCTGGGGCTCTTATTAAAGTACAGGTTCTGATTCATTTGGTCCAGGGTAGCCTCAAGACTCCGTGTTTCTAAGAAGCTCCCAAATGATGCTGATGACGCTGGCTCATGGGCCTCTGTACAGGGAGCGAGGGCTCGGGGCATGTGGGTGTTATGCCTTTCCTTGTGAAGTGTTTATCTAAGTGATTTTCTTAGATGAAATACTCCTATATTAGCAGTAGGGGCAGAATATCATCTCCATGGAAGACACAGATAGGAAGGTGTGGAGAGGAGAGACGCACTGAGTGCCCTATTTTCTGTGAGGTTTTGATGAAATGACTGTCTCTACCCCTCTAGCAGTTGCTCTCTGGGAAGAGAGACATGTTAGTTTCTCACCATTCTGTCCCTAGTACCTGGAGCTTCTCCTGCTGTCACGGACAGATCAATGCATATCTAATGACTGAACGAGTGAATGAATGAAAGGACTCCAAGTCTTTTTTTTCCCTGGGTGTCTCAGATGCCACACCCCAGAGGTTGGGGGGAAGCCAAAGTGTGGTATTAGAAAGACACATACAAAATTAAGACTTAGGTAACATACGAAAACATTACTTCTACATATCGTTTACTGACAATATTTTCTATTTTCTGTCAGTTAAAAGCCTTTACTAATGTTCTCCTAATAAGAGCTCTGGCCTGCAGGGGCCATGCCTGCATTTTATTTTAGGCACCTTCAGAAGCCCCAGGAACAGGTAGGACAGCAAAGGTCAGTTTTCCATGAGAGTAATTCCATGTTGAGCTCAGGGAAGGGTGCATGGATGGGTCCAGTTATTTCTTCAGTACAGCCCCTCAAGATCTCTTCATGAGACCATTTTCTTATTAGTATGTTATCACAGCTTGTGGGGGACAAAACACAGTCAGCTGGGAAGGTCCTCGAATGAAGATTTCTTGCAGACTTCTCCATAGCGTGGGGCCAGTTCCTGTTTACAGCTTAGAAATTCACCAAAAATAGTTGATGTTTGTGGCTCAAAACAATTGCTTTGCCCTAATGTAAGTTTATTTCCACTGTAACTGTATCGGTCTCTACTCCCCCCAAAAATTTTAGTGCAGAATCCTTCCGTTTGTTTGGAAACTCTATTTCTGTGGATTGAGACTTCATGAACGAGAGGACTAAATGGTGTATTTTAAATAAGTAACCAAATCATCGAATTAATAAAATACGCCATAACATGGCCTTGTCTAGAAGGAATATGTTTATGGGAAGGTGATTCTAATAAAGGGTGATTTACTTCTAGAAATTCAAAGCATGTTTTGTATATCCTCTAGTAGAAGAAGACACATTAATTGTTTAAAAAAACTTGTCTTAAAATAAAAATTTTCCTTAACGCCCCCAATATTGCCTGCCCTTTGGATTAAATACAGAATCAAGTTTTACCTTCCCAGTATTTTTTATTTTTATTTTTTTTTTGTGGTACGCGGGCCTCCCACTGTTGCGGCGTCTCCCGTTGCGGAGCACAGGCTCCGGACGCACAGGCTCAGCAGCCATGGCTCACGGGCCCAGCCGCTCCGTGGCATGTGGGATCTTCCCAGAACGGGGCACGAACCCGTGTCCCCTGCATCGGCAAGCGGACTCTCAACCACTGAGCCTCCAGGGAAGCCCCGCCAGTATTTTGAAGGAAGAAGGGAAGGCAATTTCACTAGGTACTCGGGGGACGTGACCCCCAAATAGATGCCTTTGGAAAGCAATAGAGTCTTCAAATCGGGCATCTTCAAAGCATCACAATCATTTGCTTTCAAAAATGTAGCCGATGGGTGTATGGAAGACACTTTTATGCAGTTTTATGTGTGCTGGACTCAAGATACCATCCACGAGTTTCATCATACTGTTTACATCCAGTTCGTTGTGCCAGCTTGATGTGAAGGGATTTAAGAGGTTTTTGGCCCCTTCATGTTTATGTTCCATGTGCCTCCAGGAATGTCTTTCCTTTGTCTCCCACTGGAGAATTACTTTTTCATTTGAAGTTCTTTCAAAGAATGAGCTTTCTCCAAGGGCAGAACCGAGGCCTTTCAGTGGTTTGTTACTTCGCCCTCCCTCTCTCTCTCTCTCTGTCTCTCACACACATGCACACACACACACAGTAGGAGGTTTAAAGCTACATATGCAACATCCAATCTCACCCCATCTATTGCTTTACCAGTGCACGGGTGCAGCTTTGTAATGACAGATAGATACAGTGCTGCGTGTATTATAGCAATTACACGTGCTGCTCCTGGTCAGAATTGGAAAAGCCAGTGACCACCCCTCTTATGTGGTAAATCTCCCCTGGACTTTGGGTGGATTGCCTCCCTGGACTGAGAAGGGGGGCTGGTGTAAGGGTCTCAGTGATCTCTGACTCCTTCACTACTGCATTGACTTGGGCTTTCTCCGAGGCCCGTTTTCATTCCTTCTCTTCTCTCTTTTCTTACAATAATTTGGTTGCAAAATTTTTCTGTAGGATGGAGAACAATCCCAGTAAAACCACCAGCTGGTTACCTCCCTGAGGGGCTCAGATCACGAGCTCCATGTTCAGAACTCTTTATGTGTGTGCCACGGAGGGAGGTGACTTCGTGGCTGCCGTGGTCAAGCATGGGGCAGTAATGTTAATGTGTGACCCACCTGGATTCCCAACCAGAATGTACCAGGCAAAAATACCTGGAAAGTGCCACAGCTGAGTTATTTTTAAGACACTGATAGTAACTCAAACACATAAGTGTTTAACCACCTATTTTGTTTTTACAGAGTTTAACTAAGTGCGTCACCTTATATGTGGCCTCAGGAATATTCCAGTATTGTATAGAATACTTAGTATATATAAATGTTCCTTGGATTCATTTGCTAGGGCTGCCATAACAAAGTACCACAGACTGGGTGGCTTAAACAACAGAAATTTATTTGCTCACAATTCTGGAGGCTGGAAGACTGAGATCAGAGTGTTGGCAGGGTTGGTTTCTCCTAAGGCCTCTGTCCTTGGCTTACAGGTGGCCGTTTTCTCTCTGTGTCTTCACCTGGTCCTCCCTCTGTGCGTGCTTGTGTCCTAATCTCTTCCTATAAGGACACCAGTCACATTAGATTAAGGCCCAGCCTGTGACCTCATTTTACCTTCATTACCTCTTTAAAGGCCGTGTCTTCTAATGCAGTTACATTCTAAGGCACTGGGTGGCAGGGGGGTCAGGACTTCAGCATATAAATTTTGGGGGGACACAAATCAGTCCATCATGTTCCACATATTTGGCTTTTTAGTGCCTGAAATGTTAAGATGGAAAAATGAATTGTTGCTACAAAGAAGCAGTTAGACTAGTGGACCTTAAATGATGTTCCTTTGGACTGTGACTGTTTGTCAAATTCAACACAGTCATTTTGGGGAAAGTCTCCCCTGTGAAGGTCATAGGCTGAATATGGGCATCTAGAGCTCATTCCTTAAGGTAACACATTTGCTCCTTCTTTGGGATCATGAAACAGTTTCTTTACTGGTTGATTGTTATTTCCTCCTCTGAGTGGAACTCCTGAAGGACCACATGGTGCTGGGAACAGGTTACCTGGCTGGCTTTTCCAGTCAGAGCTCCCAGCCCCTGGTCATCCATCTCCAAACTGCTTTGGACATAACAGCTGGGTAATGATTGACTATTATCAACTCTCTCCTGCTGGTTACCTCTGGGAAGATGTTTCCATATTGAAGAGCTTTCTGTGAATACACAGGGAAACCAAATTGTTATCAACTCAAGTTATGCGTTTGGATTTTTCTTTGTTCTCCTCTTCTTCGCTCGCCTCAGCTCTTTAATCTCCCCTCAGAGAGAAAAAGAAACCGACTGTGCGTGTCTTGTTTCAGCCTGTGACATGAGCATTTGAAGATGGAAGCCAGTGTTTCATTTTTGCAAACCTAAAGAACATTTTCTAAGCTCAGTCTTTCCAAGTAAGGGAAGCTGTCCATCCAAAAGACTATAGAACAGAATCCTCTGTTCTTTGGTGCATTTTTCCTCCAAGCAAGCCCAAATGGTGGCAGAGGAAAGATAAATCTCCTGCCCATCCTCGCACAGGTAGTTGGTAGCAAATCTGGTAGTCTGATCGACTCCCATTTTGCTGTTTCTGCATGTCTATGGGGTTAATGTGGACATGTGGTGTAAATAGTGCATGATGCGAATTTAAGCTGAGGCCTCTGACTTCTTACATACGAAATGCAGATGGATGACGGAAGACACTTGGAAGTCTTCCTAGGCTGATTTTGTGGTGAATTAGACAGTATTCCATGATTCTGTGGTGAATTAGACAGTATTCCATAACTATCCAATGAATAGGCCCAAATCAGACTTGGGGTGGAGGCCAACTGACAGCTATGATCAGGGAGATGCTTAGGTCATTTGTGTACAAAGGTAAGATCACCCAGAATTACTCAGGAGACATCACAGCATAGTTAGAGAGTAGGGACCCTGGAGTCAGTGTGCCTGGCTTCAAATCCTGGTATATCACTGAGGAGCAACTTGGGAAAGTTATTGAATCTCTGTGTTTCAGGCCCCGCCATCTGTAAAAGAAGGTTGATAATAATGTTATCTTATAGCACTGTTATGATGATTAAATGAGTAAATGTATAAAACACTTAGAATAGTACCTGGCACGTAGTAAGGGCTACATAAATGTTGGCCTCTGCTACAGTTACCTGTTGGCATAATGCCTCACCTTGATGCTCCAGACTTTCTAGAACATTCTGGTGCTCGTATAAGTAGTATGTGGCAAGTCCTGAGAGAAAGGATGGTTCTTATCAATGTTTCTTGACTTGTGAGGATCACCTTTTGGGAGTTCACACCCTACAACTAATGAATCTTGGTCACCAGCCTACTCACCTGAGTCTGTGCACTTAGGGGATTGGCATCCCCATCCTTTGCCTGGTTAAACGTGACTGGGACATATTTTTTTAAAACAGACATTAAAACAATGCAACCAGAGCTCAGCTCTAACATTGTATGAGTACACATATGCTTCTTAAATTTTACTGACACTACAGAGAAATTAAATTGGAGACGAGATCTAGGGTTGATGGCTAAGTGAAGCTGGGTCCAAAACCTCATGCCCCCGAGCATTCATGCACTAAGTAAAGCACCACGAAATTACATGGGCAGAAACAACAATGGGGCAGGAGGGAATGGATGCATCCTAAAAACTGGGTCATCTTCAGGTAAGGAGAGGCAAGCAGTCTCAGGAAATATACCCTAACACCGACTGGCACCCCTGCCCAAAGCAGAAGGGCCAGTGTCGTTGAATGGGCAAAGTTTTAAAAGACCTCCAGGACATTCCCATTCCCGCCGTATTTGGGGAGAAGGAGACTGATTCAGGGTAGGGAGGGCAGACAAAGCTGATTAAAAAAGCAGGATGCAGGGTTAAATTTGAATTCCAGGTGAACATGAATACTCTTTTAACGTAAGTATTTCCCCAGTATTGTATGGGACATTGTGTTGGTTCCCTAGGGCTGCCCTAACAAAGTACCCTAGACTGTGTGGCTTAAACAACAGATTTCTACTCTCACAGTTCTGAAGTTCCGGAAGTCAGAGATCAGAGTATCATCAGGGTTGGTTCCTTCTGAGGGCTGTGAGGTAAAGATCTGTTTCTGCTTCTTTCCTGGCTTTGGGAGCCCCAGATGTTCCTTGTCTTGTCCCTGCATCACCCCAGTCTTCCATGCTGTTCTCCCTGTGGGTGTGGCTGTATCCACATTCCCCCTTTTAAAAGAACACCAATCATATTGGGTTAGGGGCAACTCACTCCAGTCTGATCTCATCTTAACTAATGACATCTGCGATACCCCTATTTCCATATAAGGTCACGTTCCGAGGTGCTGAGGGTCAGGACTCAACATATGAATTCACGGTGACACAATTCAATCCATAACAGGCATTCTTACATTTTAAACATATTTATTGCTTACCTGAAATTCAAATTTAACTGGGTCATGTATTTTTATTTGCTAAATCTGGCAACCCTCGTGGGAGATTTGATTGTTATGTGACACACGGGGAATCTGAAACCTTCTCACCACCTCAGAAGTGCTGAGGGAAGGGCTACTGCAGATAACCACTTTTTATAGGCTTGTGGGGAAGAGAAGAAGGGAAGCAGATAGACGAATTGACCATAATTAATTGCATCTAGTGATAAGTAAGCACTCAGCAGATGGCGTTGGCAGGAGGCCTACGGCTCAGGGGCAAAGGGCCACAGAAAAATCCTTCTGGAACACTCTTCTCTCCACTGCAGGCTAACTGGGCTCAAACCTGTGGCTTTCTCTTCTGTTTTTCCACTCAGAGAAGTAAAGATGAGGTGGCTTTGGGGGCAATAAAGGGCTTATCATTTCTGGCACAAAGTTTCCAGGCCCATGTTGGGGAGGAGCATCTGAATCTTGCACTCACCCCTCTCCAACACAAATGGGCTACACCTCTGAGTAGGTGGAGCGAACCTGGGCCAGATTACGAGTCACAAGCAGAGACCGGGACTTGCGGTCCCAGATTGTTAGAGCCACATCTGGAGTTCAGCACCCAAAACAACCTCCCTCCAACAGGTACAAGAGGACCTCAGCTGCTGAGAAATAGGTGGAATGCGAACCACTTAGAATACGAATCAGATTTTCTGCAAGGAAGATGGACGTGTTTTGGTTAGAGTGGGAAGAGAATCAGGAAAAATTTACCTACACCGCATGCAGAGTGAATAGAAGGACTGGCTTGAGCTGCCCAAGTTAAATGTGGTGAGTATACAAAGAAATTGCATAAGAGCTATTCAAGGATAGCGCATAGAAAGAAAAGCAAAGAACTATAACATGCATATGAGAAACATATATGAGAAATTTCATTTGGGAAGAAAACACTCTGAAAAAGAAGAAAAAACAATGTTTTGTTTGTAACAGAACTTTAAGTAATATGAAATTAACTGAAAGAAAAATAAAAATTGTTGATAAAAAGAATACATTAATTTAAAAAAAAAAAGGTAATTATGGTTACTAAGAAATAGGATGAAGGACTTTCCTGGTGGCACGGTGGTTAAGAATCTGCCTGCCAGTGCAGGCGACACATTTGGGCCCTCGTATGGGAAGATCCCACATGTCACGGAGCAACTAAGCCCGTGTGCCACTACTACTGAGCCTGTGCTCTAGAGCCCATGAGCCACAACTACTGAGCCCACGTGCCACAACTACTGAAGCCCACACGCCTAAAGCCCATGCTCCATAACAAGAGAAGCCACCGCAATAAGAAACCCATGCACCACGACAAAGAGTAGCCCCTGCTCGCTGCAACTAGAGAAAACCTGCGTGCAGCAATGAAGACCCAACACAGCCAAAAATAAAAAAGAAATAGGATGAGAACTAAACCAACATCTTTCCCAACTAATAAATAAAAAAGACTTAGGAAGAAAAGGAAAAAGATACTTATGAAAACTAAGTTATTTGGATCGCACGTAATAGGTACAGTATTCGTTGTATGAATAGAACAAATACCTCAGATAATCACATAAATAAACCAATTAGAGATAAGTATAAAGACATAGAGGACATACAACAATGTTATGAAGTTAATCGGGAAAATAGCAAATGGCCAAACAAAGAGAAAGTTAAGGCATGAATGAAAAAATTCCTAAAATGAAGGAAGATCTGAAGGTATCCTAGAACAGTGCTCACCCATAGTAGCTACTCAATAAACATATGATGAATTAAGTAGTAAAGATGTGGATCAGAAAGTTACTCTGTACTCAGGGGAAAATTGATACAAAAAAAGCACACTGAGGCATTATAGTGAGTGAACTCACCAAAATTCAAGGATTAAGAAAAAACACTTCAAATATTTGAACAGAAGAGTAACAAGCAAAGATGAAGTATCACGTTCTTCTAAGACATCTCCCCAGAAATACTTAATGCCAGAAGACAGTTGAAGCAGCATTTAAAGAAAATTTAGCTCAGGAATTTTATACCTAGTTCAGTTGTCACTCAAATATAAAAGCAGCAGACATTTCACTCATGCAAGAAGTCAGAAAATATAGAACCTTAGCTACTTGTTGGAAAAACAAAGCAAAACGAACAAAAAACAGTCTGATGGTGTATCAGATTGATCAGGCTGCCATAACAAAGTACTGCAGGCTGGGTGGTTTAAACAACAGAAATTTATTTCCTCACAGTTCTGGAGGCTGGAAGTCCAAGATCAAGGTATCAGCAGAGTTGGTTTCTCTCTCTTTGGCTTGTAGATGGCCACCTTCTCACCTGTACTCACATGGTCACCCCTCAGTCTGTGTGTCAGTGTCCTAATCTCATCTTCTTATAAGGACACCAGTCTTATCAGATTAAGGCCCACCCATGTGACCTCATTTTGCCTTAATTACTTCTTTAAAGACCTCTCTCCAAGTACAGTCACATAATGAAGTCATGGGGGTTAGGAGTTCAACATATGAATTTGAGGGGACAAAATTCTGCTCATAACAAATAGTAAAATCCAAGCGAACTCAGCAGTGGAGGAGTACTCATGAGCTTTTAACTGCAGAGTTATGGTTATAAAATTTAGATGTGATTAAACGTTATTAGATATATATTATTTATTTGTGGAATAATTTATATTAAATATATACATATAAATATTATGTGGAATAATATAGATTAAACCGAGGATGGGGGAGAATGCAGAACAGCAGATAACTGAGAACTGATAGATACTGCTTGAAATCACTAGACAGAGTAATAAATGTTTAATATTAAATACAATTATAAATATAACCAATAGAAGGGCTAAAACTAAATATAAATCTTTGAAATTATTTTTTAAAATGCACACAACGAAACAACAATCTATAGACAAAAGAATAATAATGATGACAATGGTGGACGCTAATTGGGTGATTATTATACCTGCTGTGTTCTAATTGCTTTAAATTATTCATTCCTCAAAAGCATTTTACACAGTGTGTTCTATTCATATCAATATTTTATGCATGAGAACACTGAGGTAGAGAGAGGCATATAACTTAGGCTTAAGTGGAAGTACACCCAGTAAACGGAAGTGGTGGGATTTGACCAGAGTCCAGTCCTTTAGGGAAAAGACAGGAAAGTTTTGTAAAAGAAGAATTATGAAGTGAGGATTAGATGATTTGTACCTGTTATTCAGCTTGTTAAAGATGCAGGATCAGTTCAATAGAATAGAAGTAAGTTCAGAAATAGGTCCAAATATGTGTGGAGATGTATTACACAATAAAGGCAGCTCAGATCATCAAGGGAAAGTTGAATCTTTGGTGAATGAAGTTGGTTCAACTACATAATTATTATTTAGGAAAAAAAATAAAGCTGAATCTATACCTTACTTCTCACACCAAAATTAATTATAAATGAAGTAAATATTTATATTTAAATGTGAACAGAAAAGTGCTTGAAAAATATATTTGTGTCAGAAACTAATATTGTGGTGGGGAAAAACTCTCTAGTCATAGCAAAACACTCCAAGACTACCTACAACTTATTAAATACTATGAAACCAATATACACATGGAATTCTGGGAAAATATCTGTAATAATAACCTGGAAGACATCTAACAAAGAACTAAGTTTCTTCTTTTGTAAGGAATGCTTAAAATGAATAAGACTGAGATAAATAAGCCAGTAGAAGAATGAGCAAAGCACATGGACAGGTTGATACCCAAAACACAATCTGAATGTCCAATAAAGACTTGAAAATGGGCTCAGCTCCTCGTAAAGAATTGCAAATCAAAACAGCAATGCCTGGGGATATATGTATATGTATAGCTGATTCACTTTGTTATAAAGCAGAAACTAACACACCATTGTAAAGCAATTATACTCCAATAAAGATGTTAAAAAAAAAAAGACACCAAGGAAAATAAAAAACAAAAAACAATGCCATGCCCTGTTTTATGTACCAAATGGGCAAAAATGGAAATTTACCACTGCAGTAGCCTGGGTGTGGGGAACAGGATCCCTCCCTGCCCACTTCTGTGGGCATGCCAATGGGAGCAACCTTGCAGGAGGGAGTATCTCCCAAAACTCAAAATGGAAACTCCCATTTTGAGTTTATTTTTGCCTATGGTATTAGAGAATGTTCTAATTTCATTCTTTTACAAGTAGCTGTCCAGGTTTCGCAGCACCACTTGTTGAAAAGACTGTCTTTTATCCATTGTATATTCTTGCCTCCTTTTTCATAGATTAATTGACCATAAGTGCATGGGTTTGTTTGTGGGCTCTCTATTCTGTTCATAAACTCGAAATGGATTAAAGACCTAAATATAAGACCAGATACTATAAAACTCCTAGAGGAAAACATAGGCAGAACACTCTTTGACCTAAATTGCGGCAACAATTTTTTGGACCTACCTTCTAAAGTAAAGGAAATAAAAGCAAAAATAAACAAATGAGACCTAATTAAACTTAAATGCTTTTGCACACCAAAGGAAACCATCAACAAAACAAAAGACAACCTACTGAATGGGAGAAAATATTTACAAACGATATGACTGATAAGGAATCAATATCCAACATATATAAACGGCTCATACAATTCAACATCAAAAGAACAAACAACCTGATTAAAAAATGGGCAGAAGAACTGAATAGGCATTTTTCCAAAGAGGAAATGCAGATGGCCAACAGGCATGTGAAAAGATGCTCAACATTGCTAATCATCAGGGAAATGCAAATCAAAACCACAATGAGATATCACCTCACACCTGTCAGAATGGCTATCATCAAAAAGAACACAAATAACAAATGTTGGCGAGTATCTGGAAAAAAGGGAACCTTCATGCATTGTTGGTGGGAATGTAAATTGGTGCAGCCACTGTGGAAAACAGTATGGAAGTTGCTCAAAAAACTAAAAATAGAGCTACTATATGACCCAGCAATTCCACTTCTGGTATATATACGGATATATGTGAAAAAAACGAAAACACTAAGTCTAAAAGATACATGCACCTCAATGTTTATAGCCACACATATACAATTGCCAAGACATGGAAGCAAACTAAGTGTTCATCAACACATGAATGGATAAAGAAGATGTGGTATATATATATGTATATATATATATATATATACATACATATACACACAATGGAATACTACTCAGCCATAGAAAAGAATGAAATTTTGCCATTTGTAGCAACATGGTGGGACTTGGAGGGCATTATGCTAAATGTAATAAGTCAGACAGAGAGACAAATGCTGTGCGGTATCACTTATGCGTGGAATCTAAAAAATGCAACAAACGAGTGAATGTAACAAGATAAATATAGCCAATATTTTGTAATAACCGTAAATGGAGTGTAAACTTTAAAAATTTTATAAAAATTAAAAATAATAAATTTTCTTTAAAAATGAAAATACCCAACAAGTTCTGTGCTTGGAACTTACTCTGTGATGTTCTCACACAAGAGACATAAATAACAATATTCAGACAGTGATATTGGTAGTCAAAACTAGGAAGTAACCATATGAAAAAATATCATGATGCCACTAAAATGAATGAGGTACATCTGTGTGCACTGACATAAAGCAATAGGTTATCAAATGACAAAAATGTGATGCATAATATAATATTTTAATCTTATTTGCATATTTCAAAAGTACATACATATTATATAGTTTATATACTATGTACTTTTGATCCAGAAGAGTTCATGTAAAACTATAACCCACGGTTTCCTCCTTTTGTAATTGAGGTTGGGAGTGTAGATTACATTTTTGCTTTTATTTTTTACCTTTCTATACTTAAAACATGTTTTACTATGAGCATTAAAAAAATAAATCATCAGTTGAAAAAATGAATGAATGAGTTGTACTGGCTACTGCTAAGAGGTTTTGGGTTCATCCATGCGTGTGGAGGGCGATGACACTACCCCTAGAGTAGCTTGTGGGGAACACATGCTAGTGATGACCAAGAAAGGCAGTCTGTGTCCCGTTAAGGCCCTGCCTCTCTGTTCAGTCCAGAGTTCTCTCCAGCAGTGATTCTGTGATCATCTTACAGAGTCTAAAAAATCAAATCTGTCTCCTATAGCCACAGACAAGGGCTCAAGAGATTTCTTTTCAATAGAATTGGCTAAGTCTTCTCCTGAATAATGGGCCCAAATCTTTGTTGAACTCTTTCCTCTTTTTCATTACACAGCAGCAGTCCTTTATTATGATCTCATAATGTAGTCAGCCCTGTGTTCAAGATGGAAACCCAGGAGTTCCCTGATACCACATACCTATAAGTTTGTTGGAGTTTCCTTTCAAATGTTTTCTCAAGTTTTCCTTTCAAGTAATTGTGGTTCCTGTCTTGGGTGAGGATCCTTCAGATTCCTGGGCACCAGTGGTCCCTACTAGCCGCCCTCTTCCAGCTCACTTGAAAACGTTTGAAAGCCATCACAATCACCCACTTTTGGCTTGTATATCCCAGACCCCAAAGGGCTCATATAAGTACAATTTACTCTTTAAATCTTAGTATGAGATAGCCACTACCAGTATTGTAATTATCAGTTTAAAGATGAGTTGGTAATTATTAGAATCAGTACTTTTTATTTAATGAGGTAGCAAGACTATCAGACACAAACAATTTTTAGAGTGAGCCTAAATATAGCAATGATTAGCTGGAGATAAAGCTAATTCCTACTTGTAATGCCAATTCACCCTATAGGATGCTGCTGTACTTATTTTTCTCTGCTCTCTAGTTTCTCATAATAATTATCTTTAGATTATATGTAGGATATATATTAAATAATATATACAATGATTAGTATATGTAATTTGGAAATAGGTGGTTCATAAAATTATGGTAATGGTAAGTAAAGTCATGAAAACCATCTCACCTTTACAAGTTTACATGCTCAAGACATTGCCTGTCGGTTTCTAAAGCTCATCACAGTGTCCGTGTCCATCTGGGTGGTCCCTTTGCTCAGGGTGGAAACAACATGAACTTTGGAGTCAGTACAACTTGAGTGTAAAGCCAGACTCCACTACTTATAAGCTGTGACTTCTCTCCTTCTGACTCTGTTTCCTCAACATGAAAATGGAGTTGATGATGTCTGTGATTGTGTTATAATTGAAGAGATGGCGTATATAAAGTCCCAAGCACGGAAGAATGCTCACTGAAGGTGAGATCCCTGTGTTGTGTGAATGAAGACACACTTATGGGTTTGATCTGCTCATCAGTTACCTTGCCCCACTTCCCTTCCTCATGGGACATGGGTGTATATGTAAATCTTAGTCATCTATTTGAAAGAAAAGCCCACCAGCCCTTCCCTCATTATACACTGGCCACCTGGGCATTTTTCTATTCCCTGGCCATGTCCAGCTAGTTCCACTGGACAGCCTTCACTGCCATCTCTCTGCAGGGGTGTTCTTTTGCAGGTCTCTCAGGCCCTGGCTCAAAGAGACCTTCACCACCTACACACTATGAAGTCACTGCTCATCAACTCACCTATTCTATTTTCCTCATAACATTTTATTATCTGAAATTATGATTGATTGGTTGACTTTTTATTCTCCTTGTCTTCTTCCCCTCTGCACATGGAATGGTAGATGTATGATGGGAGGGGTTTTGTCTGTCTCATTCCCTACTATGAACTAGAGTAGCGCCTGCTCTTGGTAAAATGCAACAAGAGCTATAACAAGAATATTGATAAATATTGTAGCAGCATTCAAGGGTGCAAACTTCCTGCAGGGAGACTTGACAGTACATACTAAAGATTACAAATACTGGCATCTGTTTGACCTCAAAATTTTTCTTCCTTAGAATTTATTCCATGGACGTAGTTGAGGATGTCCTCAAAAAGTTTAAGTATGTTTATCGTCACTCGATCAGGCTACTGTGATAACATCCTGATAGCCAGCCTTTCATCTCTCCATTCTCTTTTTTCATACTTCAAGCAAGAATATCTTTTCTTCCCCTTTTGAAAAAAAAAAAAAACCCCGTGAAAATAATCATGCTCAAAAATTAGTCTTCTATACTGGAAAACAATAGTTTGCTACCCCAGACTAGGATAGGATTATCCAAACTCAAGTTCAGTGTGCTTTCATTCATTCTAATGATTGATACCTTGGATTTCTTTCTCCTGTCTTACTTTTTGACTTTATTGTATTTATACTTTCACCTTTCTTTCTTTGTCTAATGAGTTTTTCTTTTTTGTTCTACTTATTTAGGACACATTTTCTCTTTCTGTATGTTTAAATTTACCTTGGAATTTTCCCATGTGCATTTAAACTAGCAAAGGTCTACAGGTAAATGATAACCTAGCCACCTTCTTCCACAGGAAAAAAAAAAACAAACCCACAACAAACCAGGTACTATAGGTTGAATGTTTACATCCACCTAAACTTCATATGTTGAAACGTAATGCCCAATGTGATGGTATTAGGAGACGGGTCCTTTGGGAGGTGGTTAGGTCATGAATGTGGAGCCCTCATGAATGGGATCAGTACCCCTATAAAAGAGGCCCCAGAGTGCTTCCTCACCTCTTTCACCATGTGAAGACACACCCAGAAGGTGCCTTCTCTGAACCAGGAAGAGAGCCCTCACCTGACACCAAGTCTGCCGGTGCCTTGACCTTGGACTTCCAGCCTCCAGAACAGTGAGAAATAAAATGTAGGTTGTTTATAAGCCACCCAGTCTGTGGTCTCCTCTTGGAGACAGGGTTGGACCACATTGATTTTGATTACCCATCTCAAGGCTTACATGTACTTGTTGTTATGTTTTTTAATCTAGACATTAGGCATTATTTTATTATGACCTTACTTAGATGATATTGGTTTGGATTTAGCTACAGTTTTATCATGTCATTTGTTCATTCCTACTTGGATCTCAGACCATCCTTGTGGGATCATATTCTTTTTTCTTGAAGTGTATTCTTTAGGTTTTCCTTTATTTCTGGTCTCTTTGTAGTATACTCTTAGTTTCTGTGATCTCTAACTATCCTTATTTCATCCTTTTCATGAAAGAGTATTTTGCTGGGTACACACTTCTACATGGACTGTTATTTCCCCTCTACACTTTGAAGGTAATATATCACTGTCTCTGGATTTCTTTGGCATAGTTGGGGTGTCAGCTATCATTTTAATTCTTACCCTTTTGTAGATCATTTGCTCTTTTTCTCTGGCTGCATTTAATATCTTCTGTTTGTATTTTGATATTCTGTAATTTTTATCCAAGTGTGCTTAGACGTGAATTTTTTATTTAACTTTTAACTTTTATTTAACTTAGTATATCATGCTTTGGGGATTTTTGGTCCACGTTTTCTGTCAGTCCAAAAAATTTTACCATTACTTTCTTTTAAGTATTTCTTCGCATTCATTTTTATGTTCCTGAGATTCCAGTTAGCTGTGCATCTGTCCTTTTCATTCAGTTCTTCATTTCTGTTAATGTTTCTCATAGTGTCCATTATTATTCTATTCTTATCTTACAAATAAATTATCTTCTAGAATTCCTTGCTGGATATTTCTTAGAGATGATGATGATGATAATTTTAGTTTTCTTTCATTTTCTTGATTATGTCTCATCCAAGGTTTGTGTTTTCATATTTATTTATCTTGGTCTTACTCTTTTATGATGTGAGCATTCCTCAAATATCTGATGGCCACTGGTTGTGTATTTATATTCAAGACTGAGCACATACACAGGGAAACTGGGAGCATTACGTAAGTGGTCAGAGCGCGTGGAATAGGTATCATTGCTTTGTGATGAGAGGAATCTGCGCTTCAGAATCTGTTGAAATCTCTCAGTTGCTGATTGCTCCATTTTGTTTGCCATTTTTCGTTTTTCTTAGGCTATTGCTCTTATTTGAAGGAAGTTTTGGGGCAGAAGAGGGAACATGAATAGACTTATTCTGACATATTGAATTAAAAGCCCAGTGTGATTTTTTTTTTTTTTTTTGCGGTACGCGGCCCTCTCACTGCTGTGGCCTCTCCCATTGCAGACCACAGGCTCCAGACGTGCAGGCTCAGCGGCCACGGCTCACGGGCCCAGCCGCCCCGTGGCATGTGGGATCTTCCTGGACCGGGGCACGAACCCGCGTCCCCTGCATCGGCAGGTGGACTCTCAACCACTGCGCCACCAGGGAAGCCCCTCAGCTTGCTTTTTTGAGGCCATTTAGCAGATCTGAGTTGAGCTCCCTGAGTGATCATGGCAAGATGTTTCACTAAACTGAATCTCAGACTCATCTGAGACACAAGTAAGACCCAGTAATGACTGTTGTGGCTTTCAGTGTAAAGGTGCTCTGTGGGTAAGGCTTTTAATGTAGGGGCACACACTGGACTAGCTGTATCCTCCTAACTTTATGGGATGTTCTGTTGGCTCGTTGTAATGCACTAAAATAAGACTGACTCATGTCACTGCAAGTAATGGGAGTTTATTATAAAATATCCATTTGTAGTGAGAATGCTAGGATCCTCAGCTACACGACCAGATACCAAGGAAGAAAGGAACTGTTATGCGGGTGGACCTTCTGGAAACTAGAACTGGAAGGTGACTGAGGCTCCCTGGGGGCTCTGGAGCCCATGTCGTCTCACTGACCCCTCCTATGCAATTCATGGGCCTCCACTCTGGTTCCCGCTGTTCACTTCACTCACAGATTCTGGGCATAGCTGCTTTTACCAACACGCCTCTGACTTCACTGCCCGTTATGCACACTGCCTGTTCTACTCTTTAGCGCTCTGATGCTCTTTGACTCTGCATTGTATAGTAGAATTGAGAGAGGAAGAATCGTCTCGTGGCAGAGCTCTCACAGTGCGTCACCAAGTCCCAGGCTGACGTCCTTGTAGGGTATGGTGTAAAAAGCGCAGCTGTCTGCAGGCGCCCTGGGAGCTCTCTCCTGCCTGTTGGACAGAGTCTCAGCTGGCACGTCCCCCAGCGTGTGTAGAGGGAGGGAGGAGCTCACCCCGATTTCAGCCTCCTGTGGGACCAGTGGCTTCCTTCCCGCTGGGGTTGCACCTGAATCCAGCTTCCAGTGGATCCCCAAGCCCCAAACAACTGGCAAACAGCTGGCATCCCATAGGCCCACCCTGAGGCCCCAGTAGCCTGATTCTTCCCTTGTGTGCAGGATTGCTCTTACACTTGCCTTATTAGAAGGGAGAGCGGCAGGGTGGAGGGGACCTCCCTGAAATTCACAGCCGCACTGCATGTTCATTGTAGAACCCGAGCCCAGCATGACTTTCCATGGGGTCAGAGTGAAGGTGGGGGGACCCATGCCTTCTCTTGCTAACCTTGGCTTGTAGGTACTTTGCTCAATTGACTTAGTTTTGGTGTAGTGGGTTGAAGCGTCCCCCAAATCCATGTTCGCCTGGAACCTCAGGATATGTGCCCTTATTTGAAAATAGGGTCTCCAGATCCTGGAAATCTGGAGAACTGGTGTCCTTATGAGAGAAAGTAGAGGGAGAATTGGACCTTAGAGACACAGAGAGAGCAAGTCGTGTGAAGATGGAGGCAGATATCGGAAGGATGCCTCCACCAAACAAGGGATTCCAAGGATTGCCGGCAGATACCAGGAGTCAGCAAAGGCATGGGATAGTTCCTTCCCCAGAGCCTCCAGGAAAACCAACCCTGCCTGCACCCTAATTCCTGACTTCTGTCCTCCAGACTGTGGGAGAGTGAATTCCTGTTGCCTTAAGCCTCCCCCATCTTGTGGTCATTTGTCAGGGCAGCCCCAGGAACCTACTACAGTTGGTTCCAGAAGCAGAACCTGAGAAGGGGGTTCTTGTGCAAGTGCTCGCAGGGCTGGTTGAAGAAGGGCTGTGGGAGGAGCCAGGTGAGTCAGGGATGCTTTCAACGGGAGTCTGCACTCCGCCTGACCTCACAGGAGAGCTCTGGGGCACGGTGCCCTCCTGCGGGACTCATGGCACCTGTGGCGGGGGTCACCTGTCTGAACCCTGGCTCAGTTACTGACTGGGCTGTCAGGGAGAAGTGGGGTCAGCTGGTTATTGTTTGGCAGATAATTTTCTGGGGCGGGGGGTGGTGGTGTGGTAGCTGAGAGGCATGAGCTTTTGAGCCTCATAGCAGCTAGGAGATGGGTGCCCCAGCTTGGAAAAGGGGCCCAGTGCTGGGGCATCACAGCTTCTACTATGCCAGTAATTGTTTCTTAATCCACATCCGGTGAGGTTGTGGAATTTGTTATAGGTCCTGATACGTGATGAGTGGTAACCGCTTTGCTTGACCAGAGACACGCACAAATGGCACCATGCTGCCCAGCACATCAGATGCTCACCATTCTTCCAGCTCTCTGCGGTTGGGGAGGGGAGTCACATGATCCAGAGAGATGCAGGGAATTTGGCCGGAGAAGCCATCCGAGAGGGGCGGGGCTCCCGCTGAGGGAGGACTGAGGCAGTTCCTGTAACTGACTGAGCTCCATACAGAACCAGGACCAGCTGATGGTACAGGATGCAGGTCTGAAATACCTTTAACTGAGAGGAAGGAGATAGGTGATGACCACTGAATTGCTTTCTGCATCCATTACTCACAAAACGTTTAATAACAAAAATGAGGAATGGAATTTGTGTTGACACAACAGGACGGAGTAGCAATCCTTATTAACGAAAATTTGGTATCAGTTCCTATACATCTTATTTTGTGGTTACCAGCATGTGTAGCAAAAATGAATATTTTTCATGGCCTCTTTCCCATTAACATGGTTACATTTTATGAAATAATAAAGAATGTTCACATAAAGATGACATCAGGAACTCCAGTCTCCAATTTTTTTTCTCTCCATTGTATGCAACATACTCATCTTCCCTGGAAATAAAACACGCATGTAAAATTAAATCACCTGGCTACTTTAGGTTGCATTCTCCGGTGTACCTACTTGGAATGCCTTTCCAAATCAAAAACAGTTCTTGAGGCAGAAACAGTAGCGTCACAAATCAAACAAATTGTTTTCAGAGTTTTACCCAGAGCAACTGAGAATAAAAATGTGCTGTTCAGGGCTCTCCGTTATACCTTCATACTTTCTTGGCTTGTGCTCGGTTTACTTAGAGGTGCAGTTTAGATGGGAATGAACGAGGCACTGAGGGACAGAGATAGCAAACTGAGCAAGCTCTGGTGTAGCTTCCGTCAACCGTGGGTAGAGGTGCGCCTGGCAGAAAGGGGGGTCAAGGAGGTACCCTCTCTCACCTAGCGTTGATGCCGAGAGGTAACTTGTTCACGGTCCCAGGGAGCAGCAGGGTACACGTCTTCAAGGAGTGCTGCTTTCAGAACTCCAGCTTTCAGAAAAGCTGCAAAGGGCACTCTGTTCTTTGAGATGACCTCACTTCTTTCCATTCCCGGTACTAGCCCCCCCCTCCCCCATCTCAGTTCATAACGGCGTCCCGACAGCAGCTGAGCGAGCAGTGAGGTCCTTGAAGGACACACAGTCCAGCACCTGCTCAAAGGGCGCCTGGAAAAAAGAGCCACGTGGTTCTCGTGCTGATGAAAGCTCCCTTCCTGATGCAGCCCCTCTGTCCCTTCTGTACTCCGCACACCTCGCCGGCCGTTTCCTACCACATCAGTCCTAAGTGTGTCTGTCCGCTGACCCGCCCACCCTGTTTAGCCAGGAGACTGCCGCCCCTGAGCCCGGGAGTGATGCCCCCGCCCATCCCCATGCAGCCTTATGTTTATTCCATTCCCTTCCCTTCGAAGGCTGCTTTTTAAAAAATGTTTTCCTAAATCTTTCTAGGGGTTTCCACAAGAAAAGACTGCCCAGGTCCTCGTATGCTCCTCAACTTGGCAACTTTTTACCTCTTCTTTTATTTTTTACATTGAAATTATGCCCCCAACATGTTTATCATGCTTTACCTGCTTCTTAGTAACTGTGAAAAAAGGTTTCCTAATTAGGTTGTCCATGTTTCAGGGTTTGAAGCTCTGTGCCTCTTCTCATCAGCTGTATGGCTTGGGCAGCTTACCTAACTGTTCTGTGTCTCAGTGTTCTCATCTGGAAAGTGGGGTTGATAATAACATCTCCCTCCTGTAGGGCTGCTGTGAGAATTAAGTGAGTCTGTGCTCACAGAAGGTTTAGAGCAGCAGGTGGCCAGCTGCTGGCGCTGAGTGCTGGCTATTATTTCTTCTCCTGCAGCCCCAACTGTGCTGAGAAGATGCAGAGGGCTTCCAGCCCTGAACTGGCTACCCCAGTGACTGAGAATATCTCGCTATGATTTCATGGAGAAAACTCACATGACGAGTTCTTGTGGGCAAATTTTGAAGTTGGCGCCAGGCCATCCCTGTATCCCAGGGTCCCAGTCTTGGAAGAGGTACTTATGCATGAATTATGGATCTCCTCGGGCTGGAGCTGTGAGTCCCACCATGCTGCCTTGACACTGTGACCCTAACCTGCCAATAGCGGAAAGAGATGGTGAAAAGGGATGGGAAACTAATGCTAACTTTGGAGAAACGGAAAAACCGGAGGGAAGTGGTTTGTTTTGTGATAACAAAGACCAGTTATGTAACAATTCACTATTATTTCTAGGAAGGTAACGGGTATAATTTAGAGGGTGTTTCTTGGTTTGACTTGCGAAAAGAGCTCAGGGTTCTGTGCGGCTAAACACAAGATGCCCAGACAAAGCTGCAAGACCGCCTCTCCAGGGGTGAGTGAAGGGGGCCGGCCTAGGACTCGGGGCCTCTGTCGGGTTCTCACTGCGTGACGTTGGGCGCTGCTTACACTCAGCCTCTGTGCTCCGGGGGCCCAGGACTCGCTTTCTTCTACCCCACGGAGGCAGCACAATGGGCCAGTTTTCATAGCTGAGGTCGCCTGTGAGGCTCTGGCCAGGGTGCTCACACTTCCCCAAAGAAAAATGGAGTTTGAGCATTTAAGATGCCACAGCATCTTTTCTAGAAGGTTCCACTCCAAAAGTTCAAACCATTCAGAATATTTATGGGGGAGCAAGTAGTTTATCACAGGGATGTAAATGTCACTGTTTGTTCTGGAATATTGCAGGTCAGGGGAGGGCATCTGGCTCTGCTCATGGCCACTCAGAGCCTTAGAGGAGATTGAAGTGGGCAGGGGCAGGACCCCCGAGCTTCTAAGGTGGAGACTCCAGTGAATTCATGTGAGCAAATATCCCCCAACCACCCTCTAGAGATAGGTCTACTTTTGCAGCCCCAAAACACTTCACCTTGACATTGAAGGAGATCTTTAACTGCCATGTTTAATGTCAGTCCCTCTGATAATGTCCCCTTTCAGATAATTTCAGCTGTATCCCACATAGACCTCCACCTCCCTTTCCAAAGAAAAAGCAGTTTTTCTCATTCTCAGTAAGCTCCTCCATACCTCCAGGTCATGCCCACGGTTCAACGCTCAACTTCAGTTCCTGGTAACTGCTGGCTTCACTCTGATTACAATCAACACGTTCCTTGGGAAGCCTGTTTTTACCTTGAAACACTTCCATATCTGGTGAGCAAAGTGCATCAGTGCTTCTAGCAGCAGATGGATTTCTAAATTTACCAGGAAAAGACCTTCATGTGATGTTGGATGAACCTTGTAAACACCTGGAAATGGAAATTGTGTTTGATGAGAATAAACTCAGGTCGGGTTCATTCATTAAGCCCAAAATGCTGGCTGGTCACTTGTCTTGTCCTTACTGGTTATGCCCTGTAGGAATTGCTGGGAGAGATAGAGAATAATCGTTTCTGTTGGTGGAAGACAAGATGGATGTAGTTGTGGCAAGCAGTAGATCAGACGATGCCCATAAAATCACTTGGGCGTTTGGATAAAAAAACAGGGAAAATGTATGTTACGATGCTGTACTCAGAATGACCACATTGCAGTCCACACAGGGGGTGTCACTGTAAAGTAATGGGGCAGATGGGTGGGTCCCCTTCAGTGGCCCCGAGCTGTAATCTGGGTATAGGGTGGCCCGGGGGGACCTTGTTTTCTTTAGTGAAGTCGCAGCCTATGTGTTAAAAGCCTGGATGAATTTCTAGAATCACTTTTACCTTGCTTGGCATTGTCAGTCAACATTGGAGTGTTTTATAAGTACTCTTCCACTTAATCACACTGTTTATTACTCTCAATTTTTTTTTCTTTTTGTCCCTGTCACCAAACCTCTGCATATGTAGAAACACACACACACACACACACACACACACACACACACACACACACACACACACGGAGAGAGAGAAGGCGAGAGGGAGAGGGGGAAGGGGAGGGGAAGGGAGAGAGTGGCGAGAGAGATACCAAGGTTCATAACTGGCAAGCTGACACTATCCAGTGACTGTGGATTCTACCACTCAGAAGATCCCAAGTGTCCCACGGGGCTGCCATCAGCAGAACTGGCAGTTCCTCCTGCCAATTAGCTGTGATGCTCGGGACCAAACATTAGCAAGGCTGAAATTAATACCAAGTGATCATTTGCATCTGAAATTCAGTCGGGAGCCGTTGTGAGATTTCCAACCCTGAGGTCACTGTTGTGAATATCATCTGGGCCGGTACTTTAAAGGTCTGTTTATTTTCCCGAACATAAATAGGGCGCATGTTCTTCTCTGCATTTTCCTCCCATCCTAGCTGCGGAAGTTTGTTTATATACGTCATCCTAAAGGTCAGCCTTCTCAGGCTGAAAAAGAAAGCAGGCATCAGGTGAAGTAGATCAGCCCTGTGCAGGGGATGTCAGACGTGTGGTGGGCAGGGGCAGGCAGCACTGATAATCCCGGCCCAGCAGCTGCTTGTTCTCCAGTACCTGCTTTGTGCTTGGCTGTGCGCTTGGCTCAGAGGGATTTGGACCCCGAGTTACCGACAGGATTGTCAGCACCCTCGTTTTTGCCCTATTCTATTCACATGTCCGATACTGTCCCCTGCATAGCAGCCTGTGTAGTTCTTGTATGAGATACACCTACAGGCTGAAGACAGCTGCAGTTACATAACTTGTGCTCATAGAAACAGGAGGGTACGTTGCTTTCCTCAGAATAAAATTCTTTAAAATTTTATCTTTTATTTTTCTGAATTTACCCCCCCCCCACCAAGCTGCTTACATGTTTTTTAGTTGACAGTGAAATACTTTGTGAGTTATTTTCCTTTCTCTTTGCTCGCCCTGCCCCTCAGTCTTGCATATCTCCAGTTGACTATCTTTCCTTTTAAAACAGAGAGTGAAAGAATGAAGAGAGCTTTATTGCTACTGTTATTTTAAAAAATTAGTGATGGTGATCAAAACTTGGAAATTGTCATTTCAGGAAGGTTTTCAAGGCTGTGTTTCTCTCCATTTGGTACGTCACCGGCAATAATTTTTCTTGCGATAACAATCATGTGGGAAAAGAATTTGAAATGACCTACTTTGTACACGGTATCAAGCCTCAGTGTTCATATCGAGTATTGTTACATGGTCTCTCAATGTTTTACTTTATTATGTGTCACTTTCCATTAGGTTTAAGAATGTCATATATCATATTCCGTTCTGATATATATCCATATATACCCAATACATATACAATCAGAAGGATGTGTTTTTATATATAGGGGAAATGGGGAGAATTTCACCTACTTTGCAAATTGGTCCTAACAGTTCATTATTTTTAATAAGTAGCAATCTTACCAGTAGCACTTTCTCACTGTAGATTTAATTAGTCTATTTTTCCCCTCCCTTTCACTAGTTGACAGAGCTGAGAGGAGGGAAACGGCGGCAATCTGAAACCTTGTTAGAAATTTATGAAGTGCTAAAATGTTTCATTCCCAGAGGCTGGCTTGCCAGCTGTCACCGGAATGCACTTGCTGTCTGCCTCCCGGCCGGTCTGGGAAGGCAGGGTGGAGGTGGGCTGCACATGTGTGCACGGCGTTGCCTAAATGATGCTCTCTGTAATTAGCCCGGGGTGGAGGGAAGCTAATTATTTTCCCCACAATTGATCAGTAAGTAATTCCCCACTACTGGTGTGTAAGATGCACAATAAGGGGGCATCCAGAGATCAAGACCTTTCACTGGCTTTAATAAACACACTGGCAGTGCAGTGCGAGGGGTCATCTTTGGTCGTGGACACCAAATCACCACCCATCTTATTGGTGGCCTCCAGCAAATACTTAACCTATTTCTAATAAGATGACCCTGAACTAATTTCTTCTGGAGAAAATCCCTTCCTGAACATTTTACAAGATGTCAAAGATGGTCTTGTGAGGGGGCCATACCCTACCTGCAATGACTGGATTACCCTCGCCCAAATTCTTTACCCCACCGCTGTCCAAAGCCCCAAAATTCTTTCTCAGGGGACACTCTTGTAGTTGTTGTTCTTAACTGGAGATGTCACTTGTGGCCACAGACACCCTGGAGAATAAACAGTTCATAATAAAGGTGTGGATGACTCACACAGAGCTCTGGGCTTGGGGGCAGAGTTACACTTGACGGCAGACAGGTGGAGACCACACAGGAAGACCAGCAGGGCTGCCCAGGGACCAGAGGGGCCTGGCAACTCCTTAGAAGTTTGCCTCCAGTCTGGTCTTGCTCTGTGCAGGGTGGAGCCCGGGGGTCCGAGGGGCAGCATCCTCTCCTGGGGCCAGGACGCCTCACTGGGAGAGGGGCAGGTGCCCAGCCATCTTTGCTTTAATATCCATGCACCCAGAGATGGCAACAACACTGATTAGGAAATGATGCTCTAAGCCCCCTCCGCCTGCCCCCAAACTAACAGCTAGTGTGAAATACTTCTGGTGGCACAGAACCCTGTGACAAGTTCTTTTCTTTTCTTTTTTTAAATCTTACTTTCAATGTACCAGAGTGCTCTCTAATTAGGAGCTCTATTATCTGCGCTCATTTGCTAGGGCTGTTATAACAAGCGCCACACGCTGGGGGACTTAACAGTAGACTTTCAAGGTGCTGGATTCCTTAGAGGCCTGTGGGAGAAGACTGAGTACCATACCTCCTGACTTGCAGACGGCCGTCTTCCTGTTCACATGCCCTCCCCCTGTGTGTCTGTGTCCAGGTTTCCCCCTTTTCATAAGGACAGAGTCAGATCGCATTAGAGCCCACTCACAATGACCTCATTTTACCTTGATGACTTCTGTAAAACCCTATCTTTAAATGTGGTCACATTCTGAGCTAATGGGGGTTATGATTTCAATACTTGTATTTTGAAGGGACACAGTTCAGTCCACATACTCTCCATTCATTTATCCAAACACTATATGTCAAACGGCCATCAAGGGACTTCCCTGGTGGCGCTGTTAAGAGTCTGCCTGCCAATGCAGGGGATATGGGTTCGAGCCCTGGTCTGGGAGGATCCCACATGCCGTGGAGCAGCTAAGCCCGTGCGCCACAACTACTGAGCTTGCGCTGTAGAGCCCATGTGCCACAACTACTGAGCCTGCGAGCCACAACTGCTGAAGCCTGTGAGCCTGGAGCCCATGCTCCGCAAAAGAAGCCACCGCAACGAGAAGCCCACGCACAGCAACAAAGAGTAGTCCCCACTCGCCGCAACTAGAGAAAGCCCGTGCACAGCAACAAAGACCCAACACAGCCAAAAATAAAAATTAATTAATTAATTAATTTTAAAAAATCACTTAAAAAAAAATTTCGGCCCTCAAGGACAAGGCCCTGTGAGGTTCAAAACTTTTGAAGATACAGCTCCTGGCCTATGAGTCCACAGCGCCCTCTGTGGGTTATGGCACACGTGGGTGCCAGTGTAGGCCCCCTAAATGCCCATGTCCTAATCCTGGAACCAGTGATGATGCTACCTTACATGACAGTCAGGACTTTGCAGATGGGATTGAGTTAAGAGCTTGAGTGGGGAGGTGATCTAGGTAAGCCCAGTGTAGTCACGGGGGTCCTTACAAGAGGAGAGCAGAAGGGCAGGGGACGGAAGGAGAGAGAGACAGAGCGAGGAGATGGAAGAAGGGGCCACAAGCCAAGGACTGCAGGCAAAGACAAGGAAGCGATCCTTCTCTGCAGCCTTAGGAAGGGCCGTCTCTGCCCACCCATGTGGTCTTCTAACCTCTAGGACGGTGAGATAATAAATCTGTGTTATTTAAAGCCACGAAGTATGTGGTGATTTGTTACAGTGGCAAATAGGAAAATAATGCTGGTACCAAGCTGGTGAGCTTGGAGCATCCCGGAGCTGTACTTGGGTTTAGCAAAGTCGCATAGAGTAATGGATGATAAAGCCCACTACCTGGAAAGAGCATAGACAAAGCCTAAGACTTGATTTGGAGTCACTCACTAACAATTTCAAGCCCCCATCCAGGTTCCACTCAATTCAGATACCAGACCAGCTTGTTCCATAGGAGTTGCCAGGTTACAGATGGGATGGAGGCATTGAAGCTAGGAAGGTAGAAATTCAGCAGTGATTCCTGCATCATAGCAGGGAAAGGGGAGGAGCTGAGTACCAAGCTGTGGTCCAGGAACCTCAAGATTGTAAGTAAGTCCTTCCATCCATTTTGAAGCCCAGCCCAGAGCTCCGCAGTCTATCTGCGTATCTGTCTTTCTGCCTCTCTCTCTCTGCACACACACTCACTGGGGTTGTGAGATTGAGTTGGTGCCCAGCAAGGTGTCTTGGGGAACCCTGTTCTACTTAAGCCAGAGCACCAGCTGGGAGGATGAAGGGGTGGATAGGAAGGTCAGTCTGGGGGTCGGGCACAGCAGGCGGAGATGCAGGGGGGCTGGGTGCTGTCATGGGTACAGTTGGTGTGCTGTTCCCCAGAGACCCTGTCTCATGGAGCTCCAGGAGCAGAGGACAGCCATGCAAGACATTGGCCAGTGGGGACGGAGGGGATCACAGAGAATCTGTGCAGCGGAATTGCCACAGCTGCAGTGATTTTTCTGGCTCTTGCCTGCCTGACTATGGCGAAACAGTGACGCTGCTGATTGGCTTTGAGTGTCTGTAAGTGGCAACTTTTAACTCTGAATGGCCTGCAGCTGAGGCCTCTGTGGTCCGGTTGAAAGAGCATTTTCTCTGGGGCAGGCCTGGCTGGGAAGCAAATCCGAATTCTGCTCTATATGACGCATGGATTTTTGTGCAGGTTACCGTGCCTCTCTCAGCCTCAGTTTCCTTATCTTAAAAAATGGGAATAATCTTGTAATACTTGGAGCAGGATTGAGGCAAGGACCAGTGGAATCAATGGGTGTGAAAGGATCAGATGCAGTGCCAGATTCTAAGTGGGGATCGGAGAGGTGAATTCTGCCTCTCACCACCTCCCTCCTTTGGGGTGTGGAGGGCGACGGCTGGACTTCGATGCTGAGACAGAGGGGGGAGGGGGGGAAGGTGGTGCTGAAAGCATAGGCACCACCTCGTGCTGTGCGTTGACCGCCACCAGGGAGCATCTCAGAGATGGGGAAGTGGTTGTAGGCAAACTGCGACCACTCGTATTCGTGTCGGACTTAGCTGGTTCTCCTGCTTGTATAGCAAGGGCTGTGGGGTCCACCAGGCCAACAGCCAGGGCAGAAGTCTGAGAACTGGACCAGATCTGTGCCGAAGGCAGCACCGAAGGGTCTTAGCAGCACAAGTCCCTGTTGACGTGAGTATTAATCTTTAAGAACGCTCCCTGGAGTCCCCCAACTAGAAGAGGAAGAGGCTGAGACAGGTGAGCCAGCTTTTCTCCGTATCATGCGTATTTATCAGTGATTGGAAGGGCGTAGTGGAGACACACACACACTTTCGAGGTTGTTCAGCTGGTTATTTTCATCAGGCTTCAAAAAGATGTCAAGCAACAGAGAGAGACTCCAAAGTGCCGTGAGGCACCCAGAGTAGAGTTGGCTGCAAGGCTGCCATGATGTTGGAAGAATTAGGGGATAGTGAGGGGTCTTGATTGTTGGGGTTTTGGGGAGTGGTGGGAGGTGAGATGGGACACTCCGGATGGAATTAGAATAAGAAACAGTTTGAAAGGCTGAGGGGTGTGGAATCTGGGGTCCCCCTGGGTGATTAGTTCTCGTTCCAGAAGGACTCAACACCCTGGAGGTGGGATGGGGCAAAGACAGAGATCTGGGCTGGGAAGGAGCTGTTGTGATTTCTCCCTCCCACATGGTCCTATCCCCCCAGTCCTCACCCCAGTACTCCTGTCAGGCAGCCCTGTGTAGCCTAGACCCCTCTGCTCTGAGGATCGTCACAAGCACATTGGGGTTCTTTGGGAGTAATTTATTAACTAGGATGCACGTTTGGGTGCAGGCCAGACGAAGAGCTACAGATCAGATGTCTGCCTTAACACCACCTGCTAGAGTAGGAGTGTGTCTTGACCAGGCCTTCTGAAGAAGCCTGTTTCTCCTGAATTTCTGCCAGGCATGTCTTGGCTGGAAGAAAGACAAGCCCACTTGGGATGTAAAGGCTCCCTTAGGAGCTGGTTTAGCACCTTCCTCTCCCAAGGTGTCCAGGGTGGCTCTCCTGGTCCTCAGGCAAGCAGGCAGCTGACTGCAGAGCCACAGTGGGCCCCGGAGAAGGATAGGTGTTAGCAAAGGGATTCATTCACTTTTATGCCAGAAGTTACTGCACCTCCTCCAATCTGTATCTCAGTTTCAGTTTCTTATTTTGTGATCTTTCTTTCTTCTCCGGGTTCTTTTTCTATGTTTCCCAGAATATATATACATATTAATTTCCTAGGCTGCTATGACAAAGTGCCTTAAAACAAGATATTGATAGTTCCAGCGTTCTGGTGGCCAGAAGTAGGAAATTGAGGTGTTGGCAGGGTTAGTTCCTTCTGGACGCTCTGAGGGGGGTCTGTTCCAGCCCTCAATCCCAGCTCCTGGTGGCTGCCAGCAACCCTCGGTTTATGGCTGCATCACTCCATTCTCTGCCCCTGTCATCCCATGATATTCTCCTGGTGTGTCCGTCTCTGCATCTCTGGAACGTTGGTTATGTCTGTTCCCAAATAAGTTCACATTCATAGGTACTGGGGATTAGACCTTGAACATACCTTTTTGGGAGACACATTTCTTCTCATTACACCATACGTACAGAGTCCTGCACACAAAACAATGTCAGGCATATAGGGAGGGTTCAGCCATGCCTTGGTGAACAAATCAACGAAAAGACCAGGAGTTAGAAGGCAAGGGAAGAGAACATTGCAGATCATTCTCAAACCACCCATTTAAAGGGCTTCTGTTGGGATGGCTGGGTTGGCTGGGCCTCTACTTGTGTTTCTTAGCTCCCAGGGGGCTAGCCTAGCTTGCCCACGTGGTGGTCATCCCATGTCTCCAGCAAGTTCCAGTGCACAGGTAGTTTTCAGGCCTTTGCTTGCATCATGTTTGTAAATATTCCATTGGTTAAAGCAAGTCACACGGTCAAGCCCAGATTCAAGGACTTGAGAAGAAGACACTTCTTCATGCGAGGAGCTGCAGCCACATTACAAAGGCCAAGTACAGAGGGGTGGGAAAATTTACTGCAATCATTTTTTGTGGGTAATCAACCATAGATTTTGATTGACATGATCTCTTGTATGTACAGTATAGTAAAATATGTATATATTGCCACTTTCTTCACAGAGCTGTAGAATATTCTAGAAATTAATAGCACAGGCTTGCAAGCTACATGGCCTGGGTTGCAATTCTGGCTCCAAGACATACAAACTGTATGACCTTTGACCGACCTTTCTGTGCCTTAATTTCCTTGTGTATAAAATGGGGATAAAAATACCTCCTTCCTAGGGATGTGGGTGGTAAGGATTAAGTGAGTTAAAATATGAAAGTGTTTAGTACCGTACTTAGCATGTGGCAACCGCTAAATAAATGCTATATGTTTTGTTTTGTTTTGTTTTGTGGTACGCGGGCCTCTCTCTGTTGTGGCCTCTCCCGTTGCGGAGCACAGGCTCCGGATGCGCAGGCTCAGCGGCCATGGCTCACGGGCCCAGCCGCTCCGCGGCATGTGGGATCTTCCCGGACCGGGGCACGAACCCGTGTCCCCTGCATCGGCAGGCGGACTCTCAACCGCTGCGCCACCAGGGAAGCCCTGACGGATATTATTTAATGATGGTGATCATTTTCTGAAAAGCTGTACCAATATCAATTTTAGGTAGAACATAACGTGAAATTATTTCATGAAATATAGTTCATACTCTCCTGACATCACTCCCAACAGAAAACTTCCAGTCTGTTTGCTGTTTCTTGGCAGATGAGACATTCATCCTTTAATTCCCTGATTGTCTTCCCTCAGTGATTTTTGGAAATGTTTTTCCCCGTCTAAAACATTCCGCAGACTTTTCTTGGTATCCTCTAGCTCGCTGATCATTTGATCTAATTTATGCTTAAGTTTCTTTGGACTGTCCATTACACTGTAGCTATGCTCAAAAATGACCTGGGACTGGAATTCCTCCATACACGAGGAAGCACCAACAAGGTGGTGACTGTGGTTTGTGACTGGAAGGGCTTGAGGGTGAAGTTTTTCCTACAGAGAAGCTTTCTCTCTTCCCCTATAAGTGAGATGGGGAATTAGAAGGTATGACTCCAGGTTTCAGTTTAATATTTGGAGCGCTTCTGTCAAAATCTGTCTTCTTAAAGTGCCTTGAACACAACACATCTCCTTTTTTAGGCTCCCAAATGCCTGCTGAATTCACATCAGGTCTTTTCTTGCTAATACCCATTTTCTTTTGACGTCTTCATCTCTGGGGAATACGCGAAATGTCAGTCCTTTTAACCTGGAATTTGGTAAACAGCGAGAAGCACATCCAATGGCCAAGCAGGATTTCACCATGGTTTTAGTGACTCATACCAGAACGTTAGTGGCGAAGGCAGCGACTAACGCTCACGACAGAGATTGCGCCTCCCCTCGCTTCCATCCCATCAGCCCTCTTGGTTTGCTGTTGAACTCACCTGTCTGCTAATGTGTGCATGGTGTGTGTGTGTGTGTGTGTGTGTGTGTGTGTGTGTGTGTGTGTGTGTGTGTGTGTGTTGTACGTGGTGTTGCAACAGGGAGGACAGGATAGTGGCAGGGTCAGCAGAACGATGGAGCCTGGGTCCAAGGTGTCTGGGGAAGGTGACTGGGAAGATGTCGGTGCCTCCATCTGGGCCCGGCATGGGAGGAGCTGGCTTGATGATGAGAAAGACTCGGCCACTCTTCCTTCCCATCTCTGTCACTGCCGTGGTCATTGATTCACTGTCCCCAGGAACGAAAAGAAGTGCCAAACAGTCGCACAACCCCTTTCACTTTGCAGATGGAAATTTGAAAATGCAGCGAGGCTTAGTGGCAAATTCCAGGTCACAAAGCTCGCAAGTGCAGAACCGTGCATGTGAAGGGTGCGGGCTTTTGGCTCTGCTGCAGTGGTAGTGCAGGTTCTTGTCCGTCTTAATTCATTCTACGAAGCATTGTTTTTTAAACATTTTACTTCTTGACTCTTCAGTTGCCCTTTGTATGCATATCAGGTGTGTGTTCCCATTAGGCTGACCTATAGCATAATTTCTCCACTAGAAAAGGGAGTTAAATAGAGCACTGAGTGACTGTACTCACCTTGAGGTTATCTAAAAACAATTACCACCATTAGCTGGAAGTGCTACCTCAGGCTACGGATCGTGACGTGCACCTAACAATCCAATTAGTTTGTAAATGGATTCGTTTATATCTTGACCAATGCATTTGCTTTCAATTCAGCATTATATAGATCTAAAGAGCGTCACTTGTATCCGTTTATACTTTGTATAATGTGTTGCTTCATCTTTAAGTAGAGGATTTACTCATTCCCTTCCCCCATGAAATGCTACTTCATTTATATTTTTGCTTCCTCAACTATGATTCATGTCTTTTTAAGTTCCATAATCCTTATTAAATCATTGTAGCTCTTTCTGTAGTTTTCAGGATTTCTAGCTGGTTTATATTCAGTATCCTTTGAGGTACAGTCAAAGGTGATACTGTAACATCGGATCACATGCCAGCCCAGCCCTGTCTAAAAGCAACTTTCTGTGATGATGGAAACGTTCTAGAACATTAGGCCATTTAGCAGCTCGTAGCCACTAGGCAGATGTGACTCCCAAAAGCACTTGAAATGTGGTTAGAGTGACTAAGGAGTGGAATTACTAATTTTATTTAACTTTCATGGATTTGAATTTAATAGTTACATGCAGCTGTTGGCTGTCATATGGGATGGCACGGTTCTGGAGAACAAAGGACTATAGATAAGCTGTGGAAGGTTTTGACCCCTCCAAGGCTCTTTGTCACCCAGAGATAGAGAGGTCTTAGTGTCACCACACTGGACTCACCTGGTACAACCAGACTTTCCCTGGAGAAGGTCATTTTTTGGTATCTGAGAGGTCAAGGGAAACCTCCTGATACATGAAATTGGATGGATCCTTGTAGATACTCTCCCCAAATATATAAGAGATTAAGTAAAACAGTTTGTTCATCAAGCACCTGCCATGTAGCAGGAACATGGACAGGCTGGCTTCCTAAAGGCCTGGTGTCCAGGAGAAGGAAGCAAAATGCACGTTTACCTGAGCTTCGCACACAGTGGAGGCCGAAGGGCTGATTGTGTCTACTCAGGTAGATTGTGTCTACTGACGAGGTGTTAGATACTTTGGACCATAGTTTATCCCGTTGTTTGACATCCATTACCTCATTCATTCAGTCAACAGATGTTTATTGAGTGTCTAGTATATAATATTTGCTGGGGACAACAAACTCATTCCTTCCTCCATTTACTTATTTGCTTACCTATCCATCTATCTACCACCTACCTACCTATCTGTCTATCCATCTGTCTATCATCTAATTTGTTTATTTCCTTGAGGTTTAGTCACAGGGCTACCGTTGAACATTTGCATTCTTGTCCAGTGCTATAACAATGTTTTAAAGATAACTGCTCGTTTTCTCACATATTGTCTCAAATCTTCTCGGTGTTCATGCCAAAGTGTCAGATGTCAATGGAGCCAAAGGTAATTTTCCTGAGGAAGAGCATTTGGCGGAGTCTCTGCCTCATGACGCCCTTTTCAGCTGTGGGAGCCCGTGAGGACCCACGTGTATGTGGGCGGTGAGGGCAGCTGCTCTCAGGCAGGAGGGAGAGCTGAACTGGCTTTTGAGAAAAGGAGGGGCGCAGCAGAAAGGAAGCACCCGCTCCTTTGGGAATTCATTCTCCTCTCTTGATACAAACCCCCACGCTACTAAGTCAAATTCCGTGGTTTGTGTAATGCATCAGAAGATGTCTCTTTTCATCATTGCCATGTACAAAGCGCTGTTGGCGGATACAAAATCAGAGACGACCGTCACCTGCTTCTTGCCTTGGCTGTTACAGCTCAGTCTCTTGGGGTGAGTTTTGCCGTCCAGTTGGGCTGTGGGGCAAGAATAAGTAAACTGATTTTGCTGTGCAGTGAGTTTGTATACGGCCAAGAAAGCAGAACAGAGCACTGTATCAGTGGTGGGACCGTATTTGAAATCCCGTATTATGAATATTGGATTCCAAAGAGGTGATGTGGTCTGCTGTGCTCTAAATGATTTTTCTTGTCTTTTTACAATTTTTTTTTAATATTAACATATGTCGTGAATTTTTAAATTAATTAATTAATTTATTTATGGCTGTGTTGGGTCTTTGTTTCTGTGCGAGGGCTTTCTCCAGTTGCGGCGAGCGGGGGCCACTCTTCATTGCGGTGCATGGTCCTCTCACTATCGCTGCCTCTCTTGTTGCGGAGCACAGGCTCTGGACGCGCAGGCTCAGTAATTGTGGCTCACGGGCCCAGTTGCTCCGCGGCATGTGGGATCTTCCCAGACCAGGGCTCGAACCTGTGTCCCCTGCATCGGCAGACAGATTCTCAACCACTGTGGCACCAGGGAAGCCCTACAAATTTTTTACACTAACAAAATGGGTGTGTAGAACCCTTGCCGAAGTTAAGAAACCGAAGGGTGTCCTTGAAAATTCCCGTGTGCTCCTCTCCAATCACACCCCCTCCCCCAGAGGGAAACTCACTCCTGAATTTGGTGTTAGTTAATCCTTGCTTTTCTTTGTAGTTGTGTCAACATGTGTTCGTAGCCCTAAGTAATATCTTGCTAAGATGTGCATACTCTTGAACTTTATGTAATTAGAATCACAAGGGAGGTGTTCTTCTGGGACTGGCTTTCTTCTCAACATTATTGCTTTGAGGTGTATCCGTGATGGTGTGTGTAGTTCGTTCTTCCATCCAACAAATAATTATCTGTGCAATTGCTGTGCCCATTGATTCTAGGTCTGGAGCTAGAGAGCAAACACAACAGGCAACCCAGTGTCCTAAGGTAGCTTCATTCTTGTGCATGAACAGGATAAATAGACGGTGTAGCTGGTTAGATGGTAATTGGTGTCAGGGGAAAACTGAAGCAGTGAAGAGTAATTTTAGGGGAGATGTGGAGTTTCAGATGGGGGGCTGAGGAGGGGATATTTGTGTGAAAACCTGGGGATGGTGAGGGAGATGTCAGGGGAAGAACTTCCCAGGCAGAGCAAACAGGAAGTTCCAAAGCCCCGCAGCAATGTTGAGTCAGGTGTGTTTCGAGTACCGTAAGGAGGCCTCTGTGGGGAGAAAGCAGGGTGGCCAAGAGGGTGCCGATGGAGGAGATGAGGACAGAGAGAGAGTGGGAGGTGTCGGAGCAGAGTGACATTCTGTGACCAGAGTTCTGACCAGATTTCTCTGTCCATCGCGTGGAGCTCGCAGACCAAACAGGCACTGCAGTCCTGCTGAGGAGAGATGATAACGGATGCGGTGAAAGGGGGTCGCGTTTCGGCTGAGCGTTAGGTTTTTCTGATGAATGGGATTTGCGGTGACAGAGAAAGGACGATTGCTTTCAGGTACTGCTTGTGGTGATGGGCAAGCTGGAGAGAGGAGAGGTTGGAGGGCAGGGAGGGAAGGACCAGGGCTCACTTAGGGGCGTGTCCGCTCTGCGAAGCAAACCCAACATCCTAGTGCCGATGGGAGGATGCAGTTGGGCATAGACGTTTGGAGTTCAGATGAGAGGTCTGGGCTAGAACGAGACATTAGGAGATGCCAGCCTAGAGATACCGTTAAAAACCTTCAGGATGGGTGGTCATCAAGGGAGTGAGTATAAATAGGGAAAAGGTCCCAGACTGAGTGCAGAGACACTTCAACATTCAGGAAACAAGAGGGAATCCTCAAAGGAATCTGAGTAGGAGCCTCAAGGGGTTTCTGATCAGAGGGCGACCGGGCATAATCAGTAGCATCGAATATTCATGTCATGCTGGGGTGACATGTGGGCCATGGTGACGTCTATAAGAGCTGTTTTGGTGGCGCGGTGGGGAAAATCACCTGCTTAGGAGGTGAGAGTAGAAGGCTGAGGGGGAAAGTGGAGCTAAGGAAGGATTTGAGATGAGAGGGTAAGATGGGTGTGATAACCTCTCAGCCGTACGCTGTTAGGAATGATCTAGTAGAGAAATGGAATTCAGTGATTTGAAAAAGAAACATTTAATTCTGTGAAATGCCTACTAATGCCTTTAGCCCATTTGTTATTGGATTGTTTATCTTCTTCCTCTCTCTCTCTTTGTAGTTTATTATATATTCTTTATACTAATTCTTTGTTAGTCATATGGTTGCAGATGCTGTAAGTTTCTTCCCATTTGTGCTTTATATTTCACCTTTTTGCTGTTTTTCTTGATGAATAGGTACTCTCAGATTAATTTTCCAATTTTTGATTGGTGTTCTTGTCTTAAAAATTGTGTTCCTACTACACATTTCCTACTTTTTTTCTCCAGAATAGTTTGTATTGACTTGCATTTCATTAAGTCCTTAATTTACCTTGAGTTGATTTTTGTACAGTGAGAGATAGGGATTAAATTTTGTTTACCTCCATATGGTAACAAATAGTCCCAGCGTTATTTCCTGAGTGTCTCTTCTTTTCCTTTCTTCCCTCCTGTGTAGTGCAGGTCTCTTCTGGCCTCTCGTTGGCTCCAGAGACCCACTGGTCCATCCCCGCACCAACAGACCACTGGTTCAATTACCGTGGTTTATAACTAGTCTTGTTATCGGGTAGAGTGAGTCCTTGCTGTTCTTGGCTATTTAGACTTTTGTGTAAGTTATGAAGTAAGATATTCGAGTTTCTCTGAAAAGCCTTTTAGAATTTTGATGAGACATTAAAACACCGTGCTTAAGAAGACTCTGGCCCTAATATGCTTAGCATAGAATTCTGGCTATACCTCGTACCCGCTTTGTGTCTCAGTTTCCTCATCTGCAAAACCGGGATGACAAAGATACTTCCTCACAATGAGAGGAGTAAAGAGTTACTGGCTGTGAGGCCCTCAAACGTCCTCTGGTATAGGGGAATCGCTGAGTATAAGGCGTCATCATTATTGTTATTTTTTATTGCAATTTCTTTTAAAGTATTGATCAGTTTAGGGAATGTTGATCTCTTTATACCACAAAGACACATTTTGAGGGATTTAGGGAAAGTTCCTCAGACCCAGGACTTGTGAGAGATCCTAAGACTTTCTTACCACATAGAAATGTGATATCTGAGTAAGTCTCTGTGGCATGAAATCATTTTACTGATGTAATTATAGATTATAAAGTAAATTTTATCAAACTTTATTTATAATAAATAAATAAAATTTACTTGTTTGTTAGTTTTTAGAATAATTTTTCTGCATGTCAGATTTTACTTTTTTATACAAACCAGATTTTTCCCTTCTGATATGAGCAAATCCTCACTGCATTTTTTTGGTGATGTGAATTCAACCTCTCCGGTAGGTTAACCCCTCTTATTATGTCAGGGTAGGGAATGAGTAAAAAATAATATACTTTGTGGAGAGAATTCTCTCATTTTCTGGGACTTGTAAAGACCTTATTTGTTCCAGGTGACAAGTTTCAAGTGGGATAAAAGGCCATTATTTGTGAGAAGTGGCAGCTCAGATATAGCAAAGTTGCTGCCAGGAGTTGATGATGCAGAAACAATTTCTTTGGGGCAAGACTGTATTGAATGGGGAATTATTAATGGCATTTATGTTATGGCTGTGTGAACAGTGTCTGTGGGACCGCCCACCACATTCACTTGTGGGATGGGCTGCTCTTTGCAGGTTACTATAAAAAAAAGCTCTTCAAAAGTGGTTGCTTCAGACACTCTGCTTTCAGGCCATAGAGGTCATTCATCAGTAACCCGTTATGCTCCAATCAGAGCAGAATTTTAAACTCAATACAAAAGCCTTCTACAGTGATATCCAGTTAATTTGTTGAGTGGAAGGTGCCTTTTGGAAATTGTACTTATGAGTCAAGCAGACATGGGTTCAAACTCTGCTACTTACCAGGTGGGTGATTTGGATGACATTATTTAACCTTTCCTGTAAGTTACTTTCGTCTTTAAAACTGAAAGGATGGTGATGGTGATGATGAGATCCCCTTTCTCCCATGATTGTTGTGAGGTTGAGACCTAATCCGCGTAAAGTAACCAGCGCAGAGCCTGGCCCGTTAAATTTCAGGTGTCCTTAACCTCTCTCCCAAACCGACTACTCTTGTTCTGGATTTTCTTTATTTGGGCATAAGTATATCAGCTTCATATTGCTGCTGCATCAAATAATTAGGACCTCGGTGACTTAAAACAACACACCTTTATTCTCCTATAGCTTGGAGGTCAGAGGTCTGAAATCAGGGTCACTAGGCCAAAATCAGTGTGTCCAGAGGTGTTCCCTCCAGAGGCTGTAGGAGAGTGTCCGTCCCCTTGCCTTCACTTTCTCTAGATCTGCATTCCTGGGCTCCTAGCGCCTTCTTCCACCTTTGAAGCCCACAGGGTAGCATCCTTTTTCACTGGTCTCATTGTTTTCGTCTCCTGTATCAAATCTCCCTTTGTCGCTCTCTCGTAAAAACACTTGTGACTGCATTTATGGCCAAACAGATAATCCAGGAAAATCTCACCATCTCAAGATCTTTAATCACATCTGCAAAGTTCTTGTCACCATGTAAGAAAACGTTGACTGGTTCCAGGGGTTAAGACCTGCATGTCTTTTGGGGGCCATTATTCAGCCTACCACACTATGAATAAAGTAAGTTCAAAGTGAAAACACTATATAATGGTACCAGTTCATTAAAAAATAAAACCACCATGCTCAGCAAAGTCATATTCCATGTCATGTCCCTCATCAATTAAAAAATGTAGTGATTATACATAACAGAGTGATAAGAAAATCAACTCACTGGCCTGGATCCTGCTGGGACTCCCTGGGAAGCCATTGGCAGTGCCAAGAGTAGAGGCTAAAGCTACTTGGGAGTTATATACTCTGCATCTTTAGGGGCCAAGATTACCTTGGGCTTCAGCCTCGGATACTCTGTGCGGCTTTACTCGTTGTATATAAAGATGTGAAGGACACCCACTTGGAGTTATGCAGTGCACAACTAGTGTGGCTGTAAGTGGTGGGCTCTGTGATGCCCACCAGACTCTACACTCCAGAAATGTGTGGTCCGCGTCTGTCTTGTATCCCCACTACCCACCACAGTGCTTGGCATAGAAGAGGCCCTTGTATTTGGGGAAACAAAGGAATGAAAAGGTGGGTGTTCAATCTGAGAACCACCAAGGAACTCCGCAGCTGTGGTACCCAGAAGCGTAGTCTCTCAGTATTGTCTGCACGTTAGAATCACCTGAGAAAGATCTTTAAAAAGAAAGTTCTGGGCCTGGACTCTGTTTACAAAGTTCTGATTTAGTTGGCGTGGGTGGGGCCGTGGTATTACCACTGTTTTTACAAACATCCCAGGTGACTTTACTGTGCAGCCAGGCAGCTAACCGTTGGTCTAGAGTAGTGGTTCTCAAACTTGTCCATTAGAATCACCTGGAGGGCTTGTTAGAATGCAGGTTTTCTGATTCCCTTGGGGGCTGAGATATCCATTTCTAACAAGCTCCCACCTCAGGCTCCTGCTGCTGCTGTAGGGGCCGTACTTGGAGAACCACTGCTCCGGAGTACAGTAGGTAAGTCCGTTCAACGTGTGCTGGGGTGAACAGTTGGGGCACCATTCTAGAAGAGTATGTGTGTGTGTACGTGTGTGTGCGTGTGTGTGTTTGTGTACACACAAAAGATATTGAGCACCCACTCTACACAGTTGAGATATCTCATTTTATTCCTTCTATCCAACAGCCTGCCAAGGTAGGCATGTTTAACCTTCGGTTTTTTAGCTGACAAACTAGAAAACCAGGGAGGTGAATTTTGCTTGAGTCATGTTTCCTGTTTTCAGTATGTCACAAAGTCACACCCTCCAGAGACTAGAGACATTTTCACTATTCTGTGCTCAGCTTTTTTCTCCATTTCTGATCACGGCTCCTGTCCCGACCTTGGTGACTGCCGTGAGAGGGCCCGGGGAGATTATCCTAGCCCCCACTTACTCTGTATAAGGGGAACAGCCTGTCCTCCTTGCACAGCACACGTCGCTGCTTAGCTAAAATATCTTTTTTTTTTTTTTCTTTTTTTGCTGTACGCGGACCTCTCACTGTTGTGGCCTCTCCCGTTGCGGAGCACAGGCTCCGGACGCGCAGGCTCAGCCGCCATGGCTCACGGGCCCAGCCGCTCCGCGGCATAGTGGGATCTTCCCGGTCCGGGGCACGAAGCCGCGTCCCCTGCATCGGCAGGCGGACGCTCAACCACTGCGCCACCGGGGAAGCCCCGCTAAAATATCTTGACTTCGGCCATGGCTCACGGGCCCAGCCGCTCCGCGGCATAGTGGGATCTTCCCGGTCCGGGGCACGAAGCCGCGTCCCCTGCGTCGGCAGGCGGACGCTCAACCACTGCGCCACCAGGGAAGCCCGGCTAAAATATCTTGACCCGACTTGAATGGAGACGCTGCACGCTGACTGAGACTCGGGAAATGACAGCGATTTGAAATTTGTTAAGCTTTAGCATCATTCTCAACTTCTGAGATTTTGACCAGGACTTTGTAAGTTACAAGAGACATTTTTCAGGACCATACCACCTATCTCAGAGCCTCTGGGCACAATTTCAAAGGACTCCCTCCTTGCTGGCTGCCCTTCCTGGTTTTCTGAGCCCTCCTCTCATTCCCAGTGTCCCTACCACCCAGAAATCTAGGGTCCCCAGCCTCCCTTGCTTGGGTCAAAAACTCCATCCAGGTGTATCCCAAACCTCCCTTTCATCTACTTTATCCAAGCTGACATTGTCTGTTCTTGAAACACACAGCAACACTCGGCTAATGCAGAAGATTCTGTGATTAAAGTAGTTTGCACTCAGATGTAAATGAGGCTTGATGCTCCATGGTAGTCTTAAATTTAAAGAGGAGCTTATCGTGACTCTCCTATATGGGACTATATGTGGTTAGGAGATGGCTGTGGACAGCAAATGCTGTGGAGAGTTTCCTGACCGCCTTACCTGGACTGCCCTTAGTTTGATGGGGACTAAACAGAGGGTTTGAGGTTTCTGACCAAATCATCCACCCCCTCTGCTCACTTTAGCTTTGCAAGGAGGCTGCAGAGAGCCCTGTCGTACTTGAGCTGGCGTGGCTCAAAGCTAACTGTGAATACTTGAAACTTCACACCTCAAATACGGAAGAAGACCTTCTTCTGAATCTGTTTTTCCCTCCTTACGAGGACTTCACGGGGCGTAACTGTAGGCCTTTCAAGCAGTCGCTTTAAAAGGTTGTTGGCTACAGGGCTTCCCTCTGCTCACATCCCGTTGTTCCCATAGTCCTCGGAATAGGGGGCTGGTAAAAGTTTGCTTATAAAGGTTTGCTGTGGCTCTTGGTTGAAATGTTGGCAGGAAGAAGGCTCACCTGCATCTCTTTCCTGAGGAGAGATTCCACCTGTGACAACGGGCCTGTTGAAAATCATGTCTGAAAACTGTAGACTAAAGTGAAAAAAACAACCAAGACTAAACTGCCTGCCAGGTTTAGGAGATTTGCTCTGATGGAGAAAACTGTAACCTACAAATCTGAAGTGACACAGTGACTGTGGGAAATAAAAACTACACTTTGTCCTCCTTATTTCAGACTCAATTGTGCCCCCACCCACCCACCCAAGTTCTTACATAGAAGTTCTAACCCCCAGTATCTCAGAGTGTGACTGGATTTGGAGTCTTTAAAGAAATAATTAAGCTAAAATGATGTCATTAGACTGGGCCCTAATCCAATATAATTTGTGTCCTTATAAAAAGAAGAGATTAGGACTCAGGCACACACAGAAGGAAGACCCCATGAGGACACAGGGAGAAGGAGGCCACCTGCAAACACAGGAGAGGGACCTCCAGAAAAAGTCAACCCTGTCGATACCTAAGCATGTAGGTTATGACAAGATGTTGAATATAGATCCCTGTGCTATATAGTAGGTCCTTGTTGATTATCTATTGACATTTCATAAATAGTAGTGTGTATCTGTTAATTTCCAGACTCCTAATTTATCTCCCTGCTATCCCCTTTGGTAGTTATAAGTTTGTTTTCTATGTCTGTGAGTCTATTTCTGTTTTGTAAATAAGTTCATTTGTATCATTTTCTTTAAGATTCCACATGTAAGTGGTATCATATGATATTTATCTTTCTCTGAATTACTTCACTTAATATGATAATCTCTAGGTCCATCCATGTCCATGCTGCTGCCAATGACATTATTTCATTCTTTTTTATGGCTGAGTGATATTCCATTGTATACATGTACCACATCTTTTTTTTTTAACATCTTTATTGGAGTATAATTGCTTTACAATGGTGTGTTATAACAAAGTGAATCAGTTATATATATACATATGTTCCCAGATCTCTTCCCTCTTGCATCTCCCTCCCTCCCACCCTCCCTATCCCACCCCTCTAGGTGATCTAGAGACCGCGCTGATCTCCCTGTGCTATGCGGCTGCTTCCCACTAGCTATCTACCTTACGTTTCGTAGTGTATATATGCCCATGTCTCTCTCTCGCTTTGTCACAGCTTACCCTTCCCCCTCCCCATATCCTCAAGTCCGTTCTCCAGTAGGTCTGTGTCTTTATTCCCGTTTTACCCCAGGTTCTTCATGACATTTTTTTTTTCTTAAATTCCATATATACGTGTTAGCATACGGTTTTGTCTCTCTCTTTCTGACTTACTTCACTCTGTATGACAGACTCTAGGTCCATCCACCTCATTACAAATAGCTCAATTTCGTTTCTTTTTATGGGAGTAATATTCCATTGTATATATGTGCCACATCTTCTTTATCCATTCATCCGATGACGGGCACTTAGGTTGCTTCCATGCCTTGGCTATTGTAAGTAGTACTGCTGTGAACACAGGGGTGCGTGTGTCTTTAACAGTCAGTATCCTGATGAAGATACAGGACTGTGTTGACTGGCCACAGGCCATTTGCCCACAGTGTTCTGGACGCTCCTCTGTGCTGGCCCCACTTAATGATCATAATAAACCTGTGAAGTCAGTTCTATTATCTTCATCTTAAAGATGTGGAAAGGGAGGCGCCCAGAAGGTCGTTACCTCGCCCGTGGTCATGTGGTTGGAATGTGGTAGGGCCAAGATGCAAACCTAGGGAGGCTCGTCGAGTTCTGGAGTATTCTTAACCACCACTGTCTGAGCTCTTGTAGGAGGAATCAGGGTGTGCGTGTATTTGGGTGGCTAAAGATATGAACAGATGGGTAAAGAGATTCCCAAGCTCTTCAAACACAGGGAGGGAGGGAGAAATAGGCTCATGCTGGTAAAGGACATCCATCAGTAACACTGGACCCATTGAAACAAATGAATTTTTAATCAGGTGGATATATTATCATCAACATTGTTTTCTTTATTATTGCTACTGTTTTAATACTAATAATAGTAGCTATCCTTTATTGAATATTATTGGCAAAAAATAGCACTAAACGTACATATTTATTTATATAAATATAAGCTAGTTATTTTCAGTCCCATTTTAGTGATAAATAAACTGAGGCTTGGGTAAGTTTTTTCACCTAAGTCCCATTGCTGTTAGGCTAAACAGAGATCCAACAGAATAGCCCAGCAAATAGAGTGGTCCCAGGAAACTTCAGCAAGAGGTTGGTGAGTCCAATAATGTGAGGGGAAGAAAGCACACAGTCGGGAAGAGGCTACCCCAGGCTCTCTCCTCCTGATAAGTCCTGACTTTCAGGCTCATCAGAAGAGGACCCACCATTGCTCTCTCCTCCCTGTGACCATGCCACCAGCCCTGTAATAAGTTGTTGACCCAAGACATGCAGGTTGCCGAGCTTTTAAATGCAAACTTCTCCCATGGCTCGGTAAAGTGTTGATTTAACAAACATGGGATCCTATACTATACATCCATCATTTATGCCTTAAAGTGAAATCAAAACCTGCCTTTATAACTAACAGAATTCAAGAAATCCATTAGTAAAAAACTCTGCTAGTGAAAACAAGACGTTAGAGTAAGGGAAAATATCTTTTATAGTCCTAACTCTCAGAAGGCTAGAATATTCCTTATTACCTTTTTTTCCTACATTTAAACTTGGTTTTCTAATTGAAACCACTGTGCAGTCACAATTGTGCTTTCTGCTTAATATTGTCTTAGATCTATAGTATTCCCTAATATAATTTTTAAGTAGAATTTTTCATCTGTAAACTATATAGCTGCTAAACTAATGCTCCACAATTAGAAATTTTCTTCTTATGGTTTATTTAGATAATTTGCAACTTTGTGGGGTTTTAAATAAGATTGAGAAGAAGAACTTTGTGTAGAAACATCTATGCTATTTAAGATCATAACCTCAGAATACATTGTAGATGAAAAAGCCCAGGCTTGGGAGTTTCACAGATCTGGTTTGAATCGTGGTTCTGCCCCTCTGCAGCCCTGTGGCCCTCACGACCTCCTTATTTTAGATAATGTCCAAGAGCCTCTGTTTCTCATTCTTCAAATGGGACTCTACTACCTACCCCATAAGATTGTTGTTACTGTCTTTTTGAGGATTAAAAGATACAATGGCATTCGAAGTTTCTCAGCATAATTGTAGTTAGGTACTTCACCAATAGTACATATATGTATATTAGTATTATAGTATTATAAAGTAGGTTCCTCGAAGCAGAACTACTGAGTGAAAGAGGATAACCTTTTTCAGCATCTTGGTACCTGTTAACCACGTTGCTTTCTAAAATGTGCATTACAGTTTCAAGTGAATGCAAATGCATTTTAAACACTGTGGCTTTTTGTGCATTTCTTTAGTTGCTATAAATTCTACATGTTCCTTAACTAGTTGCATTTCCTCTTTTGTGACTTGTCTGCTCATACGTCCTTTGAATTGAATTAAATTCAATAAACAATTACGTAGTATCTCATTTGTGTCAGTACCGGGCTAGGTGTTAGAATCCCGGGGACGGATGGGATACAGTCCTTGCCTCGCTGAAACTTTTCAGTCTAGTGGGAGAGAAAAACAAGCACAGGAATCAATATAACTCAGTGCTATACACACAATTAACAGGCATATGGACAAGGAAAGAGGAGAGATTAATTCCTTTGCCAATTTATCTCTGGATGCCTTAGCAGTTTTTAAAATTGATTTGTGCATAGTTGACCCATTTCAAACTGATGCGCGTTTCTGTTTTGTGTCATACATGCAAATGAAGACAGGGACCCAACCACCGGATCCTCTTACTTGTCTTCTCTCTTCCAAAAGCACGTCACATTTTTCTTCTACATAAATATGTGAGACCATGCCTCACCCTTTGGAACCCTACAAAGTGGGGTTGACAAAGCGAGAAGGAGGGTAGAGATTGCATGAATTAAGCAAGCAGAAACACCATTTCCGTAGTCTACATTTTCATATGGCGTTCTAGAGGAAATAAGATAGTAACTGAAAAGAGGGCCCTGGAAAATCAAGTGGGAGCCACCTGCATTGCAAAGGTGGGATGAAGGGCTTCATTGAATTTTTAGAGACACTTCTGCTGACACATTGTGTGCAGATTTCGCAAACAATTCTATTTACATTCAGAGAGGCAGAGCAGGTGCTGAAATAAGGTGAAAAGAAAGTGCCGTGATTTACATATTATGCAGACCTTGGAAGGAAGGAAGGAAAGAAAGACTTTTTGTTCTCTTGGCTTGACTCTGGGCTCTGGCCATCGTTAAAGAGGCCTTTTCCAAGGTGGTTATTGATCATTAAAAAAAATATTTCAAAATTTAATTTAGTTTTTTATTGAGATAAAATTGACATAAACATTATATTAGTTTCAGATGCACTACTTAATGATTTGATATATGCATATATATTGACATGGCCACCACAATAAATCTAGTTAACATCCATCACCACACAGAGTTACACATTTGTTTTAATTAAAAAAATATGTTAAAGGCTCCTCTAGAGTAGCCCTACAGTCTGACCTCTTCAGAAGCTATTAAAACCAAGAGCCTCTAATTAGGGTTTCCTGGGATCTGAGGTCCTCGAGATTTCATCTTTAGGCCGCTTTCAGAATTCCTTAGGGTGACATGGATCTCCAGATGACCCCAAGTCCGTGCACATCTAATTCAATACTCACCGAGCTTAATCTACTCATTGTTTATTAAGCGCTGACATTTGGAGAATGTAGTTAAGGCCGGTCATACATTTTACATTTGAGGGTAACTGATGGTGGGATTTTAAGGAAGCCAATGAGACATCTGGTTTTCTTTCCACCCTTGGAACCAATTAGGAGAGAGGAAAGAAAGAGAAAAGAGGAATGATGGAGATCAAAATATCATCTTTTTATGACAAAGTCTCAGTTTGAACCCCAGAACCAGGCCAAGCTGCACCCTGCTTAGTTTACCACACAGATGACAGCAGACCCAAAGGACATGTTCCCTGCAGGCAGACAGATGCCAGCAGGAGAAAGGACAAAAAGGAGATGTGCTACTTTCTTCTCCCAGATTCACCTCTCGTCTGAGGTAAAGGAGGGAAGGAGAGAAAGTCTGTGGGTCTTATACTCCAATGCAGGGTTTCTCAACTGTGGGACTAATGACATTTGGGGTCGGATAGTTCTTCATTACAGGGGCTTGTCCTGTGCATTGTACGATGCTTAGCAGCCCCCCTTGTCTCTACTCACTAGATACATACCACCGCCCCAACCCCCAGCTGGGACAATCAACCGTGTCTTTAAGCATCGTCAGATGTTCCCTGGGGAACAAAATTTCCCCCAGTGGAGAATCACTCCTTCGATATAAGGACCCTCCAAATGAAAGAAAAGCCCCGGAGCGGGAAGTTACAGCTGCAAAATACTCTCCAGGCAGCATCCTCCACAGTGTCCCTCCTAATCCTAGCAGTGGGATCCTGTGCTCCATCCCAGTTCCCTGTTTATGCTGCCTCTCTCTCATTTTCTCCATCCTCCCTTCTTATAATTGTTGTGACCTGTGGATGGTTGTGAAGACAGCAGCTACCTGGCTTTGTGTTTCCTGAGCACCTACATGTACCTCTTTACCCCTCCCAGTGTCTGGCACAGCCTTTGGCATAGAAGGGCTTTGTGTGTGTATGGTGGTATTGGTATTAGAGAATTCTTTTCAGATATTGGAAGAGAATTGGTGTGAATGTTTTCTCATATAAATATTTAGCTATCAATGTATTTCCCCCAAATCATTTTATGCCTTCATCTGATCTGCCAAACTCACAGATCTTACCCAGCGCAAAAAGTAGGGACTCTTGAAATAGCAGAAAGAATAGCAAGTGATTGTCTTAGCTGAGGTGCTGGCTCCAAGCCCAGTCCTAGCAAAAAGTATCATTAAACAGTGATAATAGTCGTATAGATTGCCTTCCTCAGTTTGATTCCTCTCAAAAAGTGTTTTTAATACATCATTCATATGCCTTTATCTTAGATTCAAGCTATGATCTTCCAGTTATATAAGTAGCTAATTAGGATTACTTAAAGGGTGATAAGTAACTTACTTTGCAAAGCATGTTCACTTGATACTGTATCAATAATTGTATAAGTTATTTCAGGAATTAGAGCTAATATGTAATTAATTACAAGAACCTTGTTCATATCACCCAGAAAAGGAGCTTCCAAGGGGATCAAGTTATAAAATCAGTGTTCTAGTCCAAGGCAGAGAAATATGCATTGCTTTATTTATTTCATGCTTCTTAGTTAAAAGATGTAAGAACCTAGACACGGTTCAATAACCCTCATGGCCCTTGGCTGCACCAGTATAACATTCCCCTCGGAAGCATTCCAGCACTAGCCTCAATGTTGGGCAGTTCTGGTTGTCAGAACATTCTACCTTTTGTGGAGGCAAAAACCTGCCTTAACTTCTTTCTTGAGGGTCTGGGGGCCTGGAGTACATTTCATCTCCTTACGCATAGCAGTCATTGCAGGACCTTCAGAATTCCTTTACCTCAGTTGTTTCGAATTTTCTTTTTGTCATGCCTCCACCATCTTTGTTTCCTTCTGTTATGGGCTGAATTGTGTCCTCCCAAAATTCATATGTTGAAGCCCTAAAACCTCTAGTTTCTCAGCATGTGACTGTATTGGAGATGCAGCCTTTAAAGAGGTGGTTAAGTTAAAATGAGTCGTTAGTTTGAGGCTCTAACCTAATCTGACTGGTGTCCTTATAAGCAGAGGAAATTTGGACACAGAGAGAGACAGCGGGGATGTAGGTGCACAGAGGAAAGACCTCGTGAGCACACAGTGAGAAGGTGGCCATCCACAAGCCAAGGAGAGAGGCATCTGGAGAAAACAACCCTGCCAACACCTTGATCTTGGACTTCTAGCCTCCAGAGCTGTCAGAAAGTAAAATTCTGTTGTTGAAGCCACCCAGTCTGTGGTATTCTGTTACAGCAGCCTGAGCAGACTGATACACCCTCTCCCCACTCCTGCCCCGAATCCCCCGTGAGTGTGAGTGTAACTTGTCAAGGTCCTGCCTCAACTTCTGTCTGTATAACAATAACACCTGCCCCGGGAGCTGACCGGGGTTACAGGAGATAATGGATGGCTTCAGGCATGGTACTGAATGCATGCCCCTCTTCTTAATGTGACTCTCATTCCTATCATTATATGATCTTTGTTTAAGTAACTAATGAATTGTTAAATAAGACAAGGTTAGGGCCAATCCAATGCCACTTCAGCGTTTCTGTGAGGTTGACTTTGACCCTTTCCTAAACTCCCCTTCAGAGATTCATACTTGGGGCTCCATGATAGAATTCGCTTTGTACTATTTCCTCGTGGTATCTGTGTTGGGCTTCAGTAATCATGTGTGGGTTTCATGAACTACGTTGTCAAGATGATACTGCAGCCATCCCAAAATATGCAAATGAAGGTAGCACTGATTTAGAAGCTGGTATTGAGTCTGGTGCTAGGCTCCAGTCACCTCCTCTCCTGCACCTTCTTGCTAGCATCTCATGCCAGGTTATTCTATCTGTAGAGACGGTCACCATAGGATCAAGAGAGTGCCATGCTGTGGTCCCAGGGTGTCCTTGATGGGCTGTGTGGTCATTATTTCCTCCTTCTGATCCATTTAAGGTTAGAACTATTTTGTCTTTACAAATAAGATTGGATTTTTTTTTTTTTTTATCAAACACCAGAAAATGCTACAACTGGCAATGTCTTCACGCTCCCTCTTGGGAATGAGTGATGCCGCCTTGGTTTAATTTAAAATGTTCCAGTAATAACTTTCAGACGTTACAACTCAATTTGATTTACAGAAGTCAGCATGAAGGGAATATTTTAAAAGTCTTACTCCTTTACGTTTAAAAGTGTTCTGCAGGATTGATTTGGCAACAGACAGCTACCCACTCCAACCCTAACCTTCTAGAAAGGATATGCCTCTAGGACATTTCTCCAAATGAAGTGTCAAATCCGAATCAAGCCAAATTTCCAATGTGGGATAATGGACTCTATTTTATGACCTTCTTCTGAGCCCCAGGGGTGCTTGGGCCCATTACACAGCTGGCTGGTGTATATTAAGTTTATTACTAAAGGGACTTGAGTGGCAGTGGGGTTTCTGCTCTGTGAAGCCTGAGCCGCATTTCATAGGTTCTGGGGTTATTAATGGTGCATCTGTTTGCCTTGAGAATGTTCAAACTCCATTCTGTTATGAATACTTAAGAGTAAGGAGAATGTGATTCTTCTCTTTTTAGAGAAGTTTCTGTCACTCAGCGAATCCATTCTACTGCGATAGGCAAACTGTCAAAATTAATGAATTCCAGCTGAGCTTCGGTCCCTTAAGGGGAAAACCTCATGCAGTTGTAAATTAGCATTAATGCGACAGTGTATTTTGAACATGCTACATTTTCAGCATGGATTCGGGCCTAGAGGATGTCTTTGGAAAGAAACCGCTCTGGAAATGGTGGTTTTTGGTTTGGTGTTTTCAATCCTTAAGCATAGTTTTAATTTTTGGAAGAAGTACTCTATGGTAGATTATTAGGATTTTCTAGAGAAAAAAAAAAAGAAAAGAAAAAGAAAGAAAAGAGTAAATAAGAACTGTAATCAAAGACATTTCCGTGGCAGAGTTTTCTTTTTTTCGTGTTGTGTTCAGTTTTAGTCTAAGGATATCATTCCTGAGCCTCTATCTGAAGGTAAAAATTACAAAGACGAAAAATGACAAAGACTTTGAAATGAGCCCCAAGAAATACAGTGTACCTAGCTAAGCACATCTTACTATGAGCATCGTAGCCCATTATTCTGCAATGATGTCCGGATCAAAGGTGGCTAACTTGGGGACTTTGAATCTTCAGGAACTGAACTCAGAATTGTAGGTGCCTTTGCCCCCCTTCAGAAGGGAGAGTTCAGGACAAGTCTCTCATTCTCAGAGGGTCCTGAGCCCACAGCCCCTGTGTAAATGACTCCTGGATCAAACCCCATGTGTCTTCCTCACTACAGGGTTCAAAGTTCAATATGGTTTCTCATCCCTAATGGGAACATAGCGATAATAGCTACCTACAAGATTTGTTTTGAGGATTTGTGAAGTCTTGTATTAAACTACTTAGCATAGTCCCAGCACGTAATACATATTCAGTAAATGTTAGCTCTTCAGTTACACCCAAAACGAAAACAATAATAATAGATATAAACTAAATTTGAAGTTTAATAGTACATTTGGTGACACTCTCTGGCTAGAAATGAGGCTAGCAAGATGCACAGGGAGAGAGTACAATCATGTCGTACACAGATACACCCCAGCAAGTGAAGGGAGCACACTCTCATCTTTGTACTGCCCAGAACACACAGCCTGAGATCCTGGATAACTAACCCCCTTCCACTCCCTGTGCCTCTGTCTTTTCCCCTCCTACGGTGTGTAACGAAAGACCCTCTGGTGACTTAATGAGACAGTGGGGGGAGAAAATGCTTTGGAATAAAAGCACTTTGGATAAAGTGTTCCATAAATGTACAGGTGGAATCATGAATCATTTGTAGTCAAACATTCATTTTAAGATGTTATATTTCACTGAGATTTATTTACATACACAACACAACACCACACACACACGCACACACACACACACACACACACATATGTGCCACACCACGTGGCTTGCAGCATCTTAGTTCTCCAACCAGGGATTGAACCCATGCCATGGCAGGGAAAGTAGTGAGTCCCAACCACTGTACCACCAGGGAATTCCCTATCTACTTATATTTAATTGAGTTTAATAGAACAGTCATGTATTTAAGAAATGTTTACTGAGATTCTACTACATGCTAGAAACTGTATAAGGAATTGGAGATTTATCAGGGAGTAAAACCAATCCACTATCTACTCTTTAGGAACTAAAGTTTTAAAGGGAGGGAGAGACAGACAATAAAAAAGGATAATAAATAAGTAAATGATGCAGGTGACAAATGCTGTGGAGAGAAGGTGCAGATGAGGGCAGTTGGGAGTACTCACTGTGGTGGAGACAACTTGAGTTAGGGCCTCATCCAGGGGGCAGTGGCTCAGCAAAGCCTTGAAAAGGCAAGGGAATGAGCCAAGCGGTTTTTGTGGGAAGAGCCATCCTGGGCAGAGGGAGAGGAATGTATAAAGATGCAGAGATCAGAGCCTGTGGGGATGCTTTTGACGACAAGAAGGCCATGTGGCTGGAGTGGAATGAGAAAGGGAAAGGAGCAGGGGGTCCCATCTGAGGGGGAACAGTGAGCCTGTGTCACAGAGAAAGATGGTCTTTCATGTGAGAGAATGGGGGCCCTGGAAGGTTCTGAGCAAAGGAGAGAGAGGACCTGACATGTTCAACTGGACCACTCTGGCTGATGGACAGAGCGTAAGGGTAGGGGGCAGTGGTGGAGGCAGAGAGATCCATGGGGCAGCACCGTGGCAATCCAGGGGAGAGAGAGCAGTGGCGGTGGGACCAGAGAGGTGGCAAATGGCTGACTCTGAGGCTATTTTGAGGGTGCAGCTAATGGACTTCCTGATGCAGTGAATACAAAACATGAGAAAAAGAGGGGCAGTGGGGAGGACCCTGAGCATTTGCTGTGAGCAACTAAGAGTGGATGGTCATTAGGTCCTTTATTTAAAAACTAATATTTTATGGATAGAATATTTTTGTATGTACCTTGTGTGGTTCTAATTTATCTCTTTCTGAACCCTTAACAAATGTGGAAGAGGAGGAAGGTAAGCAAACTTCTTGAATGTGATATGTTAAGAATGTGGAATTAGGGGGAGCTTCCCTGGTGGTGCAGTGGTTGAGAGTCCGCCTGTCGATGCAGGAGACACGGGTTTGTGCCCTGGTCCAGGAAGATCCCACATGCCGTGGAGCGGCTGGGCCCGTGAGCCATGGCCGCTGAGCCTGCGCGTCTGGAGCCTGTGCTCCGCAACGGGAGAGGCCACAACAGTGAGAGGCCCGCGTACTGCAAAAAAATAAAAATTAAAATGAAAGAATGTGGAGTTTGGGATTAGCAGATGTAAACTATTATATAGAGAATGGATAAACAACAAGGTCCTACTGTATAACACCGGGAACTATATTCAATATCCTGTGATAAACCATAATAGAAAAGAATATGAAAAAGAATATATGTATGTGTATAACTGAATCACTTTGCTGCACAGCAGAGATTAACACAACATTGTAAATCAACCATACTTCAAAAAAATAAATTAAAAAAATAAAAGAATGCTGGATCCCAGAATATGGGTGTAACTGAGTGGACCAGGAGATTAAGACAACAATTTACCAGGGTCCCAGTCAACAGATTTTTTTTTTTTCTCAAGTCTTAAGTGTTTGAGACTTGCAGTTAAGGCTCTGTAAGTGGGCTTTCTACATCTTACATTCCACCAACGAGAGCTGTCGGTGTCATTGCGCTCCGTGTTGGCTGACGTAGGGTGAGGTCAGACACGTTGACTCATGCGTGTGGAAGGCATTGTTGAACATGAGGGTTGGTTAGGGCTGCGTCTTCATGTGATTGGAATGAAACACAGTCTCTAGAGAACACATTCACCTACCGATTTTGCTTTCTGCATGTTTTTCCTTTCTAAGCTTTCTTCTAGTATTCAGATCGGCATTCTCAGGTTCTCTGTTTACATTGAAATATTTAATTTTTCAGGCTCAGATATGTATTTAACTTAATTGTTAAATTGGGCTATGAATGCCCTCCCTCCTTACCTTCTGCTATTTTTTCCATATAATCATATTACCATTTGGGGTTAAATCAGTATTTGGGGTTTGCACTATTATAATTATGTAAATATTTATACATAACTCAGCTACAGCTGAGCCACATAGCATATTATAGACACTTTCCTTTCTGTGATGGCTTTGTTTGTTCCCTAGGGTTAATAATTACTTACTTTTTTGTTTACTTAGTTTTCACTGCATGTGTAATTCATTTCCCAAATTCTCCAACAGGACAAAGTACTCCTTTTAATACATTCAGATACATCAGGGTCTTTGAACGTTTATTTATTTATTTTTTCAAAACATCTCTCTGGGAGCCTTCTTTCTGCATCAATCTGGACTAGTTTCCACTATACAGTTGTTGTCTTGGAATCCTTCAGAGTCACTCTGGAAAGTCCTTTTGTTTCTCATCACCTGTGTTTGAGCCTCTGTTTCCTGTATATCATATATTCCTCTTTCTTAGTTTGCTGCCTTTTTATTCATCTTCCAGAAGCTTTTGGAATAGGGTGCATGAGAGGTAAAGCTTTTGACTTTGCATTGTCTAAAAATGTCTTTGTTCACTTGCTTAATACTCTGGGTGTAGAATTCTAGGTCAGTCTGACATCTTTTGCTATAAATGGTCACACCGAGGTTGAAGAGCTGGCCCTTGGCCTCCATACTGTCGTAGATCACAACCTGACAGCAGCTTCCAACGGTGGAGAAACCCCAGGAGTATGGCACTTTTTTGTCCCAAAGAAGTGCCCTTCCTACCTCAGGGGAGACCTGACTTAGGTTATATTTAAGTGTTCACTGCATTATCTATGTACTCGATGCTGTGTAAGCACATGGTATACAGGAATGATAATGTCCCCTTTGCTTCATCCAAGGTATTGGTGTTTTAGCACTGAACAAAGTCACATAGATAGGCAATATCTTGAAGAAGCAAGGGCAGAAAATGCAAGAATGGATTAAGTGGTGTGAAAGTGCAGAGGATGGTGAAGTCAGGTGGGTACTGTGCAGTGTTCCAGTGTTCTGTGGGAAGATAGAGGGTTGTATCATACCTGAAACCCAAACACGGTTTGTTCCCATCACTGCTTTGGAGATAGTAGGCATTGCTGGTAACACAAAATAAATGAACATCTATGTTCCATCCCTGTTCACCCACCTTGCCCCCGAAACTCCATTACAATGACAGTAAAGGAATATAAACATCCTAAGGATAAAGAGGGAGAGAGGTAAAATAATGTCAGTCATAAGATGCCAGTGATGGTAGATGAGTGTTTTAACACACTGGAGAAAACTCAAGGAAGTCACCCAAGGGGAAGGCAGACAGTGACCAGGTCTCTGACTCAGGCTGGTGAATCAGAGGGGCTAGACTAGAGTCAGTCCTCTAAGAGTCTTTCTAATTCAAAAGATTGTTGCCACTTACAACTCAGGGTATATTTGCCATTATGAGAATAACCATTCATTTTAGCACTGAAACACAAAGTAAAACCCACACACTACCTGAAAAAAAAAGTACCTTAAAAATTAGACTTAATGTAAGTCCTTAGACCAGAGCAAAATGGAAAATTGAGTGCCCCTGAGCATGGTGAAGTTCTAGCAAAAGAAAATGATGCTGAACACTGCCATAGTCAATGAGATTAAGAAGAATGCGTGTTTTATTTTATTTTTATTTTTATTTTTTTGCCGTACGCGGGCCTCTCACTGCTGTGGCCTCTCCCATTGAGGAGCACAGGCTCCGGATGTGCAGGCTCAGCGGCCATGGCTCACGGGCCCAACCACTGCGCGGCATGTGGGATCCTCCCGGACCAGGGCACAAACCTGTGTCCCCCGTATCGGCAGGCGGACTCTCAACCACTGCGCCACCAGGGAAGCCCAGAACGTGTGTCTTTTTATCATTCCACTTCAGTGCTCTCACTCAACACCAGAGTTTAAGATGTCTCGCAGGACTTGGACTTTACATTTTTCTATTGAGGTACCATTGTGGTCTCTGCTTTTAATTCATTTTGTTCTTTTTAAAATTGTTTTTCTTTTTAATTTTCTTTTAAATTTTTTCTTTTTTTAATTTTTATTTTATATTGGAGTATAGTTAGTTAACAATATTGTGTTAGTTTCAGGTGTAGAGCAAAGTGATTCACTTATACATATACATGTAGCTGTTCTTTTTCAAATTATTTTCCCATTTAGCTTGTCACAGAATATTGAGCAGAGTTCCCTGTGCTCTACAGTAGGTCCTTGTTGGTTATCTCTGTTAAATATAGTAGTGTGTATATGTCAATCCCAAATTCCCAGTTTATTTTGTTCTTTAATCATAGGATAGGTGACTCATTAGGCTTCAATGAATTTCAATCTTTCCCTCCGATTAATAGTCTGATTTTATTGTTGCTTTGTTATTGTGTTTCTAATTCCTATTGCTGTGGTTTTGGACATTCTCTTTCTGTAATTTTTCCCCTCTCTCCAAGCCTTTTAATCTGCAGGAAGCAATTCTGTTGACATTATTATGATGTCAGCTCCATTTCCCACTCTCTTTTTCTGATGATTTCCTTAATTTATAATTCCTTGTGTGAATCTGCACTTATCCCTCATTCTTCATTAGTTTGTTCTATATTTGTTCCCACATTTCTATGCTCCCTGATCCTAAGGAGTTATTTACATCATTTTGGTTTATTCATGTGCTTTGCTGCTTGTGATCATAAATCCCAGAGAGTCTTCTGTTTCTTTCAAATCACTAGCCACTTTCGTGCCTTTTGAAATCTTTGAGCTTAAAATGTAAGTGAGGGAACATAGCAAACTACACACGTATTATTCATTACAGAGGCTGCATTCTTCTCTGAAACTGTACACGTAACTTCCAGCAATGTTACTGAGGGTGACTTTCATTCATCTGAAGGGACAGAGAGACTTCATCTCTAAAATGAATTCCCTAGACACACATGGAAATAATTCTCTAGAAGGATATTGGAAACAATACTTAGACATTTTATGGGTAAAATATTAACATTTTTCTTATTTTTTTTCCTCCAGAGATTTGTAAAACACATAGCAAAATTGAACTTTTTTTCTTCCTTATTGAAAAATCAGCACACATATTGGATAAAAAGAACATTCTCACACAGAGTAGCTAAAATCTCATAAATGTGTTCTTCTTATAATATCCGAGAAAGTCTTCTTTCAGCCACTAATTCTTGTTGTCCCTTAACATCTTTATAATGGAATTTAAATTAAAATAGATGATGCATATGAAATACAGATTATTTTTCCTTAAAAGGAATCTTTTAGCTATATGTGGTATGAAAACCATAATTTTTTTAAAGATTTATTTATTCATTCAATAAAAATTTGAAGGCTTCTATTGTGTACTAGTCTGTTCACTAAATACAAAAGAATAAGGTTGCATCCTCTATATGCCGTGCCACTCTTGTAGATTTCAACAGTGTTGGAGACGCACACTAAACAACTAAGCTGAGACTATGAATGAATGAAGCAAGAAGCTGACAGGTAGGGCATGGGGTCCAGTCTGGGAGGTAGAAGATCAGGGATAAATCCCTAAGGAAATGGTGTTTAAGCTGAGGGTCAAAGCATGAGTCTTAATGAGTTGGGTGAAGGATGGTGAAGTATTCCAGCAAGGCATTCAGTATCTGTGCTGGCTCTGAGGTGGGAGTGGGTTTCCCAAGGCACTGAGGAGGCTGGCCTGGCTGGACCCTAGCAAACCATCAGTATGAGGTAAGATTGAATTTTTTCTATGCACAATTTTTTAACATCAAAATATACAAGAAGGCAGATAAAATCTCAACAAAGAACACTGATATATCAACCCAATGGCAATCAGCACTAAAAAAGAAAGAAACCCAGTTCTCAATTTTCCTTCTGGATTTGATATTCCTCCCTCCAATTCTAGCAGAGTTGCTTTATGTACTTTGAAGTTTTTATTAGATACATAAACATTTAGGATTGTCATGTATTCTTGAGTTGATCACTTTATCATTAGAAAAAACCATCTTAGTAACATTCCTTATCCTGAAATCTACTTTGATATTAGTGTAGCCACTCCAGCTTTCTTTTGAGTAGTGTTAGCATGGTATATTTTTCTATCTCTTTAATTTTAATCTACTTGGTTTTTTTTGTATTTAAAATGGGTTTCTCCTGGATTACATATTATCAAGTCTGGATTTTTCATCAATCTGACATTTTCTGCCTTTCAATTGGAGTGTTTAGGCCATTTATATTTAATGTGAACACCAATTTGGTTAGGTTTAAATCTACCATCTTGATAATGCTTCCTATTTATTTCAGCCACTCTGGTTTATTTTTCTTTTTGTGTTAATGGAATTTTTTTAATGATCAATTTTATCTACATGAATGGTTTAATATCTAAGTTTTGCTTTGTTTTTTAAGTGTTTGCTTTAGGGTTTACAATACAAATCTTTAAACTAACATGGCCTGCTTTCAAATAATATTACAACACAATGTACAGTAGAAGAAACTTAAGACAGTAGATTGTCATTCTCTTCCTCCCACCTGCCTTCATGCTGATATTGTCATTCATTTTATCTCTCTATATATGTTATACTCCAAAGTACATTATCATCAATTTTGCTTTAAACACTAAATTGTCTTTTGATTATTTTTTTAAATGAAGAAATGTGTTTTATATATTTACCCATATATTTACCATTTTTGTTAGTCTTCATTATTTTTGAGAAGTCAAAAATGTCTATCTGGTAACATTTTCCTTTTGCCTGAAGGACTTCCATTAACATTCCTTGTACCGCTGATCCATTGTCAATGAATTCTCTAAGTATTTGGATGTCTGAAAAGTCATTTTTATTTTGCCTTCATTTATAATTTTTTTTTTTTTGGCTGGGCATAGAATTTTAGATTGGAAGGTTTTTTTCTTTCTAAATAATACTTTAAATTTTCTTTCTCTTCACTGTCTTTTGGCTTGCATTTTTTCTGATAAGTCTGGCATCATTCTTACCTTTGTTTCTCCACATGCTATGTGTATTTTTTTTTAATGGCTGCATTTAATATTTTTCTCTTTTTTACTAGCTTTCTGCAATTGAATTATGATGTGTCATGGTGTGATTTTCTTTGTGTTTCTTCTGTTTGGTGTTCATTGAATTTATGGGGTATTTGGGGTTCTGGCATTCCTTAAATTTTGAAAATGTTAGATATTAATTCTTTAAGAAAATTTCTGTCTGACCTCCTCCCTTGTGGAATTCCAATTATACATATATTAGGCCACACGATATTGTCTCACATCTCACTGATTTTATGTTTACTGTCTTTAAGCCTGTTTTCTTTGTCTTTCAATTTGTGTAGTTTCTATTGCTCTGCCTTCTGGTTTATTGATATTTTCTTCTGCAAGGTATAATCTGCTATTAATTCCATTTGCCTGTGTTTCATTTTATATAGTGTATTTTTCATCTCAGGAAGTTTCATTTTTGGCTATTTTTATAGTCTCCATTTCTCTCATCAGTATTCCCTTGCTTTCCCTTACCATCTTGATGATATTGGGAGAATATTTATAATAGCTATTTTAATGTCCATGCCTGCTAATTCTATCACCTGTCATTTCTGTGTCTGCTTCTATTGAATACATTTACTTCTGATAATAGGTCATATTTTCCTGCTTGTCTACTTGTTTTATTGGATGTCAGATATTGTAAACTTCACATGATTGATTATTGGATTTTGTTTCTTTTCATTAACCAGCATTGAAATTTGTTGGTCGTGCAGTTAAGTTACTTGAACTCAATTGAATGCCTTCTGGAATCCATACTGGGATCCCTTTTAAACTTTGTTATGATTAATTTGGCCCCCACGGTAGTGGTCATACACTTCTGAGTACTCTATCTGGTACCCCCTATATTAGTTCTTTCCTCTCTGGATTGAACATGAACTAGTGCCTCCCCTGAGCTTCAGGAATTTTCCAGCTGCTCCTTTCTGGTGTTTCTTTGCAGCATCAGTAGTTTCCTCACACACCTGTAAATATCTGTCCACAGCTAAAGACTCACCAAAAGGAAACTTCTTCAGATTGTTGGAGTTCCCTCTGCACACAACTTCCGTCTCTTTGCTTTGTAAATCCAGTGTGCTTGGCCTCCCCAAGCTTCAACTCAGAAATTCCACCAAGTTCTATTTAGGTTTCTCCTGTTGGGATGATTTGTGAATTTTCTCCAGGCATTAAGCTGGATGCTAGTGGGCCCCATCTCATTTGTTTCCTTCTTTTACAGCTTACTGTTTTGTATTGCATGAATGTTTACATAGAAGAGGGTAAATCCACTTCCTGTTTTGTTTCATTTTGTTTTATCATGGACAAAGACAGAATTTCATAGTTTTAAGTTCTGGGTCATTATGAAGTTTTATCCAATTCTTATTTGGACAGTTCCGTTGTTGCTTTAGTGCTGGGGAATAGATAGAATGACTGAAATATATTAGAGTTAAATGCACAATTGCTGTAACATATGAGCATATTTTTATAACCTAACTTGGAATTATTTCATAGACGTTTGGAATGCTTTCCAAGTCATTATGAGACCATCCATTTATCTGCTTTCAGATTGTCTGATCAAGATGACACTAAATTTCAAAGCATTTATTCAAATGTGAAAACATTTTGGAGTCTCAGAATCAGCTAAGTGTTATGCTTTCTAGATAATATTTACCTGAGGCTTAGGTATATTCCTTTTCATTTGGGAAGAGCTTTATAGAAGCAGTTCATTTTACTAAGCATATACACTCACAGATTCCTATGAAATCAATAAAATTATTTTGATCCTAAATGGTATTTTCATTCAAAATAGATATACTCAATTTGCATGTTTTCTGATCTCTGTGAAGCAATTGACACAGTTGAAAACGGCTGGTTGACATTTCACAATGCTGTCCTTTTGTTTCTAAGGCATCATTTTCTCTAACATTTTGGCTACTTATCTCATAACGTCTTCTTTATCTTCATGATGTTTCTCTCTTTTCCCATTTCTTTAAAATATTTAATTTTTAAAAAATATTTAATGTTTTACGTCAAGTATAGAATACATACAGAGAAGTGTGCATTTCACAGAGTACAGCTAAATGAAATTTTCATCAGCTGAACACATCAGTGTACCTAGCACCCAGGTCAAGAAAATGAACACAGACAGCATCCTGGATGCCACCTCATGCCATTTCTATTATCTGTGTCCACCCCATGAATTACTATTATCCTGACTCTTTTTTTTTAAACATCTTTATTGGGGTATAATTGCTTTACAATGGTGTGTTAGTTTCTGCTTTATAACAAAGTGAATCAGCTATACATATACATATGTTCCCATATGTCTTCCCTCTTGCGTCTCCCTCCCTCCCACTCTCCCCATCCCCCCCCCTCCAGGCTGTCACAAAGCACCGAGCTAATATCCCTGTGCCTTGCGGCTGGTTCCCCCCAGCTATCTACCTTACTATATCCTGACTCTTAACATCATAGATTAGTTTTTCCTATTTTATGCTTGGTATCAATGGAATAATAATGTATGCACTCGTGTTGTGTCTGTTTACTTTCCTTCAACTTTATGGTTGTGGTTTCATAATAGTTTTGTAATTGTAGATTGTTCATTCTTATTTTTATATAATGATTTGATGTACAAATATATAACAATATATTTATCCATTTTTTACTACTGATGGATATTGTGAGTGGTTTCCAGTTTGGGACCCACAAATAGTAATGCTGTGAATATTCCAGTGTGTAATATTTATGAGCATATGCATGCATTTCTGTTGGATAAATACCTATGAATCGAATTGTTGAGTCATAGGGTAGGCCTAGGTTTAGCTGTAGTAGTTCCTGAGGAAGAGTTTTCCATAATGACCTTATCAATTTACATTCCCGCTTGCAGTGTATGTGTTTCATGTTGCTTCACATCCTTGGGACACTCAATATAGTCTGTCTTTTCCATTTTAGTCATTGTTGTGTAGTGGTAACTCTTTGTGCTTTTAATTTGCATTTCCCTGATGACCAGTGACATTGAGGTTTTTTCTTTTTTTCATGTGCTTGTTGGCCATTTATATATTGGCCTTTGTGAAGTGACCCTCTAAGCCTTTTGCCCATTTTTAATTAGATTATGGTTTTCTTATTGACCTGGAGGAGTTCATTATGTATTTTGGGTGCAAGTCCATGGTCAAATATCCTTTGCTCACTTTTTATGTATTAACTATCCCTGAGGATCCATCTCTATTTTTTTTTTTTTTTTGTCTCTCCTTGATATATCTCACCCAATGATGGGCTTCAGCTTCCTTGACTGTGGAATCTCTGTCTGAATCGGAGATCTTGCACTCCGATTCCCAGCTGGCTAGTGGGTGGCCCCGAAGCAGTGCCCCCTTAACTTCAGTAGAACTGGCACTGTCATTTCCTTCCCCCAGCTGGCTCTGCCTTGTATGTTCTCCATCTGCGTTCATAGTGTAACTATGCAACCAGGCATGCAAGCTATTAAATTTGGATCACATTGACTTGTTCCTTATCCTCCCTCACTCTCGTTACTTCTGTGCCCTGCCCACACTTTCTGGCCGGACCATATCAGACACACCTGTAGAGTTAGGCTCTCTCCTCCCTTCACGGCACCAAAGCACCGGAGGGCCTGGGCCACCCACAGCAGCCCAGCCAAACTTCCTGCCTCCAGTTTTCATCTCCACCCCCACCCAGCGTTCACTTTCCAAAACGACAGTCTGGAAAATTGCTTGTTCTGTGTCAAAACTTTCATTGACTTCCGACTTTTTAAACAGTTTTATTGAGATATAATTTACATACAGTAACATTCATCTGTTTGTACAGTTCAGTGGGTTTTTTTTTTTTTTTTTGGTAAATTCAAAGATATGCACAACCTTCATCACAGCTAATTTTAGACCACTGTAATAACTTCAGAAAGACACACTGCGTCCTTTAGCTGTCACCCTTCTCCCCAGCCCCTCACCTCCACCCCTAAGTAAACCATCCATCTACTTTCTTTCTCTGTAGAGTTCCCTGTTCTGGACATTTCATGTGCATGTAATCACACAGTACGTGCTCTTTTGTGACTCACTCTTTTCACTGAGCATAATGTTATCAAGAGTTGTTCATGTCTGTAACACATATTAGTATTTCATCTATCTCTATTGCTGAGTAAAATTCCATTGCATGGATATACCAGCTTTTGTTTATCCATTCTTCAGTTGATGGGCACTGGAGTTGTTTCCACATTTGTCTAGTATAAATAACACTGCTTTGAACATCTGTGTACAAGTTTTTGCATGGACATATGCATTCGCTTCACTTGTGTGTATGCCTAGGAATGGGGCTCCCTCTTGTCCTACCATCTTCAGAATTAAGCACATGCGTCTTAGCTTGAGATCTGACACCGCTTATGATCCAGACTTTATAATAAGCTTCTGAAATAGAAGCTCCCAGGATCACCCTCCAAGCCTCGGTCCTTAGCGTGTCCCAAGGCCTTAGCAAGCGCCAGATACTTACTAGGTGCTGAATATGTACGTACAGAATAAATGAATATAAAGAACCTCAAGCTTCCTCTCCCAAATCTGTGTCACTGTTGGTTCTGCCCTCAAGTTCCTGGTATCCAGTGTCCTCTCACTTCTCTCCTGCCTATGACAACTCAGTGTCCTACTATGTTAATGCCTCTGCCTAGAATCTGTTTTTCCCTCTCCTTTGGGAATCTACCCTTATCTTCCCCAGGTTGGGTTAGTTTCTCTATCATTTATGCATCTGTAGCACTTTGTTGATAACTCTGTCACAGCACTCAGCAAAATATATAATTATCGCTGATCTCGTTACATGACCATGGTACCCTCTAGACCAAAAATTCCTTCAAAGCAGTAGCATGACTCCTGCAAATGTGTGTAACTGTGACCTTGCACAAGGCCTGGTATATAACAGGTGCTCAATAAATACTGTCACATGAATAACTGATTGTATCATTGCTTCCTGCAAAGTTTCTCCCATGTTTCTTCTTTTCACTTTGCCGTATGTGGATTTTAAAGAAAACAATATTGACTTATTTTTCTTTTTAGTGTAACATTCTCCTTTATGTTTGTCATGGGAGTCTTGGTTATACCATCTGTTATAACGATAAAAAAATATGGAGAAATCTGCAAACGAAGAAACAATTCTCCAAAGCCCCTTCCTTTTATGCCCTTAGCGTTCGTACGCCGGGATTTTATATCTTGAATCTCACAACAAGATTCTGCCAAGCATTTTGTTTAGCTCTCAGTTAATAAACTGCAGTTATGTTCAAGGAAATTTCACACACACACACACACACACACACACACACACACACACACACTCTCACAATTCACATTAAGATTGCCCATGCCCTTACTGGAGGGAGCAAATGTTACTGTATTTAAAGTACATTCAGCACTCCATAAAAAGAAGTACTATTATTTAAGCAGATGGATGGTCCCTTAGATGGAAGAAATAAAAGCTGTTGGAATATAGTTTGGGTTTTCTTTTGCCTGTGACCATATGATGTGTATCTTAGAAAGTGAGTTTATGTTATGTTATTAAACCCAGTGGTGGAAAATAGAAAGACTAATGTGAAATATCTAAAAAATGTAAGGAGAAATGACAGTAATCCCCCATAGGTCACTTATCTCTTTAACTACTAGGATTAAACATTTGTTTTGCATTTTTCTCACAGTCATTTAAATAATTTTATAGGCTGGCTCTTAGAATGTGGTTGACAATAGAAAACTATATATTTAATTAAGAAATATTTCTTACATACATTCACATTTTCGAAGACTGCTATTCTTAACAAGGGCACTTTTAGGACACAAGAGAATAAATTCAAATATGACTAAATTTTACTTAGTTTGAATCGCCTACAATTCAGTTGACAGAAGAGTAACGGGGGGTAGGGAAAAAAAGAATTGAGGTGGAATTAGCCTCAAGAGTGACAGTTACCTCGTTCCTAGCAATATGTTTGGGGTGATGTCAGTTTTCTAAAAAGCTCAAAACCACAGTGCTACTATCAGCATTTTTATTTGAGCTGAAAGCTACAATGTTCAACTATTAACTATGCTTCTGGTCTGAACCAATTTCTCAGTTAGCAATGCTTTCCATATTCTGATTTATGGAGCATTGCTAAAGGCTTTAGTTATGGTTGGGGAAGAAAACCATCAAACAGTTACTACTTGATGAATACCCCTGCCTGTCTTCTCTTAGAGTAAATCTGTCACTTTTACGAAGTGTAGTTTTCTCTGCCATTTTTTGACTAATGGAGTTCACTCTGCTGCCAGCTCAGAGATAGGCAGCATGGGCCGTGGGCAAATGGTCACCGCTAGTTACAGAGACCAAGAGAAAGCAGGTGGATCTCCAAGTAAGCTATCTGGAGTAGGGCAAATCTCATGAACACAGCTTGCCCACGATTTGGCTTCGTACAATAAAGGCAGCCATGCAATGAAATAAAATCTTCATCAGGGAGGCTGAATCCTGGCTCTGCAACCTCCTACCCTGAATCCTTGCTTCATTGACAGCCCCTCTGAGTCTCCACCTCATCCTCTGTGGAGCAGAGCCTGGGCTCAACTGGCAGGACTGCTGTGCCTAGGAGTAAATGAAATAACACTTCAAGTCTCATAACATTGCCTGACATGGCTTGGGCACTCAGTAATCGTTACTCTCATCTCTGCCCAGTGAGATTAATTCCAAATGTCTAGGGCTTCTTTACTCTTTTGTGACTATGTGACCTGGTATGCATTTGTTCTTAGAAAGCCATATATAAACACCAGTGTCTAAAAGGTAGGTCTTCACGGCATTTATACGCCTTTTGTTTAATATTTGGATTCCAGAAACTGAGTTTCTTTGCTTCATGTAAAGGACACTCTACAACTGTAAATGAGGGCAATGTAAGCAGTCAATAAATGCATGAAAATGTTTGCAGACACTTTATTTGTGGTAATTAAACTAGAAAGAAGTAGCCCAGGTCAGGGAACTAGTTAAGAAAATCACATTATATAAATTGTGCAGGTGCCTATAACTTATCGTCTGCCCCCCGTATCTGTAGTTCCTCCACATCTGAAGATCCAACCAACTGCAGGTGGTGTAATACGGTAGTATTTCCTATTGACAACAATCTGTGTATAAGTGGGCCCACGCAGTTCAAACCAGTGTTGTTCAAGGTCAGCTGTACTTAACGAAGTCTGTGAAACATGGCATTACGTGTACGAAACAGTGTTATGAGTATGAAACAGAGTCTGTAAAAACTGCATGTTTCATGTGTGCACATTATGACATAGTGTAATTGTATAGGCATGTAGGTGGATGGGCCAGAAGAGGAAAATCGGAACAGAATCTGCCATAGGCTGGTGGAATTGAATGATACTTTGTTGAAGTTCTCTTTATCATTGCAACATATTTTCAATAAAAAAAATGCATTGTTGATTGGATTTGATTTTCAGAAAACCAACTGTCCTTTTTAAAATGCTTTACATATGATCTTCAATTTTAATTTTTAAAATTTGTGGCTAATTTCATTCAACGTTAGCTCTCAATGTACCTTTCAACCAGAGCAATTTGATCCTAGCAACTGGATCTAGTTATTCAGTCATGTAGCTGCTGCTTCTTCAGCCGCCACGGGATGTTCTGCTCTGTGCCCCAGGTAAATAGTGTGAGCAAATGACAACGTTGCTCTCATGGGCCTTACCTTCTAGAAGGGGAGACAGACAGTAAGTGAATACAAAACCCAATATAAATTCCAATAGTGGTCAGTACCATGGAGACAGAACAGGGCATGGGACACAGAGCTGAAGAGTAATCTATTTAAAGTTTAAGACCCAGGATAATGTAACTCGTGTACAAACTATGAAGATGGTGCCTCTCTGTCCACAGTAGGTTGAGCAATTTCGAATGATTTGGTTTTAGTTGAGCCTCGTGTCTGTTTCTCAGAATAACCTCTTGATGCCAGTTGATCGAAGGACGAGTTCAGAAGGTGCGCTTTACTGACATATTCTTGTGTTGTCTTCTTGTAGTTTTCAGTGAGGACCTTCACTCCAGCCTCTACTTTGTCAATGCATCTCTGCAAGAGGTAGTGTTTGCGAGCACCACGGGGACCCTGGTGCCCTGCCCTGCTGCAGGCATCCCTCCTGTGTCTCTCAGATGGTACCTAGCAACGGGCGAGGAGATCTACGATGTCCCCGGGATCCGCCACGTCCACCCCAACGGCACTCTCCAAATTTTCCCCTTCCCTCCTTCAAGCTTTAGTACCTTAATCCATGATAATACTTACTATTGCACAGCTGAAAATCCTTCAGGGAAAATTCGAAGTCAGGATGTCCACATCAAGGCTGGTGAGTACAGCTCCTCAACCTTTATTCGTTCTCTGCCTGCTGGGGGTCCAGGTGGGCAATGACAAATATTAAAATGCTATCAGCTGAGAACCAATGAAAATCCTATCCTTAGTTCACTCTTCTAATGGCTGCCTTGAGATGTCAGAGTGCCTTACATTTTTGGAATGAAAACTCGAAATTAGTGGTTCTCTTCCTCAGGGAAACAAGCATGCAGAGGCCTGCAAATATCACCTCTAGCTTTTTGCTGACTGACTTTTATTCAACATTTCTGCTATTTGAACAAGACACGTCAAAAAAGCATTCAATGCATTTGTAAACCTTTGCAACTCTATTTCTGTAAGTCACTAAACACTGTGGAAGTGGGGAAAACCCTGCTGTGGCACTGACATTAAGTTTGCAGTACAATTCTTGGGTCGGTTTTAACGTTGTCACTCAACAAATATTCCTTGAGCTTCTATTTTGATTCAGGCACTGTGCCAGGTGCAGGGAGTAGATGGGTAAAAAGGCCTGGTACATGGCCTCATGGACATAGTCCTTATGAGGGAGTCAGACAATGGACAAATAAAGTTGGGTCAAAATTTACAATGGAGAGTTGGCCTCTGTCCCAGGCACTATGACATTTGCTGAGTATATTGTAAAAAAATTGGGGGAGAGAATCATCAGCTGAGAATCTATGAAAACCCTGTCATCCGTTCAGTGTGATACTGATGGCCGCTTTGAGATGCCAGAGCATCTTTTGACTGGATTTTGGAGTGCCTTACGTTGCTGGAACTAAAACTTGAAATTAGTGATATCAAGTTAGTAAGGTCTAAACTATATCCCGGACTTACTGTCTTTTGACCAGCTGATACAGTGACTGAAACTTTCAGTGCGTCCAAGCTCATTGTGTTTGTTTCCTGTCTCCCTCTTCACTCCTCCCCACCCAACTCTGTCCCAGAGGCAGGCAGTGTGAGGAGTGAGGAAGACAAAGGGAGAACAGAGGACAAGGAATTTTACTGGAATAAACCATAGCATCAATGTTTACCATCAGTAAAATAGCATCAGTCTAATATTCTTCTGTTCCTTGTGAAATAAAAAGGGCTCTTTTAACATTTTTGACTGTGTCACATGTTGCTGGAATGTTGTTCAATAAATAAACCCTGAATTAGTTATGTTCCTTTTAACATCATACTGTATTTTAATTGCCATAGATAGAAGCCAAACCAGGAATACAGCCTGAGGTTCACAGGCGTCAAAAGTTGTACATACAGGACATATTGTGTCATTCTATAGATTTAATAAAGCCCCCCAAAACATACACACAGTTAGACACCAGTTAGAAAGCAGTGTTTTTATCATTTTTTTAAGCCTAGGCTTTCAAATCCTATGGTAAACTGACATAATGGAGTGACTAGGAAAAGAGAATGTGACCTTGATTATTGACGTATACACCAGGTAGCTGGGGGAACTTTGTAATAATTTCTGCAGCAAGTGTGGAGGTGCCGTTTGAAGACATCACAACATGAGCAAAATATGAAATGTTTCTGAATTCCTGCATGTGATCTCTTCGATGTAAGGAATCAAACATTAGACTGTGACTCATTCTGCTAGCTAGTCATTTCCCAGCTATATTTTGATCTCCATGACATGCTCATGAATTTCAAGACATGCACAAAAATGCATTTAAGAAAGGAAGAAAAAGGTTGGCTTTAATCAAGAGATATGAAAAGTTGATACCCCGAATAATTAAAATGAAGCAAATGAAATTTGTATAGGAACTTCTAAACCTGACAAACAGGGAGACATCGCGAATGCCTTTTACCTGGCAGGCTAACAAGTTTAGTGGTGTGTCATAAAAACATCTTCATAAACTACAAAGTACCACTTATAGTAAAACCTGGAACTTCAAACAGCTATACTTGTCTGTATTAATCTGCTATTTCTGTCTTAGGTTTCCTGTCAGATAAAAGAATTAAATGCTTACTTCTGTTTTAACTGCTATTTTCTAAATTTCTCGTAGAATTGATTGTCTTTGCATGACCACGTAGGTTTTAAAGGGATGGAAGTTCCATCATCTTGTCTGGCATCTATGCTACTACCCCCGCCCCTTCCACTGAGTTATGTGATTTCTGTCTGTGTGCTGTTATTCTTGACATCTAAGGCCCATCATACACATGATTGCTCTGTCAGTTAGAACTTACAAGATGGATAGTCATGTTGCCCCATTGAAATTACCTTTCTCATTTAATTTTACTTCTTAATATGAACACATTATAGTTGTAGTAGTCTTTTAGATTATTTATTGGATGCTGGAAAATCTGGTTTCATCACTTTTATGTAGATGCTAGTACAAAACTGGATGGCTGTTCAGAAGGGCAGGTGAGGGATGTGTATGTTACCCAGTGATGGCTGTAGTGCAGCTTTGAGTGGAATGAGCACTGACTCAGGGGTATCCTCCTGTGTATCGGGTCATCTGAAATGTCTGTGTGCCTCTAGATTGACATTGGAACTTTCCTGGAATAATCCATTAGGTAAATGGCTTCATCATCTCTCCTTTGTAAGTACAGGGAATTCTTATTCTTAACAGTTTTCAGTGACTTTGACTTAGGTCTGACTGTCAACAAAACAGGGAAGGTTCATACATCTTGTCTCCTTAATCAGCAATCCTAGTTCTCCTTCACATAAAATACTTTCTTGCCCTTTTTGTTCTAAGGAGTGAAATGCACACGGATCCCTTGAAGCAGTACTGCCCTGCCCATGCCGCATTTCTACTTAGCAAACGGTAATCAGCTATATGACCTTGGTCAAGTCAAAACATTTCTAGTGATTGCTTCCTCCTTAGTGAACTGTGCTTAATAACATCTGACTGGGGCCTCTGCGTATGGCCGAGATCGAGTAGCAGAGAAAAAATGTACCCTTTTATCTGAAACAACAACAGCACACAGACAGAAATCAAGTCATCAATCTAATCAGTCTAATTAAAAGAAAATATCAGAAGAAAGCTGGAGTAACTATGTCAATATTAAACGAAGTATATTTCAGAGCAAAGAATATTACAAGGGCTAAAGAAGGTCATTTTGTAAAAAAAAAAGTTCAATTAATTAAGAGGGTATGACTATTATAAATTTTATGCACCTATAAGAGAACTTTAAAATACATGAAGTAAAAGCTGATAGAACTGCAAGAAGAAACAGACAAATCAAAACTTACAGTTAGAGATTTCAATACCCCTCTCTTTTTTTTTTTTTTTTTTTTGTGGTACGCGGGCTTCTCACTGTTGTGGTGAACCCACGTCCCCTGCATCGGCAGGCGGACTTCCAACCACTGTGCCACCAGGGAAGCCCCCACTCTCTTAATAACTGCCAGAAATAGAAAATAAGCAAGAATAAAGAATACTTGAATGGCATTGTTAATCAGCTTGACCCAATTGACATTCAAATACAGAACATTCCATCCAGTGATAGCACAATACATATTCTCTTCAAGAAAACACAGATATTTACTAAAATAAATCATATTATGAATGAAACAAGAATCGGACGAATTTAAAAAAAATAAGTCATATAAAGTATGTTCTTTGACTGCAATAGAATTAAATTAGAATCACTAACAATAAGATCTCTGGGAAATCCCCAAATATTTGGATACCAAATAACGTACTTCTAAATAATCTGTGTCAAAGAAAAAAACAAAGTAAATGAGAAAGTATTTTGAGCTGAATAAAAATGAAAGTACAACATCTAATAATTTTGGGCATGCCACTACAGCAATGCTTAGGGGGAGAAATTTATAGTTCTAAAAACTTACATTGGGAAGGGAAAATGGTCTCAAATAGAGATCTCAAGTGGTCTTAATTCCAGAACAAATTAAAACCAATATAAGCAAAAATGAAATAACAAAGATTAGAGTGGAAATCTCTGAAGCCAGAAGTTTTTACTTTGAAAAACATCAATAAAATTGGTAAGCTGGCCAGACTGAAGAGGAAAATAAGAGAGAAGACAGATTATCAGTGTCAAGAATGAGAGAGGTTACATTACTATTCTACAGATATAATCAATATATATGTATAATCATCAATATTCTATAGTAGTCAAAATTGTACGGATATTTAAATTATAATAGAATATTAAGAACATGGGGATGTCAGTAAATCAAATAACTTAGATAAAATGAGAAAGTCTTTGAAAGAAATAAAATGCCAAAACTCATTCAAGAAGAAATAGCTGAATAGCTCCATATCTGTTAAAGAATTTGAATTTGTAATAGAAAAATTTCCTACAATGAAATTCCGGGCTCAAATGGATACACTCTTTATTCTACCAAATATTTGAGGAAGAAATACCAAAAATTCTACACAAATTCTCCCAGAAAGTTGAAGAGGAAAGACTACTTCCCAAGTTATTTTAGGAGATCAGCATTACCACGATACTAAAACAAAGAAAGGGAAATATTCCTCATGAATATACATGTAAAAATTCTAAACAAAATTTTAGCAAATTGAATCCAACAACATATAAAAAGGATAACACAACAACATATAAAAAGAGCTTATCTCCTGAATGGAAGGTAGGTTTCACATTTGAAAATTAATCAAGGCAGTTCACCACATTAACACATTAAAAACCATGTGATTATTTCAATAGGTGCAGAAAACCATTGACAAAATGCAACATCCTATTATAAAAACTCTCAGAAAACTAGGAGTAGAAGAGAAATTTGATTAAAAAAAAAATCCTACTACAGCTAACATCATACTTAATGGTGAATGATTAAGTGCTTTCCCCCAAATATGAAGACTGCAGAGATGTGTGCTTTCACCACTTCTATTCAACATTGTACTGGAGGTTGCAGCCAATGCAATATGGCAAGAAAAATAAGTAAAAGACATCCTGATGGTAAAAATTCATCTGTTTTTATTTGTAGATTCCAATCATTAATTTTAAAAAATCTGCTGGCCTCTACAAAAAAAACCCTACTGGAACTAAATGAGTTTATCAAAATGGTGGTATACAAGATCAACACACAGAAACACACAAATTTAAATACTGTTTATAATAGCATCAAAAAACAAGAAATACTTAGGGATAAGTCTGACCCAAGATGTGGAAGACACTTCCACTGATAATTACAAAACATTTCTGAGAGAAATAAAGAAGAGAAATAGTATTTTATGAGTTGGAGGATATGGTATTGTTAAGATGTCAGTTCTCCCCCAAATGATCTATAGATTCAATACAATCCCCGTGAAAACCCAGCAGCCTTTTTTTTTAACAAATAGGAATTAATTAGTTGATTCTAAAATTTATATTGAAATACAAAGGACCAAGAATAGCCAAAAGAACTGTGAAAAATAAAAATAATAATTTAAGAGGGTTAATGCTATTTGACTTTAAGACTTATTATAAAGATAATTATTATAAACATAAGTAATAGAATCCAGAAATTGGTCCATACATACATGGACACCTGAAATTTGACAAAGGTGCAAAGGGAATTGAGTGAAAAAAGAAAGTTATTTTAACAAGTGATGCTGGAAAATGTTTATATCCATGTGCAAAAAAACAAGCTTCAGTCCACACTTTGCACTGTACACAAAATTAACTCAAAATGGATCATAGATCTAAATATAAATCAATAAACTTTTAAAGACAAAATTGGGGGAAAATTTTTGCAACCTTGAGTTATTTAAAAATTTCTTAGATGTGACACCAAAAGTTAAATCCATATAAAACAAGTTGTTATATTGAATTTTATCAAGATTAAAAACTTCTGCTCATTTAAAGATACTGTTAGGAGAATAGAAAGGCAAGCCACTGCCTGGGAGAAAATACTTCCAAGTCATATATCTGTTAAAGGACTTTTATCCAGAAATATAATGAAATCTAAATACTCAATCATAAGAAAACAAACACCCCTATTTTAAAAAATGGGTTAGCAATTTGGAGAGGTAGAGCAACAGAAAAGATATGCAATGACTAGTGAGCACATGAAAGATGCTTAGCATTATTAACCTTGAAGGAAATGAAAATTAAAACCACAATGATATAGATTCCTCTGCATATTTAAAATTAAAAACAATGACCGACCAAGTGTTAGTGAGAATATGTAGCACCTGGGACTTTCATAAACTTCCGGTGGGAATGTAAATGGTACAGCCCCCTTGAACAGTTAGTTTCTTGAAAAGACAAACACCTACCATATATTCCATCCATTCTATACTTAGGTACTTACCCAAAGCATATGTCCACACAGAGAGTTTTACATGAATGTTCATAGCAGCTTTATTTGTAATGGCCAAAAGTGGGTGAGAGAAATCCATCACCAGATAAATGGATAAATTGTTACTTATCCACACAAGGGGATGAAAAGGAATGGATTATTGATAAGACAGTAGCAGGGAGGCATCTCAAAGTAGTTATACTGAATAGAAGAAGCCAGGTAAGTATATATGTCTTATATGATCCCGTTTATATAAACTCTAAAACATGCAGACTAATCTATAATGACGGAAAGCACATCCATGGTTGCCTGTAAAGAGGATGGGAAAGGGGGACTCCATAGGAGAATAAGTAAACTTTTGGATGATGGATCTATTTTTATCTTGGTTATGGTGGTGACTTCATGGGTATGGACATGTGTTAAAACATCAGTAAATATGTGCAGCTTATTGAATGTCACTTATATCTTTTAAAGTTGGTTTAAGAAAAAGCCAGTGATAGCACGTGTCTGACCTATTAGGGCTGTTTTGATGTTCATATAATAACAGTAGCTAATAATAGCTGCACATATGGTGGGCATCGATATACCTCTCTGCCCAGATGCCACATTAACCCCCTTAATTGTCTCTTGCATCCCCATCACGCAAAATGGTCTTGAATCCCTGGTCACAGGTGATTGAACTGATGGAGGGCAGTTAACCAAGCTAGTGTGTCAGTTCCTGTATCCTCTGAGACTGAAATCTTGAGAGAGAGATTTTGGGAACTGTGGGCCAGACACCTTCCATCTTCCACGTGGCCCAGAAAAGCAGAGGAAGCCTGTCTGTGGGGAAAGAGAAGGATGAAGCCAGAATCAAAGGGACACAGGCTGCGGGACCCTTCCCGAGGCCCTCTTGCAGGTTCCAGAGCTTGTAGTGTCTTCAGCTCAGGTAGGCTTCTCCGGCCAGCAGTCAGAGAGACTCAGACAGGCTATGTGCTAGACATTGTGCCAAGTCCTCTAGAGACATCCTCTGTGTTCAATGCACAACCGTGTGAAGTAGATGTTATTTAGATGAAGGACACAGAGGCCTCCGTGAGCCTGTTGCTGGCCGTTCACAGCAGCTGTGGTCGGGAGGCTGGTTTGGCTAAACAGCACTGGGCCAGTGCCTCAGTCTCTGGAATATTTTGTGCTCACTTCCACCTTTCCTCTTCTCCCCGTTTCCTCTCTGCCTCCTCAGTCCTTCTGGTCCTTCAGGGCCAGCTCAAGGCACCCAGATTCCCTCCTTCCCTGAACTCCTGTTACCTTCAGTCATTTTCAGGACCGTGCACTTCAGTCTTTGCCTGTTTTCTTCCAGGTGTTCTGCCATGTGAATTTTCTTTCTTTCTTCAGTTGATTATTCCATAAAATGTGAGGATCTCCTTAGTCCCTGAGCAGTCCTTGACATGAGGGTGTGTTCAAGATGTAACTGAATATTTAAAGCATCTCCCAAGTTAAGTAATCAGCTACAAAATGAAAGAGCAACCTCCCCCGCAAGTTTCTATAAAAGTGATGTTGTGCCTTAGGGTCTCATTGTGCCTCAGATAACCATTGCCCCAGTAGGATGGACGTCGGGCATAGAGCCCTCCTACCTGCACAGAGTCTTCTGGTGTACCTAAGGCATCCAACCCTGGGACATTTGTTTATGCTTTATCACTTCAGACATAAGGATCAAGGGGGTTGGGAGCCATCTGAATCCAACCACTCAAGAAAGGACCTGCCTTCCTCGGCAATGCCCGGTGCTGCAAACTTTCTCCATCCCATCTTCCCACTTCCTCTGATTGCTGCATAGGCAGACTGGGATCAGGGCTGACTTCATGGGATGGGACCAGTGTGGTCACACAAAGCTGAGGGCCCTGCACTCAGGCTTCAAGCTCTCCTGTTGCCATCTTGAAATACTAATGCTTCTATCTTTCCATTTGTGTTCTGTGAGTGAAGTGTGATGGGAGAATGGAACATGCCCTGGGGGCTTGGTTTCTCAGCTCTTGGAGAGTCCTGTCTCATGCCACCCCACCTGGGGTGGGTTCCCAGCCACCCTTTCCTCAGGCTCTGTGTGCCCCAAGCCCCATTGGGCCTTCACCTCCCTAACCCCACCCAGTGGCCACTGCTGCCCCTCTGATCCCTGGTGCCCTGAGCCCTTCGCAGCCTCTTCCTCCTTGCCCCATCCAGCAAACACTGGCACCCTGCATCCAGTGGAGGCCTGGGCAGAGGTATGGGTGGAGTGGGTACACAGCGGAGTGTGGGGGAGCCTGTCTCTGCCCCAGGCTAGCAGCACCACAGTGCATTAGCAAGCAACTTGCTGGGGGTAAGCCTCTTGCCCACCTCCCGTCCTCTGTAGGCACTTTCTCTTGTCCCCGCCCCTTCCTGTCTGAGACATAGAACTTGGCTCCTTTCCTTGATTTCCATTAAAAATTCCCCCACCATTTGTTGCCGTTTGTTTACTGAAGGTCTGGGGAGATGGAGTGACTTTATAGCTTAGAAACGCACATCAGCAAAGACAAACTTAAACTGGATTCATATACCTGCTTAGGTGACCCCATCCCTGTGATAGTGAGCTCTTTCTATTGGCCTACGCCATGCTGTCCAGCCCCCTATTGTTTTCTGTTCTCTGCTCCTTTTCCTATTTTCTGTCTTCTATTCTCCCACTAGGACCAAATTCTCATTCATTGAGGAGTTTGATTAATTCATCTGTCTCTTTGTTGCCTCTTTCCAATTTATGACTGTAGACCTCCACTCCCTCAAAAGGGCTATTTATCGAGGTGTTTTTGTGTACAAAGTCAGTTTCCCCCTCTGCGTATAACAGTGATGTTTCTTGAGTACCCTGAATGATTGCCCAGTGGACCTCCTGCAGATGTGGAACTGCCACCTGGACCGTCCCATCATATTGCACAAAGAGTGCAGGAATGAGGGTCTCAGAAGATTCCTAAACTTCTGAAAGTCTCTCTGGTTTGGGATAGGAATGAAAAAATTCTCCCCGTTGGGAAGATATTATATAGTAATATTTAAAAATCAGTACTGGGAGCCATCCTCTTTTCAATACTCTTAATAATGACATACTCTGATACTAAACTACTTAGCATATCACAGAGCTAGCACCGATCTTAAAAGTGCTTCTTCTGGAGCATTATTTACGTCTGCCTATTAGGAGATTTCCCCTTAGAAACTCATTCTCATATCTGTTGGGATATTAATTTCTTTTGAAATTAATTTTATGGCCAGTTTTCTTGACACATATTTGTCCAATAAATGACTAAAACTTTCAGATAGCTAATTAGATGGTAAGGTAACTTGTCTCTGTGGATAACTTAGAAAAATCATAGACTTACAGAATTCAGACCTTGAATCTTCCTATCCCAACCCCTCATTTCAAATTTGAGGAAATAAAACTGGAGAAATAAGTCTTTCGCCCACATTTGTAGAGCTGGAGGGAGGCATAACCTGGATTAGACGCACCACCTCTCCTTATCCTGGAAGCAGAGGTCTTCCCCACACCAGGAGATGGTGTGGATCCAGGTAGCTTTATGCAAACTGTTCACGGCAGGCATGGTTCTGGGTGCTTTAGCCACATTAACTGATTGAATCATCAGAATTGACTTACTTGGTAGATATTTTTATCAAAATTCCCATTATATGTGTGGCAAGAGAACTTGCTCACTGTAAAGTGGTAGGGCCTGGATTTGAACCCAGGCAGTTGGGCTTGCAGGGTGGGCACTGGATGACATCTAGTTTGTGGAAACCCCCTCTGGGCACTTTCTGGGCTACTCCTACTGTTGGGAATGTCTGGGCAGGCTCCCTTATCAGCATGCTTCCCTAAGTGACAGGAAGCAGAATGATTCTTTCCAAAACTGCTTTGCAACTGTCATAAACATTACTTAGGAAGAGTTGTTTTAATTGTCACCTAGTTTCGAGGATTCCCAGGAGAGGTTGCCTTTCTTGATTTTTTAACTCTTTTCCTTGATAGTCTGACATTTTTTCCTTGGTCCTCAGAGGACATGGAGGGAAGTTTCCCATCATCATAACTTCTGTTTAAGAAACTACTTCCCATGTCCAGATGTGTTTAGAGAGTAGATTAACTGCTTTTAGATATACTCATGCTTTTTAGTTCTTAGTGTAGTTTATTGTTAACAGAATGAAAGTCTTTAAGACATGAAATGTAGGTTACTTAAAAATTTTTTTCCAATAAATATATTTGATGCAATTGATACGTGTAAGATACAATGTGCATATTCAGATGGGATCCTCTCGCAATGAGCCTGTGTGTGTTACCGGGGTCCTCTTCTTGCCTTCCAGTTTTACGGGAGCCCTATACAGTCCGTGTGGAGGACCAGAAAACCATGAGAGGCAATGTTGCGGTCTTCAAGTGCATTATCCCCTCCTCGGTGGAGGCGCACATCACTGTCGTCTCATGGGAGAAAGATACCGTCTCACTCATCTCAGGTAGGACAGTGAGCTTCCCGGGCGCAGGGCGCGGGGCTCGCAGCTTGTTCTGCGTATCGAATTGGGTCTCCGTCTATATGCGCGTCATAATTAAGAATTAGTATGCGGAAAGTTGACGCTGCTGCGTGATTAAATGTGATGACAGTGTTTTCTGTTGGTTTATGTGGCTCGACTCAGATATTCTCCAGTGAATTGACCGGTGGATAGAAATTAGTTCCTTGCGCTATGAATATAATCATTATGTTACTTTAAAAAGGAAATTTTGTTTTTATTTCTGCTCCTGGGAAGAGGAAAGTAGGATTACTGTGTCTGTGAGCGACCTCAGTGCTGATATCGTGATATTCTCTATAATCTGGAAAATGGAAACCCTGATTTCATGCTGTTCTCACCTTTTCAAATGTCTTCAGAGTTATGTGGCCTCTTTCTTGAAGATTCTATTTGGAATATGTAGTCAGCACTGAAATATATATATGTCTATTTATATCTGTATATATATGTAAATAAATAATTTCCTGGTTTATTTTTGGTATCTAGAAATGCTACCGCTGAAGTCTAGCTTCTAAGAAGTTGTGGCTCTACTTTTCTCACGGTTTTTAAGCTGAGTTCTTGGTCCTTTTGCTACTTATCTGGAAAGGCTATGCAGACACTAGGCTCACTTTTTCTGTTTTGCACATCTTTGGGTAATGCCTGTTGGACACTTTTGGAAAACAGTCGTGATGAGCATTGAATGGGGTATAATGGTATAAATGATTGCTTTTCTTTACATGTCCCCTGTGCCCATGTGTGCGAGTGCATGCACACACACACATGCACACGCACACACACAATTTGTTGTAACTCTTGAATACCACCAACTTTGTGTCAGCTTGCAGAGGTAAGAAATTGGAACTGAACTCCCATGGTGAAAGAGCATTTTCATATGGCTTGTTGATTTGCTGGACAGTCTAGGTTACTATTACGACAAGGACCGTTAAAAACATCACTGAACCATCACACAAATCAAAAATCAGATTGCACGTTATAGGAACTAGGATGTAATAGATGTTTCTGGCTTTCCGTAACGCCATCTTTACAGTGAATCTGAAGTCCCTCACACTTTACTGAACAATACATTCCTTGCTGTTATGTTAATTAATCATAGTAATTTGTTAACTTAGAATGTTGAAAAAATACTAAGCTTAAGACCTGAAACGTGATTGCAGTAATCAGAATAGAGACTCACCTGTACAGTTTTATTTGCACATTTCGATTGTTTAATGGTCTTACTCGCTTTGCTTCAGAGGTCATTTTAGTTTCTTGATAGCAGATGGAGAGATGTGATGACAGTCAGTCTGGCTGAGCCCAGAATCAGAGTCAGGAGCTCTCAAAAGTACACAGCAGGGGGCTTGTGGGTTCAGGGAAGGGGAGAAATTGGGGTGATATTTGCAGTCTCCCACACTCAGGGGCCATCAAATACGCAACCTCAGTGTCTGCCCTAGGAGGGGAAGAGAGCAGGGGAGAATGACAAACTGCCTCTAAGAGCTTCTCCTTGGAGGTGACAGATGTCATTCCTGTTCATATTTAATTGGCGAAGCAAGTCACATGGCCGTGTCTGACTCCAATGGGGCATGTGCCTGGAAGGAGAGAACTGGAAACATGGATGAGAAATAGAAGTATCGACCGTGAGGTTATAGACCTACATCTGTATCTGTATCTATCTAATCTATATATCTGTATCTCTATCTATTCTTACGTTTCCCAGACATCTTTAATTAATGGTATGCTTTTATTCAGTTTTCACCTCTTTGTAATCTATGTGAATAGACTTTTTTCTCCTTCCCCCCAGGAACCTAATTAAAATAAGACGAGAGGAGTTGTGTATCTGGTCAGTGGAGGGGTTGCTGCCACGTACACAGTTGATACCTTGCCGATAAGAACTGCTGACCCCGTGTCCTCTCCTCAGTCATGCGTTGGAGCTTTATCCTTTGGCAAAATTTTTAAAACGACACAGCGTGGACTGTGGGCTTTTCTTTTTTCACAAAAGTATCAGAAAACCAATATTGTACAGGCTCTTACCTCATTAAGGGATACATCCATAGTAAGGTTTTGTTGTTTATAAGCAAGCTATTTAAACAAACACAAGTTATCCCCAAGATGCTGCACGTGGCAGAGAGAGAGAGGTTGAGACACATACAGAAAGAGATATTTTTATACTCAGGTATTTCAACCTGAGGATGGGGCCCCAAAGCAGTGTTATGGTCTGTAAGTAGAAAGTCTGGAATCACACCTTGTAATGGAACTTACTGTCACTTACTGTCAGACCCTGTTCCCAGTGCCTGAGCCCCATCCTCTGAGGCTGCAAAAATGCCCAGGGAAGGAGGTGATGAAGCCACTGGAAATGACAAAATGGTTAAAAAGTGTAGGAATCTTAATAAAAAACAGTTTCGGGTGGTTTAGATGGAGAAGGGTTACATTTCTCCTTAGGGCCCAGAGTGTGGCAGGGCACAGGTAGCCACACGTAGGGGGCAGGGAGGCTCTGCGGAGGAGGCTGGGACCTCCCTTCAGCACGTCCCAAGGGCTGAGTGGTGGCGGGGGCAGTACTGGGGCGTCTAGACTGGAGGGGATGACCCTGCCCAGCACAGAGGTCCCAGGGACAGAGAGGCATTTCCTGAGTTGGCTCTGAGTTCTGAAGAGACATCCTGGATGCTATATGTAAAAGGTGAATTCATCTCAGTTTGTAAATAAACTGAGGGCTCCTGAAACTCCTTGTTGAGCTTGGCTAGATGGTCAGTGGCTGTCAGCCTGCCTCTCTCCCCTAGGTCTGCAGTAAGCCTGGCCGGGAAGCTTGTCCCAGCAAAGCACATCTACTCTGCCCAGACCATCTCCTGAATTTCTGATTCTCTAGGTGAAGAAAAGCAAGGACCTAGATCAGCTATGAAACAGGCCTGTGTGAGGACCCTTGTGCTGTGAGGTTGGGGGAGGACCAGAGGGGTGCTGGTGGGGCTGCCTTGAGAAAGCTCAGAGCTAGGGGCAGACAAGAGGGGGTTCGGCGGCCTGTGCAGGCGAGGCCTGTCCACCAAGGTGACGTTCCGGTGCCACCGCTCAGCCCCATGGGGCCAGAGCCTGAGGGACCAGAGCAGCAAAGGCCTGCTCTTAGCAGATGAGTCTTGGGGCTCGAGACCAGGGCTCTTGGGCAGTCAGCTAAGGTAAATGGTTATCTGTTGTCTAGGCTTTCCTTTTCAAAGGAAAAGAAATTTAAGGTGTGTGTATACCTATAAAAAGAAACACAAAGGCTTCTATTGGCACAGCATACTAATTTTGCCCGTTATCTTGGTTGAGAGAATCGGGGACTGCGTTACATTCTCACAGGGGTGAGCGCACCAGCCACGGCCTGTCTGGGTTTCCATGGGAGCAGCGTGGTGTCACAGGCCATTCTGACTGTGGCATCACTGGCTTAATGCACGTTGGGTCATGCCCTTATTTCTTCCCAGGGAGGTTTCGCGTTGGCCTGGATGTTGGCTCAGGAATCAAGTTGTGCCTCTTTGTCATGTGACATCATTAGATCACTGATGTTAAGAAATGTAAATGGTTCATTAATTTTGATCAGTCTTCAGAAGGACTACTTCAGTGGTCTTGGTATAGTCTGAATGTTTGCGTTCAAAATTCATGTTGAAGTCCTAACCCCCAGTGGGATGATATTTGGAGGTGGGGCCTTTGGGAGGTGATTAAGGTTAGATGAGGTCATGAGGGTGTGGCCCCCACGATGGGATTCGTGTCCTTGTAAGCAGAGAACAGAGCTCTCTCTCCAGCATGTAAGGATAGAGTGAGAAGGTGGCTGTCTGCATCCCAGAAATCCGAAAGAAGGCTCTCACGACACCCCAACCGTGCTGGCACCCTGGTCTCTGACTTCAGCCTCCAGAGCTGTCAGAAGTAAATGTCTGTTGTTTAAGCCCCCCGCCCCGCCATCTGTGGTATTTTGTTTTAGCAGCAGAGCTAAAGGGAAGGAATCTCATAATTCCCCCCGGGAAAGGAAAGGCTCATTGCACCTGATGCTGCAGTGCCCTCTGTTTTGCTGTCTACCTGGGCCCCAGGACACCCCGTGGTTGACCCTCACTCTCAGACTCCAGCAGTGGATGATAAGAGGCTTGCAAATGTGTGGAGACAAAGTATCTCAGGCACAGGCACACACCCGTGCATGTAAAGTCCTCTATTGATATGGTGGCCCCTGACTTACTGCCTTCCTGAAATAAGCCAGGAAAAACAAGCATGATGCAGCCTGAATGCATTTCTAAAGCACGCTTATCACTTCTCTTCCTCTAAGCAAAAATGAGATCCTTTGGATATCAGATGTTAATGTAACCCAATAAAAATGTAGTAGTTTGTGGGGTCTTCCCTGGTGGCGCAGTGGTTAAGAATCCACCTGCCAATGCAGGGGCCATGGGTTCGAGCCCTGGTCCGGGAAGATCCCACATGCCGCGGAGCAACTAAGCCCGTGAGCCACAACTACTGAGCCCGTGTGCCACAACTACTGAAGCCCGCGTGCCTAGAGCCTGTGCTCCGCAACAAGAGATGCCACCGCAGTGAGAAGCCCGCGCACCGCGATGAAAAAGTAGACCCCGCTCGCTGCAACTAGAGAAAGCCCGCACGCAGGAACGAAGACCCAACACAGCCAAAAATAAATAAATAAATAAATAAATAAATAAATTTTAAAAATGTATTAGTTTGAGTAGGGATGCACTGTGGGAGGTTCTGCTGATGTGGGGATGGATATGTAGGACACCATCCTGGAAAAGAACAATATCAACAGCTTTACAGCCGGTTTCACTGAATGGCCTTTTGTGAATTTCTTCCCGATTAAGGAGGCCAGCAATCAGAGAGCCCAGCGTTCCGTGTCTGTTTTCCTCGGATAAAATTCTGACAGTCTCCCTGGGGGTTTAGCTACATTAACATCAAAGACACAGCCCAAGGGTAACCGGATTTGGAAAATGGGAAGCGCAAACATTCCCAGAGGATCTACCTCCCTCTCTTGCACTGGCCCAAATTTCGGTTTCAGTATCACCCATCTGAACGCCTCTGTTAGTGATGTGACTCAAGGAGAATTTTATCTCTTAGGATCAATGAGTTTAAGTCCAAGGATGATCATCTTCTTCCTGTATTTCAAGTAAAAGTGAACAGTTTTCTGCCCAGGTTAAATATCAAAGGACCTCAGCCTAGTACTTCACATGAAACGTTTGTTGTGGGTTTTGGATGCTGTATTTGGGTCTGGTCATCATAGATAAGGCAGGGCCTATGCTTTAGGAAGCATCTCCCTCTCCAGGCCCCCGTGGAGATGGCTTCCGCTTTTAGGGAGCTCAGGGGAGAGATTACTGTGCTATGTGGGGTGTGAGTGCTGTGAGAGCCATATGGGCAGACGTTACAAGAACACACACCTTCTCATGATTTTTCCTGGGGAGATCACTTCATAAAAGAAGTGATCTTTTAAGAAAGTCTTTGCATTTTGGGATGGGAAAAATAATTACATCGTATATATGAGGCAAGGTTTTCCTTAAGCACGTTTCAGCAGACTTAAAATGAAAGCAGATTTGATGTGTTCTGTGCTCTTTGGGAAGGAGAGAGGAGCACGACTGTAGCGGGCCGGGAGGGGGGGGCGGTGATGCTGCGGTGGGCGGTGCAGTATTTGCCTGCCGTGTTCTGTTTGTGTAACGCAGGGCTCTGTGAGCCCATGGTCCCTCTTTCCAAGGCACTTGCGTTTTAATTTTACTCCTAGTCACTAGGCATTTTCAAGGCAATCTCCTACATAGCTGCTCAGGTTGCCATGGCGATGAGACCCGATTCTGCCCTCAAGGTGCTTATGAGCAAAAGGAATGAGATCGACATCAAAATGATGTAAGGGGCAGACCTGTAATCACCTGAAAGCTTCATTTTTGATTTTTAAGGTACCGGAGAGTTGCAGAATTAAAAGAAGCATTTCTTTAATATTCACTAAAAATAAATTTATAGGACCAAATGAAAACTGTAAGAGAAATATCTTTCTATCTATCTATCTATCTATCTACTTATCTATCCATCCATCAGTCCATCTACCTATCATCTATCTGTACTGATTTTCAGCAAATAGGATCCTCATTTCAAATACAAGAAATTATTCTTCACACAGGAGGTATACAGCAGACTGGAATTCAAAGGGTGGAAAGATGTAATATTTTCACTGTGTTTATTTTGGGGAGTGGAATAATATATTCCATGTGGAAGTTTACTGGAAGGGAGAGTCCTGTTCTCTTTCTTTTTAAAAACCATTAATTGATGATAATTTTGCCATTTAAGTCCGTTGCTCACTAAATTAGTTTTTACATGTTATTCTACTGCCACCTGGAAGTAATTAGAAACAGGGTTGTTTACAGATCTGGAGAAAGCTCACATGACAGTGAGATTAGAGGTCATATTGATGAGGGGCTCAAGCCCGGCTTTTCAAAAATGACCAGCTAATGAGACCCCGGAAGACCCTGAGCAAACAGAGAGCCTACTACTAGCCTTCATAAAGAAGGCAAATCCCCACTCCCAAAATTAGAAGCTGTACATTGTAGATTATAGCCTGAAACAAACAAAAAAAATATGTTTCTGACTTTTGAACTCCTGAGGGAGGGAGAGAGACCCATCGTAGTAGGCATGTTAGTAATATTTATACAAGAAAAGGAAATGAGAGAGAAGGGTAGCAAATTTAGCCTGGAGCATCTCTGGAGTGCTGGTGTGTGTGTGTGTGTGTGTGTGTATTTGTGTGTGTGAAACACTCTATCTGCTGTGAAGGTGTTGGTCATTAGGTCAGCCTAAAATGCCCTTTGATTTCCTACTCCGAGTGTTACCAGGAGAACATGGCTTCTAATTGCAGCTCTGACACAGATTAGCTGGGTAGTGCAGGGGAAGTGACTCTTTCTTTTGCCGCAGCCTCCTCACGGGATGAACGTTAGTTTCATTGGTTCCCCTCACAATAAAATAACAGGATATTAAAATTACAAACTGAATATTCCACTTCTCAAGCCAACTACTGTCCAAGTTATTTTTTTTTTTTCTTCTTAGATTTAATCTCATAAAATTTTAATGTTAGGCATGTGTCAGAGGTTCGGTCATTCATTGGCAAGACTCCCAGGGTTCTGCATATAATCATACCGTATGCGCTGCTGGGATTTATCACAGTGTGAAAGGGTACAGAGCACAATCAGGAAAGGGGAAGGTACATGGGGAGAGGTCTGGAGGAAACCAGGTGCAAGCTTCCAAGAGTTCTTTCCCCACAGAGGATGTGCTTATTATCCCAGCAGAGAGCAGTGACAACAGATGGATACAGAATGCCATCCACCGGGTAGCTCATTAAAGACTTGGTGCCCAAAGTTTTTACTGGAGGGCTGGTCACATAGGCATGTGCATGGCATGTCCCCAAATTCCAGACTCCTAGAAGGAAAGTAGGTCTTCCACGTAAACAGTATTGTTTATACATTTTAATCACAGCGAGCCACTCTTATCCATTGTGGGGGGCAGGAACCCTCCCAGAATTCCAGTTCCCAGACACCAGCCAAGGGTCAACTTGCAACAGGCCTTTCTAGGGGTAGCAATCTCAGACCAGCTGTGTTAACTCTTGTCTGTACAACGCAACTTCAATGATGGTGCCTCGTTATTATTATTATTATTTTGGCCACGCTGGTGGGGCTTGTGGGATCTTAGTTCCCCGACCAGGGATTGAACCCATGCCCTTGGTAATAAAAGCAGAGAGTCTTAACTACTGGACTGCCAGGGAATTCCTGATGGTGCCTCGTTATTTTCACTCATTTTTTCCCTCATTCAACCATCGCTTTTTGCATATCCCCAGCACCAAATGTTGGAAAAATCAAATGAATAAGACAATCTATACTTGGAGTACTTTATCACGTAATATCCATATATTCACAGCCTTTACATAGATCTCACCCCAGATTCTCTAATATCCCCAAACACACTGACCCAGATTCTTTCCTAGCTCTACCTGAATGTCAATACAGTTTTACTTTATGTTCAGCTGTTAGGGATCTCCTACCTGTTCTCTTCTCTACCTGCAATGTTTCGTTCTTTCTAGACATGAGAAGTAGATGGCAAGCCAAGTCAATGAGATGTTATTTGGACCCCAGTGCATTTTCCGGTCTCTTGCTCCTCTGTGAGATTTCATCTCAGGGAAGTTGAAGACAATAACAGGATCATTAACAAAATATTATCAGGCAGTGATGACAATGAATAATACTGTTGACGTTAGCATTATCAAGCTCAAATCAGATGTCATGAATTGAAATTTGCTTGGGCAACGTGCCATAGTATACGAAAGCAGGGTTCAAGATTTCGAAACATAGTTTTTGACTCAGAATAAGTGGTTAGTGTGAAATCAAGGCCAAGACCTGAGATGAACATGAATTATGCGGGGCTCTTGGTGTTGCTTCCCATGCATTAGGCAAGTCCAAGTGGAAGAAAGTCCCTTACTATGTGTGTCTGTGGCAGGAGCTCCAGAGAACCACCAAGCAGAGGCACCACAGTTGTCTGCCCTTTGTGGCTTTATCTCCAGGCAGATGGGGCAGGATAGTAAACTTCTAGCATCCTAGACTTCTTCCCTCCTCAGCATCCCCATCGCCCCTGGAATCCCCAGTCCAGGTAGTTGCCACCATGTTCTTTCCCCTCCTCCAGCCTGCTGAGCTGGCTGGAGACCGGGTACCCTGACCATTCACAACAATTAATTTTAACTGCCCTTCATGGTCTCTCCAGATCTTTGGATATTTCTGCTGATCTGCTTTGTGTTGTTGAAAGTGGCTTTCCCAAGCTTTTCCTGGGAGTTCTTAAGGCCCTCATTCCCAGCCCACTGTGTTTCTACTCTCTAATGTGCAAAAGGTAATATCTTTTTACTTCATTGAGTCTGAAACCACCTCTCTCTGATGACCCCTCCTACCTCAGACATTGTATTTGTCCTGTTTTCTCTCACAGGAAGAGATGGCCCTCTTTCCTTCCAGTCTACTCCCAACCAGCACTGTGGCCATGATTCCCCCTTGCCTTTTCTAGGACCCGGTTCCGTCATTTCTCTCCTCTATTGCCACCATCGCCTCCTCAGTGATTACTGTATTTCTTATGACACACGTGCTCAGCTCCCCCAGTTTTAAAGAAAACTTTCCCCTTGCCAGCTTTCATTCATTCTGTTTTCCCCTGGAAAACTTATTAAAAGAATAGTCTATACTCATTGCTACTCCTAGTCTGTACTGATTTGGGCTATGCCTCTTACATTTTACTGCAACTCACCTTGTCAAGGTCACTCGTGGCATCCTAGTGTCAGATCCCAAGGTCATCTCTTGGTGCAAGTTCTCTCTGACTTCCTTCTCCCTTGGGTGCCCTGTTACACTGCCTGGGTGACTTTCTCCTGTCTATATCTTCATGATCTCTTTCCTTGAGTTCACATCTTTTCTTCCGTGCTCATAAATGTGAGTAGCCCCCAGAACTCAGTCCTCCCCACCTCTCCCTCTCAGTCTCCAATTTCTCTGTTGTTCATTTCCTCCCTTTCTCAGGCTTCATCCACGACTTCTGCATTGATGACCCTGACACTGGCTCTGTCTCCTCTCCTGGGATTGATTGATCCCCACTGCCTGCTCCCTTCCTGCCATTTCCAGCTGAGGATAACTAACGCAGAGCTAAGCATTTCTCACAACCACGAATGGATTTGCCTTGGCATTACTCTTTTTTTTTTTTTTCCCCAGGTAGTAACTATTAGTTTCCAAAGAATCACAACCTAGGTGGCTTGAAAAAACAGAAATTTATTCTATCACAGGTCTGGAAGTCAGAGGTCCAAGATCAAGGTCTCAGGAAGGCTGTGTTCTCTCTGGAGGCTCTGAGGGAAAAATTGTTCCATGTGTCTCTCCTAGTCTCTGGTGCTTGCAATAATCCTTGGTGTTCCTGAGCTTGTGGACACACCACTCCAATCTCACTCTCTGTTGTCACGTGGCTGTCTTCCTCTGTGTGTGACTCTGTCTCTTTTCTTATGAGGACACCAATCATGTTGGATTAGGGACCCACCCTACTCCAGTATGATCTCATCTTGACTAATTACATCTGCAATGACCCTATTTTCAAATAAGGTCGCATTCTGAGGTTCCAGGAAGGACGTGAATTTTGGGAGAACACTGTTCAACCCACTACATTAATAAATCCTTTCAGTTCCTTTTTGACCCTCTCTCATAGTTTACATCTTTCTATTTCCTGCTTGGCACATAATAGACAATGCATATTAGAGGAGATCTTTAAAATTTGTTTTTAAAGGAAGGAAACAAAAAGCAGAAAGCCTCAGCAGTATGGCAAGAGGTACCAATACCCGGCTGTTCGTGTGCTGTCCGCCACTCCACCCCAGCTATGTCAGAACGCCAGCTGGCAGCCTCCTCCCCAGCCGTCTCTCCTCCAGCTGCATGTAGCTCACACTGGGTCACACTGGGTTGGGAGCCAGGATGGGACAGAATCAAGATGGTCCAGGGCCAGGACACCGGGGCTGTAGGCTAACGGCTTGACTTATATTTTCAGATCATGCTATGGACTGAATTGTGCTCCCACCCCGCTAATGCATAAGGTCTAACCCCCAATGTGGACGTATCTGGAGATGGGGTCTGTAGATGGTAATTAAGGTTAGGTGGGATCATAAAGGTTGGGCCCTAATCCAATAGGACTGTGGCCTTATAAGAGGAAGACATGTGAGTCCACAGCAAGAAGGGAAGACATCTCACCAGACCTCAACCATGCTGGGACCCTAATCTCAGACTTCCAGTCTCCAGAACTGTGAGAAATACATATGTGCTATTTAAGCCCGAGTCTGTGGTGCTCTGTTGCAGCAGCCCGAGCTGGCTAACAGATAATATGCATGTAAACTCATTTTCTGAATCTAATTCTGCAATTCCTGAACTGCACGTGTTACACTGCTTCCCTACTCAACTTTTTGGGTTATGTATCAATAATACCACGTGTTACGAAGCAACTTGATGACACAGTGATCACTCACGTTTTTGTTAAATGGTACTATTTTCAGGTGCAGTGGATTGTTTGGCGTCTCAGAGTCCTGTGTTTCCCTTCTCTGTGGAAAGTGGGTCAGTTATTAATGGAAAAATGGAGACTACAGTGCCCCACCCTATCCATGGGGGATACAATCCAAGCCCTCCAGTGGATGTCTGAAACTATGGAGAGTCCCAAATCCTATATATACTGCGTTTTGCCCTATATATACATACATAGCTATGATAAAGTTTAATTGATAAATTAGGCACAGTAAGAGAATATCTTAGTTGCCGGCATCACTATTCTTGGGCACTGGGGCCATTATTAAGTAAAGTAGGTGTTACTAGAACCAAGAGGGTTACTAAGTGACTGACGGGTAGGTAGCTTATTTGGTATGGATACGCTAGACAAAGTGGTGATGCATATATCCCGTGTGGGATGGAGTGGGATGGGGCAAAATTTTGTCATGCTACTGAGAACAGGCACACAATTTAAAAGTTATAAATTATTTATTTCTGGAATTTTCCGCTTAATATTTTTGGACCTCAGGTGACAGTGGGTAACTGAAACCTCAGAAAGCAAAACCATGGATAAGGGGGAGCGACTATACATTTCCTAAATGACGAGTGGTCTGAAAACTTACATGCAATTAAATTTTCCCCCCAAAATACCCCAAATTCCAAAGTCAATTCCAAGGTAACTCTAGTTTTATTAGATGAACAATCACTTGGTACTGAAACATCTACAACTAAGCCATATTTGGACAATTGCATTCACTATGCTGTGTCCATGTGTAGAGAAGTAGTGAGAATATTTATAGACTATTTCAGGCTCTTTAGTTTCTGGAATATCGTGATGATGCCCAGTATTTACTGCTCAGAAGTGGGCTGTATAAAGATTAAAAATCCCCAGCACACGTTGCTTTGCAGGAGGGCGTAGTTGAGATGTTCTTTTCAGAGATGCTGATAAGCAGACAGAGTAAATAAGGAAATATAGGCTTCTTAACATCTCCCAGTTGGGTCACATGCTCTTCCAGGGAAGGTTTCAAGCTTCTGCCCGCCTTCCATTTTGCCAAATCTGCACGAGGGCTTGAGTTTGAACTCAGAGACACCAGGCTTTGGATCTCAATTTCACAGCTGTGGGAGCTTCAACAATTAATTGCCTCTCTGTGGAATTGGACACAGCATTTTTATAAAGATTAGAAATGCCAGGCAAGGTGTTCCTTTATAGCCAGTTTCTGCTCTCTGGCTGTGCACTCGGCTATCTCATCAGAAGGTACAAGGTTGGAGTCTGAAGCCACTGTCCACATCCACGTTCCAGGCCCCCCACGGACCACGCTGTGACCTTGCACTAATCACATAGTCTTTCTTTGCCTGTTTCCTCAGTCATAAAATGGTAACAATAGAATGTTGACACATTCCAATGAGTGAATACATGTAAAGTGCTTAGGACAGTGTTTGACATAAATTTTGGCATTATTAATCTTGTAATTCTTATCTCCTATCTATCTAAAGTGTTCCTCCAGAAATTGGGTGGTCAGGACTCCATGGTCCGAAACAAATAAGAAGTTGCTGTGTGGAGCTTGTTAGGGGTACGAACAGAAGTAATTCTATTTGAGAAGAGTTGTTAAAATACGAGGTGTTCTGAAGAAGTCATGGGTAAATGGTCTAAAATCTTGCAAACTCAATGTAAGAACATGAGAATGCTATGGAACTAATAGTTGTGTTGGATTTTATCAAAATAAACAGCTTTTTGTTAAATGTTTACTTTTCTTAAACAGATATCGGATGATGTAAAAATGAAATAATCTTAATTTTTGCCTTAACCATCACAGATATATCAGAATATATGTTTGCAGGAAGGGTTTGGACTTAGATTAAAACACTTGCAACACATTTGGGTTATTAAATAGCTAACAGCGTATGTCACGTTATGCCTGAGAACTTCACGACAACCTCATACGTCATTATTCGCATCAGCCCAGGTGAAGAAACTGAGGCACAGAGAATTTCAGTAACTTGTGCATTGCAATTCTCTCTCTCTAAAAGATAGAGATTTTTCGTTTAAAAAAAACACAAACTTTCTTTCAGTCCATAGTCCGTAATGCGTGAGTCAACACAAGTGGTCAACATTGCATGACACACAACTTTAACAGCTTTAACTCGAGAGTAGGAACTTGTTTAAGCAAGTAAAACATTTTAAAATATGGTATGATCCAAACTAGACTTACCTTTCTGGACATTTGATCTATTTAGAGCATTTTATTGTGTTTGAGGACAATATGCTGAATGTTTTTTGAAACAATATTGCACAACTAAAGAAAAATCAAAATAGGTGAAACTGTCTAGGATAAAAATAATTTTCTTAATTTCAGTTTTATTTAAAATTGACCCTTCCCACTGACCTCAAGTATAATATTATGATACCTGGTACACAGTAGGAGCTTAATAGATACTTGTTAAATGAATGTCAAATGAGCACCATTGCCATCAAAGTGGTGGAGCTGTTTCCTTTCAAATTATTCTTAATGCTCTATGGAGAGCTCTTACTTTCCTATAATTTTTCTTCTTCCTCTGCACAGTACAATTTCAAATCAGCCTCCTCACCCAACGCAAAGAATGTCTGAGCACGTGCATCAGAGGTAACCCGGGATTTCACGGCTGACTTTCGCACAGAGATATCCACATCCCCAGTATTTAGTAGTCCCAAAGCAAAAGCTGTCTTCTTTTATTTTCATGAAATGATTTTATTTTTGTAAATGCCTTACAATTTTATGCTGCAGTATTTGTTAAAGTATAGCACTCAACTGTAATATGAAATAATGAATAATCCTTATATGAAATAATGAATAATGAAATAATCCTTATATGAATCCTTATATGAAATAATGAATAATGAAATAATCCTTATATGAATCCTTATATGAAATAATGAATAATGAAATAATCCTTATATGAATCCTTATATGAAATAATGAATAATGAAATAATCCTTATATGAAATAATGAAAATCCTTATATGCCAAGACATTTAGAGGCATTGTATAGCATTTCTTGATGCACTGGGTCCACAACCAAGCCACTGGTCCTAAGACATCACTTTTCTTGTTAATCTAAAGGGAGATACCCACACGGGCACACACATTTGGTAAACACAGAGTGTGAACTCTGTATGGCTGTTGTGTGTGCTTTCTGACCTGGACGGTGGAGCCCTGAAAGGTCACTTGGTGGGCAGCAGGAATGGCGGCCGCCTAGCCAGAGGGCTCACTCTCGTGAGCCTGGTTGAGGATGGGAATGCTGCCTGGACCATCCTTCCATCTCTATCACAGGATGCGATTTTGCATCGGAAAATTATTCCTTGGTGGAAGAAAGAGTCATCTGGGCAGTGAGTGGCAAGGTGGAGGCTCAAACCTGGGATTTTGTGTGGCTGTTTTTGCACAATTGATTTTAAATTTCTTCATTGCTGTCATTTAATCATTTATTATATGCATAAGGTGTTGTTTCTAAAGTTGCCATTTTTATTATATGACCCATTTAAAAAGGGCACAGGTGAGCTAGAGGCACACAGAAACAACTTACTTAAAGTCGATAGGTTTACTATATTGAAGAATGGGCAAAGACCAATGGGGTGCTTTTAATTATTGATTTAAAAGAAGTTCATTGAAAACTGTATGTCTCAAGATGAATCATTTTGGAATGGCCTTAAAATTCTAAGTTTCTAAGTTTTATTTCAATAGCAAATATATAAAAGGCATTTTGATGCAGACAATATGTAGTATATCTGGGAATGTTTACTGGTGGCTTCTGAAAAGAGAAACGATATATATATATATATTTCTTTATAGATAGGAATGTCCTCAGATCAATGTTTCTTGACCTTTTTTTGGATCAGGGATGTGCTGAGGAAATAATGAAAACCATGGAACAGTGGATCCCCAGGAAAACACATTAGCACCCAAACCTGCATTAATTCCAGGCCTTTTTCCTTCCCTTCAACCTCACCATCCATTTACACCCTCCTAACCCCATCCTTACTTCCCCTAGCCCAGATTAACTAGGTATTCATACCAGGTTAAACACTCTGATAGAAATGCTGGGTAGTCTCTCTCTCTCTCTCTCTCTCTCTCTCTCTCTCTGTTTTTGAACTCAATTTTATTTTGAAACCTTCAGGCTCAATCTTTTTTTTTTTAATTTTTTTCTTATTGGGGTATATAGTGTTTTACAGTGTTGTGTTAGTTTCTACTGTACAGTGAAGTGGAGTTCCCAGTGTTATACAGCAGGTTCTTATTAGTTATCTATTTTATACATATGAGTGTATATATGTCAATCCCGATCTCCCAATTCACGCCACCCCCTCCACTCTTTTTCTGATATCTTATTTGTCTTTGCTTCTTTTGCTCCATCTGTTATGCATATATATTTTTTTCCTTCTGTGCCCCTTGAATTGTACCAGTAACTTTCACTGCAATTGTTCTCATACCAGGAAAAGCAAGGGGTTTTTATAAAAAGCCTTCATCAAGTCATTTTCAAACTGCAGATGCTTTAAGAAAAGCCATACTGAGTTCCCCCCTCCCTAATTAGATGGTGAAATTTTTAGTTCTTGGCACTGTTATCTGTTTGAATTGAAACCCTATCATTGAAAAAGCCAAATGAACTTAAAACTGAGGAGGGCCATTTCCCAAAAGGGAATGCAGCCAGGCTCCAGCCCTCCATGGAAAGCCAGAACACACACAATCTGGATGTACATGACACATTTCTATAGCTCCCATCTCCAAGTTAAGTCATTTGCTCATGAAAAAATTATCCTGAGATTCAGGATCTTTTAAAAAAATAATCTGTATTACAAGTTACTCCGTGAATAACCAAATGTTGAAGAAAAGTATATTTCAGCCTTGCAGGTAATTTTTAAATGATCCACAGAGTTTTTTCAGGGCTCATAAACTGTGCATTGTTGATATTTTCTGTTAGTCTATGTCCCAGTTATTCCCTCTTCTGTTGAGTTTTACTTCATCTCTTGTCATTAAATGAGGAAAAAATATACCAATGTTATGTTTCAGTCACTTCCTCTTGTGCTGATTTCTACACCACCCCATCACTAAAAGAAGAAAATCTAAGCCTGCCATTGCTGGTCATGCCTTCAGTGATGACCCCCTGAAAGGTTCCCATGAAACTCTGAAATCAGTTTTAGATGTGAGACACAGAACCTTTGGTTTCTTTGAGGCCTGTTGCAAGCTCTTCACTGGACTCTTTACGTGATTTATTAATGTCCTGAACACGCGAATCCAGGTTTATTCCCCTGAATCTCTTACTCTTGTTTACTGGGTTCAATTTGTTGAAACAAAAGACGAATGCATATGCGTTCCTCTCTTCCTTTATCAAAATTACCAAACTGTTTACCTTACACACCTTTAACTTGATACTGAAATTTTAAAAAAATGTTGTAGGTAGTAATGTATGTAGATACATGATTATTAACCTTTTAAGAAGAATAATGAAGCTGGAAAATTAATTTCATGTATTTAAAATATACATTGAGAGCACATCCATCGCTGATAATCTCAAATCCTATACCTGTTTGCTTTACATGGGAAAAGATATATCCAAAGTTGTTTTTATTTTAAAGGTAGGCTCTAAGATTAAGCTACATTTTACTAATAGTGGCTATTGATTTACAGATCTTTTACATATGCCCTTGTGAAATAGTCATTCAGGAGTAGCACAAGAAGGCCTATGGACACGTGATTTAGGATATTTCTGTTTTGGAGAGTCCATTAAATTGACAAGTGTTAACTTGACATTAAAGTGTCAAGAATTTTAAACCCCATGTGTAACAGCAGAGGTATTAAAGGTGATGAGATCTATGTAAAGCTTTGGTACAATTCTTTATGTATATCAGGTTATTACATAGGACTCCAAATCCAGGTTTACAGAGAAGTTTATCTGTTTATTAGTAACTATTAAATGAGACCAGAATTTAAAGACTGGTGGGAAAAGAGCAATTTAGAATGCACTTTTTCCTTTAAATTTGGGGATATTTACCCTTAGTCTCAAATCCTTTTTTAAAATAATTAGATGGAACAGAAACTATAATTTAGGGACAGTTATCTGAACTCAGTTATAGAAGTGAAGTATTGGAGGGGTGTGTCCCGCAGGAGGGACTGCATTATCGGATGGAAATGAAAGAAAAACTAGAGGAAGAAAGGAAAAGCAAATACACCGCACGTATACATTTCATTCTGTGCACCCATATTCTCTCTGACGGCTGCATGGTTAATTCAAAGATTTATTGATTTTCTTCTCTGCTCTAGCCTGCTGACCTGATTCTGTTGGCAGGTTTGTGTGGCCCGAACCAATCTGACAGTCATGAATGTGCTCCACGTTAGTCCCCGTGGTCTGCAACAAATATACATTTTTTTTTTTCGGTATGCGGGCCTCTCACTGTTGTGGCCTCTCCCGTTGCGGAGTGCAGGCTCAGCGGCCATGGCTCACAGGCCCAGCCGCTCCGCGGCATGTGGGATCTTCCCGGATCGGGGCACGAACCCGCGTCTCCCGCATTGGTAGGTGGACGCTCAACCACTGCGCCACCAGGGAAGCCCTGCAACAAATATTTTATTTCTAGTCCTTATCAACAGTAACCGAACACGAGAGAGAGATCCATTAGCACACCTTCTTGTGCCATGCCATGAAAGGAATCCAGAGATGCCAGCCTGAAAACAGAAGCGGCTGGAATGATTTGTTTTAACAAATGTGAATTTGTGTGTGTGTGAGTGTGTGTTTATGTATATATAAATAAATAAATAAATAAACAAACAAATAAATATATATATATATATATATATATATATAAGCGGTGGCTTTTTTACTCTCAGTGACAGACATTAACCAACATCTAGTTGTTTAAAAACCCCTTGATGATATCTGTGATTTGCTCCAAATTAATCCAGTAGCATGGGGTGGGGTCCAGCAGGACTCAACCATCGGTGAAGTGGGTGATGGAAGTTCCTTATACTCATTTTTGTCTTCTGTACATGTTTAAAATATTCTATAATGAAACCTTGAGGAATGTACACCTGTATAACAAACCATGGTACTTTTTACTTGACGAACATCACTTACGGGTAGAACAAATCTGAAAATTCTACTTTTCTAGAATCTAGTTTATAGGTGCTTCAGGTTTGATTGGATTCAGATTCTATTTTGTACCTTTCTGGGCATCATTTTTATTCTTACAGCTGTAAAGCAAGACACCAGCATGACTGGCTCCAGAATGGCCAAGTACGGAGTGGGGAGGAAAGGGTCTACAATTATGCTGGGATGTCATAGCAAAAGGGAACCAGCCATGTGTGGGTCCTCATGGGGCAAAGACCCCTAAGAGGGATGAGCTTGGAGAGGGAGAGCTGAGAGGTGGGCAGGGCCAGTAAATGGACGGTCTTCTCAGACAAGTCAAGGAGTTTGTAGGGATAATGGAAAACTGTTGAAAACTGGGCAGGGGGACAATGTGACCATGGTTACTTGTATAAAGAACAGTGGTGAGTGGGGAGCAAATGTATCGTTGAATGAGTAATTACAAGACACACTGGAGACTTGAATGCAGCAGTAGATATGGGGGCAGAGAAAAGAAGACAGATTTAGAGAATGTTTGTGGAAGATTGGATACACTGGCTGAGAGACTGGATGTGAGCAGTGAAAGAAAGATCACCAGGTATGACTCAGATTTTTGCCTTAAGGAATTTAGTGGATGGCGGTACTATTAACTGGTGGCAACACATTATTTAATTTTATTAATCAGAAATGTATCAGAAATAGCTTTAATAATAGGCAAAGCCCTTTAGGATCTCTCTTCTTGGTGGGCGTGGGAGAGGAGTCATTTTAGCCCCTTAAGCTCATGAAAAATATCTTTCTGGAGCTGGCTTTGCATAGACTTTCACAGGACACGGGATTCCTACCTGTTCCCTTCACTCACAGTTTTCTTTGTTCTGTTTCACCCTGGGCTTGATCTGACTGCCTCTGATTCCTCCTCACCCCTGACCTCAATACATTCTCTTGACTGATTTCAAGTTAGTCCAAATAAAGGGAAGTGAGTGGTTTAGACATTTGGGACAAAAAGGGAGATGTTGGCCTCTCTTCTCAGTCACCCTGCTCTGAAAACTCTGGATACAACAGTTGACAATAGTTATTATTCACTGTTTCATTTGCTTTCTTTGTTTAAGCTGAATGTGAAAACACTGAGAACCTTTCTTCTCTTTTGTCTGAAGGTGGTTTCTCGAAGGGCTGTCTTCTATTCTCCTAAATCTTCTGTGTTCAACTTCCATAGAGCCTTCAGGTAGTCTAACTTTAATTCATCTTCATAAGTTTAAACTATCTTTCTACTCTTTTAAATCCCCTTCCTTATTCTTGTTTAGTGTGTGGAGACTACTTTTTTTATCTCCCCGCCGGCTACTCTCTTAGCCTTTTCTTCTTTAGAAGAAATTCTTTTAACCTCTCCTTATAAGTTTCACAATTTCCAACCTTTGGGTCATTTTCTTTGCTCACTTTGATCTCCCTCCAAATATTCCTCCATTAAAAACAGTGCATACATTTTCTTCTAAAATCATGCAGTGAGGAAAATGAACTTTTATCTCTTCAAGAGAGTAAATGTGGTCAAAGACTATAATTGAGTTTCTTTGGAGAAACTGTGTGGTCATGCTTCTAATTAGAACGTGGATATGAATCCTGTCCTTTTCAACCTGTTTCACGCTTCTGCATTTGCTGAGTAACGCTCTTAAGTTCTTCCTATTTCTACCTTCAAATCAGGATGCATTTTCTCATAATGGAGTGGCAGTGTTGTTTGATGAAGACTGACTAATTTCTTTTGTGCAAGTTACATGAAAAATACTTGACTTGTCTTCTAGTTTCTCTAACTGCCTTTTGAGTAGGAAGGCTCAGTCACCTTTGCAAAAGTACCTGGAGACGAATTTTTAAACATAAATTGTTGAGGGGATATTTGTACGCTCATGCTCATAGCAGCATTATTCACGATAGCCAAAAGGTGGAAGCAACCCAAGTGCCCATCAGTAGAGGACTGGACAAACAAGAGTGTGGCATATACATGCACAAGAAGATTATTCAGCCTTACAATGAAAGAAAATTCTGACACATGCAACTTGGATGAAGTTTGAGGACATTGTGCTGAGTGAACTGAGCCAGTCACAAAAAGAGAAATACTGTAGAATTCCACTTATGTGAGGTGCCCAGGGTAGTCAGATTCATGGACGCACAAAGTTATTACGGAGGGCGCCAGGGACGTGGGGAGGGTGGGGAATGGGGAATTGTTGTTTAATGGACACAGAGTTTCAGTTTTGCGAGATGAGAAACTCCTGGAGATTGGATGCACAATAATGGGAATATATTTAAAGCTACTGACCTGTCCTGTTAAAATGGTTAAGATGGTTGAGTTTTATATTATATGCATTCAACCACATTATTGCACCTTTTCCCTTTAAGTGACTGCTTGGGAAAATTGCCTTCGTTCACAAAGACCTGGATGAACTGACTTTAAATAGTATTGCAAGTGTAACATCGTTATTTTACAAACAGCTTCAAAAATCATCATAAGAATTACTTTTTCCTAGTATTTTTTAAAAGAATGTGATTGGTGACATTGAATTTGGATTTTTAAAAAATTGTAGTCATAAATAGGCTTGAAAGCTGTAATACCGTTTGGGGAAAAATATGATAGTAATTTTACTAGTCTTTATTTTCTTTAACACTGTGATCGGCTGAATGATGTATAATGGGTACACAGACTGCAAGAAACAAGGATTTGGATCTTTTTTGTTAAGGCTGAGAATAGCGGCTGGCGCATATATTCGTAGTATAAGCTGAGTGCATATTTGTTTAACGAGTGTATGTCGAGGGTATCTATGTACCAAATACAACTTAAGCATGTGGTCTGCAGAAGAGTGGACTCCTCAACGAAGCACATAGTACTTTGAGATAGCAGGACCCTTCATTTTATTCATTTATCACATAATTACTTACCAGTGAGCTTTTAGTTGCTAAGCATTTTGTATCTCAGAGTAAATACTTTAGGCAGATCGTATAGATGAAAACACTGAAAAAAAGAGGGTTGGAGAGATTGGTCCATTGTCCCAAAATAAATGGGTAACAGAGCTGTCCTCTGTTCTGGACACTACATTAGGCAATACTTACTTAGTGAGCACCTACTATGTGCAAGCCTTGTATGCCACACCACCTCATCTTAGCCCCACATTTTGTCCTTTAATTTTATTTTTATCCAATCACAGCCTTTTGGTGGGATTATCCTAAAAAAAAGAAAGTAGGGTCCTTTGGTGTCTCCAAGTGCTCTGGAGGGATCTGCATCTTACATTCAAAAAGTTACACAGGTGCTAGTTTCTGAAAATGATGTGACCGCAGACTACTGTAATAGAGCCTATTAACTCAACAGATAAAGTTTTATCTTCTCATCTCCTAGAGCAGTGTTCCTTAAACTATGTGTACATGAATCACCCGGGTTGGCGGGGGCATCTTGTTAAAACAGATTCTGATTCGATAGTTCAGGATGGGGCCTGAGACTCAGCATTCCTGATGGGCTCCCAGGTGTTCCCAAATGTGCTGGTCCCAGGGCTGCTCTGTGGGTGACGAGGCTGTAGGTTCTCAGCCCTGGCTGTACTTTGTAACAACCTGGGTTGATTTTTATAGATACCTATGCCCCGTTTGTAGAGATTCACTTTAATTGGTCTGGGCATCCATATTTTTAAAAGCTCTCAAGTGAGTTTAATATGCTTCGGGCGCTGAAGACCACCTCCCTGGACAAGTACAATTGGCACTTGTCTGTCACCATATCACTGAATCCACTAATGCCATTTGGTTCTTTCCAGTGTCTTTTAGGGGTGCAAGGAAGACTAGAGAAATTGTCCTAAGACAGCACCCAACACAGGGACTGGTACTCAGAAATATGTTGGCTGGGCAAGTGAGTGATCATTTCCAGACATTGTAGATTATGGCCAGTGACTGAATCTCAGGGCAGTGGTCTAGTGCTGTAGCCACAGTACATCAATATCCCTAAAAATGCTGGTCATTAGATGGTGGTGTTCATGGAGGGGGAAAGGGGCCTTGTATGCCCAGATGAAAACTGCGAGAGGCATTGGAAAGAAGGTGGTGGAAAAGTAAGTTTATATCTGTGATAGATAGATGATAGATGGATGGATGGATGGATAGATGGATGCGTGGATGGATGGATAGAAAGATAGAAGACAGGAAAGGGATAAACCAAATATGTACAACTCAGAATGGAGAGGCATAAATTGGTGGTATCCTTTGAGGGACTAAAGTTGGAGGGGCATAGATAGGTACTGTGGTCACCAAGTTTCAACAGATGTTCGGCAAAATAAGCAAGCATTTATTTGTAACAGTATGTTTAACTAAAAATAGAAATGAAGGCTTATATAATTGCTTCTGGATGAAAATAGCTTGTCTCTGGCTAAGGACTGCTTTTCAGATACTGTCCCTTTCCTCCTGAGCCGTGATGGACGCTCAGAGAAGCATGACCTCACTATATAGGTGGGGAGGAGAGCATGCATTTTTCCATTTGAGCAGAAAGCACTTTCTGGCTTTTTGCTAAGGTAGTATTTTTACTGACTTATGAGACCTGCACAGGAAGTGGCTTTCATGGGGTTTTATCTTCCCAATCGTGTTCCTGATGTCCCTGTTGGGAAACAGGGTCAGCAAGAGAACCCACTGCCCCACATAGCCGTGGGAGTGACCACATGAAGTTGTCTCTAAAGATATTAGGGCTCCTCCAGGAGCTCTGCGGGCTGTGCAGGGCCCCTCCTGCAAGCGTTCACATTCACTAAAGAGTAAAGTTCACAAGAGAACTAACCACAGTGGCTTTCAGCAACTCTTTTGCCTTTGCTGCACATCACTTTGAAATTACGCGGAGTCCTTGCTTCTGATACTTGGAATGTCTGGTTAGTTTTGAGTCTCCATTGTTTAGTCCCAGGGACATCTAGCACCGCAGAGCTGCAGTAGCCTGTGAAGGTGGAGGGACAGGGCAGTGCCCAGGGCATTAATGCTGAGGGCCCCTGTGCCTTAAGGACAAAGGGACAGAAAAACACCCACCAACGACTTTCCTGTTCTTGTCGAACGAACCATTCTACATGAAGGCGCAGCTGTCCCGATGGTGTGCGGAGAGAGCTGCGTGCATGCAGGGAGAGGAAGAGCAGGTGAGAAAGGACGGGGGCGGCGTCCAAGTCACAGCAAGGCAATGGCACACGGGATTGAGAGCAGCCGCGTCTGCAGCGCGGCCGCCTGGGATCCAGACTCTCTCAGGTCCTTGCTGTGTGATTCTGGCCTAGTGACTTAGCCCTTCTGCACCTTAGTTTCCTTTTCTGGGATATGATGATGACACCACCCTTTTATAGGGTTGTTTTAAGAATTAAATGAGATATTGCATAGAAAGTACTCATCTCAGGGCTGGCGCGCCCGGTGTATGAGTGTCACCATCCTCACCGTTAGAGAGCTTTGCTGTGGCCATCCGTGGTCAATGTGTGATGAAGGGCTAGGGGCAGGAGAAAAGATTCTTGCTCTCTTACCTGGCTGTTTCCAGGTGTGGTTGGTCTCGTCGGGTCATCATGGAGAAGAGGGAGCCAACTGCACAAGGCCCTGTTGTCCTGGGCTGGTGTTCAGGCAGGTGTGAACCAGGGGAGATGTCAGCCAAGTGGAAGTGAAAAACTGGCCTGACACTGCCCCTGACTCACCTGTAGGCCAAAGGGACAGGTGGCACAAGATATCCAGGGAAGGCTGTGGCTGGTGTCTGACCATCATTCTGAAATGTCCCCCTGGAGATTTCAGATTTCATTCTGAAATCTCCCCGTCTTCACAACCAGCGTCATGGCCAACAAAGCTCTCTGTCTCTTGGAGATGACCAGCTGCACTTATTCATCGATTAATTCAGTGGACGTTTATTGGACAGAGTCATGAGGTGCAGGGGATAGAAGAGTGAGCCGTGGTGTCAGGGCTGCTGTACTCATTGGCCTGTGGTCCTGGGGAGACCTCACATAATCATGCAAAGAACTCTCTGGTTATAATAGTGAGACACGCTGGCAGTGGAAAGAGTGGTGGCACTTGTTAAGAGGGAGTCTTGCGGACCTGGCCGAGGGTTGCAGGGACGCGTTCGTGATGGGCAGTCCTTTAGATTTAGAGAGAGACGAGGTGGGGAAGGGAATGTGCTGGGCAGGGGAGCAGCATGTGAGGACCCTGAGGCGGGGAGATGCTGAGAGCGGAGCTGGCCGAGGCTGGGAGCCTGCATGGGCCTGGGTGAGAAGTGGACGGCCCATTCTTGGTCCCTGAGTCGGTCCTGTCCCCTTGTTCCCGCTTTGGGACTTCTTCTCAGGCTGTCTCCCACCAGGATACTGTGTCCCCAGGTGTTCACGGGGCCCGGCTGGTCCCTTCTTGACATTCAAGTGGCGACTCGGAACACGCTCACCCCGGAGGCTCCTGTGACACTCACTCCGCACCTGCACCCTCGTGGCACCCAGCCGTGCTGCCCGTTTGCTTCGGAGCGGTTGCCGCCATCTGAAGTTCTGTTGTTCACTTGTGCCTTTGCTTTTGCTTACCATCTCTTCCTCCTCCTTGGAACGAAAGCCCCTGAAAGAAAGTCCCCTGTCGTGTCCAGTGCTAATCCCTGCGTGTAGAGCAATGCCTGGCACGTAGTAGGCACTCACCATGGAACAGCGGACAGGGGTTTCTAGTGTGGCCAGAGTTTCAATAATAAAACAACATAAAAGACCTCTCCACTCACAGGTCAAATACACAGTACGAATTTGCAAGTCGGTTCTGGGCACAGATGACTTGCTTTGGCTAATTTGCTGGTTTAGGTCACCTATTTGGGCTCCTTGAGCCTGCACAGTGGCTGGGAGGGATGGGCAGGCACTGAAAGGAAGGGTGAGGACTTTGCTCTCTCAGCCTGCTTGCAGTCGCCTTGTTTTTCTTAGCGTGCTTTGTCACCCATAGGACGTTTCATGGGCATTCACTGGCTGCTCTCCCTGTGATGGTGAAAAGAGCCTCTCTCCACTGCTGTGTTCCCTGCCAGGCTAAAACCCACGATTTCCACCAGTTTCTCTGGAAGCAGGATTACAGTACAAGAAATCAGTGCCTTCATCTGTGGGGAAAGAGGCAGGGGCGTGCTTCTTCAATGACCGACGATGCGGGGAAACAAACTCATGGGGAAAAAAACACATGCTTTGGTGGCAATGACAGCACACATGGAGGGTGACCAGATCTTTACAAATATGGCCAGAAAACCTGGGAGTCCTGGTGGAAGGAGCCCCCTTACTCCTCCCGTGACAGCACAGATTTTCTAGACCTCAGAGCTGGTTCTGTGTAAATGTCATGGGGGTACAGAGGTGTTTCTCAGCCCCTGAGAAGAATCCACTTCTGTTATCTCAGGCTGTGGACAGGGGGGCCCTTGCAGGTGGGGAGAGGCTTAAGGAGGGAAACGCAGGCTGTGTGAGTGTGAATATGTAATTTGTGCATACCTTGTGGCCTGCCAGTACTTGGGCAGATCGGCATCTGAATACATATTTACAAATACGTCATAAACTTATACTTCAGAAGTAGTATATTTTATTTATTTTGAAGCGATAAGCTGAGATTAGGATTTGGATGTTCATTTATATTAGTCAGGACTCTGATGGCCAGTGCTAAGCCAGAACCGGAAGAGATGTCATTGTCTCCCATGACCAAAAATCGCAGGATTCCTTCAGACCCGGCTGGATCGAGGTGTGCAAATAATCTCTGGCAGGAGCACATCTCACTTGTACTGTCAGCCTTGCTGCGCTGGGATTTCCTCTGGGTTAGACTGGCCCCTCCGCTGGCCGGAGCAGCTCACCACCACTGGCAGTTTGACACCAGGGGGACAGAGTTCTCTTTCTCCATACAGGCTGGTATGGGCTCATGTCACATACCCATCTATGAGCCACTCGCTCTGTCTAGGGATGTAGCGGTTGTGACCTTAGTCTCACGCCAAAGATGGATGGCTCCTCCCAGGAGAGCCCAGGGCCTCTTACCTTGAGAGGGGAAGTGGATGCCCTGAGACAATAATGACAGAAGTCCATCAACCAGCATTTAAGGGGCAGCAGGAGACTGTTGGCCATGTGGACAACTCCGTGTTGTATGGGACTGACCTGTGCATGGTGGAGTGGCCCTGGGCACTCATGCTAACGGGGGACACACACACACACACACACACACACACAGAGTCATTGACAACCAAAGAAAAGCCCTTGCAGATTTCCAGAGCCTCCCTAAAGTTGGGCTTCTGATGAGCATCTCAGCACTCACCCCTTTCTAGTTTTTAAAAATTTACTTTCATTTTTACTAAGTGCCTTGGAAGGGAGCTCACCAATCCCAGTGGTATATTTTGAGATAAAGCAGAGCCTGGAGAGGCCTGTACCTGACATCTGCTCTCCAAACATGCACTTGGAGGTAAGATTTGGGGCTGGAATCACTTTGGGCCAAAGCGTAACACTCTCATGTCTGCTCTCAAACTCAAATACACCATGTTCAACATAAAGCATGGAACTCACTCTGTTCAAAAAAAAAAATAGAAGGACATACTTATATGGTCATATCTGTCAGGATAATAATTTTGATAGATTATAAATAGAAGGGAAATATCTAGAGAACTGAAGGATAGCCAGAATTATACCTTTCAAGGAAGAAATATTAGCAACAGACTTCCTTTAGACATTTGTTTCTTATGTAATTGCTGATCCTCATCAATTCTAATGTTTTTTTCTCTTTACAAAAATATTTTAACCACGTAACACCCTCAATCTTTTTGCTTTCAGGGCATGTGTGTAACACTTACCGTGCACTAATTCCCATGGTTATGTGATTTTTATGCTCTAATCCTATAGGTACAGTAAGTGCTTTGGAAAAAGAAAAAAAAAAGAATCTCTTGACAGGAATATTTTAAGTAATGTAAACATCTCAATTTTATAGTTCTATTTCTTCAAATATTAATTTACTATATTGTTTACACTTATTTACCAAGGAAGGAACTTTTGCTCAAAGAAATAGGCCTAGTTTTGGAAAATGAAGTTAAGCATCTCTCTGTTTTCATGTTGCCTTGGTCGTTTGGACCCGATAATACCCCAATGTTTTTGTACAGTTTGAGGATATGTCCATTTTATTAGGGAAATCTATCAATTATTTTATCAGTGTAAACTCCACTAAAAGCGAATAAACAAATCAACAAAATTCTCATCTATACTAAGAAATGTCAATTTGTTTTACAGTCCTTAAAAGACACACAAAATAATATATTTTTAAATTTTAATTATGAAACTTTTCAAACAGGGATTTTTGCCTGTTTTCTCCCTTGTCTTGTTCTGTGTCTGGCACAAAGTAGGTATTCAGTGAGGATTAATTTTGTTGAAGTGAATGTTGAATGAATAAATGCATTTTAAGTAAACAGAAAAGGACAGAGAATAATAAAATAGGCACTTAAATCTAACACAAAGACAGATGCTTGCACTTAGCCACATTTTATTCATCTTTTTCATAAATAATAATGTCAGAAAGAGCTAAAGTCCCACTCATATTTTCTATACATATTTTGATGCCTTTACAACCTATTTAGGAATCCATAAAGCAGAAAAGCTATTACTTGGTGGATTTTAAAATGTATATAAGTGGTGTTGTGCATGTTAAGGTTAGTCTTTAGGTTTCTTTTAAATCATTTCTCCAAATTCTCCCTGTTTTTCTACAGAAACTGTGCACCCAAATATTCTGCTTCTTGAAACCGCAAGGTCAGGGGTTGGTGAGCCTGGGGGGTACCAATGTAATAAGGGTCTAGAAGTGGATGTCCTTGGGCTCAAACTAAACTGGATTATGAAATTAATCTGGAGGGGAGAGAGGATGATGTCAGATCTTAATGTGATAACATTGCCATGGGTTCTCCTTGCAGTAGAGCAAGCTGCTTTTTTTCATCAGGTCTCCAGACGTACATTCCTTTTTCCATTGTTTCTGTCGTTGCTGGTTTGGCTTTGGCCACAGGTCATTTTCTGGTTGCTTTGATTGTCAAGGACATTTCATGGCAGAGGGATTCTCTGAGTCTACATGCTCTCAGTCCTTATCCAAACCTTGGGAGCCAAATGTGCCTCAGGATTTCTCAGATTTTAGACAGGAAACACTGTGCACATTCTGAATGTTTCCTACACCCCCAGCGGTAGCATGGGGCAATGTTGCTTCGATATTTCTGCAGTAGGACTATGGAATTTTCATTCTGAGTGGGGTAGACAAGGACTAAGTAGAGTATTCTGTCCGTTTGGGCCGGGTTTTGCCAGCAGGTGAATCATGAAAATACATTTTCAGTTTTCAAGTATATTTTCATTTTGAAATTGCAGATAAGAGACTGCAGATTTATGAATGATGTTGAGGACGACGATGGTTACTATTATGAATTCATACACATTCTGGCCAGCTGATGGCATCACCCCCTGCTTTTCAGCACTAACTCAGATCTTTCCTTCCTTCCTTCCATCCTTCCTTCCTTTCTTTCTCTCTTGGTTATTTCATTAGGATTTGGAGAGAGGCAGCGTTGTATGGTCTTTAAGGGCTCAGATTTTCAAGTCAAACAGATCTGTGACTACATTCTGTTTCTGATGCTTGATACCTGCTTGGCCATTGTTCCGTGTCACTCCTGGGGCTTTTTTTCCTGAGATGATGATCACATCTACCTACTCCTTGGGCGTGTTGGGTGTGAAAACACCTCAGGTGGCCCCCAGCCCATAACTAGCACACTCAGTGAATGACACCTGCAATTACTGCTGCTGTCCTTACCATGCCTCACAGTATCACACCACATTTGCTCTTCCTTTTTAAACAATGAATTTATTCATATTTATTTTTGTGTGTGTGTGAAATACATTTGGTCTTGGCTTCCATGTAAGTTACTTGGCCTTACCTGCCTGAAGATATCATCCGTTCTAGTTATCTTCATCAGCCTTGGCTTTACATGTTATCTGAGGAGATGTTGCACACAGCCACATGGCCATGCTTGACCACTCGAGGAGCATGACTGCTGTCTCCTGCGAGGTATAGGTAGATGGATGGATAGATAGGTAAACAGACAGAGGTGGATGATAGATGACAGAGAGATAGATAGATATGGATGGTAGATAGGTAGATAAACAGACAGAGATGGATAATGGATGGATGGATAGAAAGATAGATGATAGGTAGATAGGCAGATAGGCAGATAGATAGTTACAGATATTCATCTGAATCCCATATTGTGAACAGGAACCGCCACGAACCAACATGGGATTCTGGATTTACTGTGGACCAGAGCTCACCGGATAATCTTTCCAATAGGGTGAAAGGAAGAATTCATTTGATCAGAGGTTATTTCTTTGTTGGGAAACTTTAGCCCTGTCAGAATTTAATTGCCTCAATTTTTATCAGAGAGTTAGGGCATATATATTTGATCCTAAAAGACACATTGGCAGATCTCTGTAAGCAGAGATCGTCCTTCTCATCCGTTGCTGAAGCCCCTCAATCCCGGTTATTTCAAGATGCTTCACCTCCTCTCCAAAGGAGCTCTTAGGATTTCAAGTTGATTATTGCAGGGGCTTAAAGACAGAGCCTCATTTGGCCTATTATCAACAGATGGGATGTGCACGCAGCCTTTGCGACTTCCTATTCGTCTCAGTAACTAAAATTTATATTGTCTTTAGGACTGATATCTTAAATTTGTGATTTTATTTGATTCTTTATTCACCAATTTGAATATTATGGTTGATTACCAGTACATAATAAGACCCTGTCTGTGATTGGCATTTTGATTTTTCTGGATAAATAGAGTGCCTCTTAATCTGTTTTTATTTTCCTTCCTTTTCTTTTCCCCCTAATTCCCTTTCACTTGTGTTTCCCTGCACATACTGTAGGGGTGTCTCCAGGGGACCTTAGTCTCCTTGTTCACGTGTCAGACTTGAAAGTAGAATTCAGACGCAGCCATATTTTACAGATTGGCAATTTTGATATACTTCAGCATCGTGAATATGAAGATTTTTGTAGAATTCCCACGATGCCCCACGGTGAGGATTTGCAGTAAAATTCCTCGTCAGCTCACTGTGACCTATAAGTGTCCGCTGGGCTCCAGTGCGGCATCGTGTTTACTCATGCGAAGTGAAAACCACGTATTACTTCATTTTTAAGCCTTGTCAGAAGCAGCCTGAGAAGCACATTTGTCCAGAGGGCTTGACAAAAAAATGAAAAGGTCATTGTCTTCCTAGATCCAGGGACATTCAGGAATGAAATGCTAATGCTCTGAACTTGAGAGGAGGTGACATTTGTGGGATTGCCTTTGTTATGTTTTCTTCTCTTGTGATTGGCTTTGTCCCACAAAATCTCAGAAGGAGCCAACTTCTCTGTAACTGAACCGGGCTTTTTCCTCCCGGACAGGGCTTTGGTGACAGCTCCTGGCAGGAAAGCTTTACCTGACCAATTTGTTCCCACCAAGCAGCATCTTCTGAGTTGGAGATTACTGCTGGCCTATCTTTGATAGTTTATTTTACTTTTGAGAATACGTAATACATTCGTAATTCAAAACTCAAAAAGTATTTTGAAAAGAAAACGCATATCGAGAAAATGCTATTCCCAGCCCAAGCCCCTCATCCGTCTATTCCCACGTCTGCATACCCTACCCTCAAATAGGTACCTGTTGTTATTCATTTGTTGTCTATCCTTCCAGAGATTCTGCATGCATGAGCCAGTACTAGTACCACTAGTGCTCACCAAGCCAGCGTAGCACTGGTTCTCCTGCTGAGCACTCCCCAATCCAACTGCCACATTTTAGAAGATACGTTTCTGCCCGTGCATGTGGATTTCAGGAATTAGTGGCCACCGTTGCTTCAGGATACATCCTCAGAGCATGCAGTTATTCCTGTTCTATGCAGCTCTCTGGCTCTCTTGCTCTCAGCTGAAAATGAAACCTTAGACTTGGTCCATTTCCCTTTCTTTTTTCAGCTTGAACGACGCTCAGACTAGCCCCCTGATGTTACCTTTAACTCCTTGTACGTTTTAAAAAGAGCTGTGCTCTCACTTAGTTGCTTTTATTGTCTGTGAAAATGGCCCGAATAATTAGGCCAACGGAGAATTGCATCTTAAGGGCTAATTATTGATGTATTCCTCATGTCAGCCTGAAAGTAACCTCTGGGGATGGGAGATTACGCCCCTGAACGAACACGGGCGTAATCTCCCGTGAAGAAGCTCATGACTAAGCTTCAGTCCTCCCAAGATCACGGGAAGGTGATTTATACACTCCGTTAAGGTCTGGAAAGAGATAGCAAATCATGCACAAAACTTTATTATAATAAAGATTTGCCTAAAATAGGCATTTGAAAAGTTTTAGAAAACTTTATTAAGCACATACTTTAATTTTTAAAATACTTGGTTTTTATATGGATAGACATAAAATGGTAGGGGAACCATACTTGCATTAGGGGATAAAGTAGGATAGTACTTGATTTACAGTTGACCTTGATATTCCTTGTTTAATGAACAAGTTGATACGTTCCCAACTTTGATCTGCATTAGTTAAGATAAAATAAGACACATTCCAGCATCACACCCTTCCTTAAGCTGAGTTGATAAATTCTGTTGGTTTCTATTTCTCGCTTTCCTCACTGTGGGCCTGAAATCAGTAGGCATGGCCATTTCTGTCCACATGTCATATGTAATTAAACTCCAGCCTTTCACATGCCGGCATCAAAGACAGCTGGGAAGAAAAATCATATTATTGCAATTCACTGTCTTGAGGTAGCAGCCATAACAAAAGTGATGCAGAAATATGGCAGTGATAGCACAAAAATGATCCACCTTGTTCTTTGAAAAGAGAAAAACATAGCAGGCTTGTGCCGACAAACACTTTTTATACTGAAGCGTCTAATCATGCATCTCGGCTTCTCCCTGCCAACCTGGGGCCGGAGTGAAGAATCACACAGCGCTTGTTTGACAGTGTAGCCACTAACAGAGCCAGTGACAATAATAGCGTTTGCTCTTGCAGGGCAGGGCTGGGCTTACAAGGTTTGCAAAAATAGATGAAAATGTTCCACGTTAGGATTTTGAAGGGACCTGGAGGTCATTAGCATTTGTGTATGAAAATAAAATAGAAATTTCAAGAAAGAGAGAATGTAGCCTTTAAAAGGGGGTAAGAAGACAAGATGAAGTGAGGGTGCTGTTTTAGCTTCCGGAAGCGGGGAAACAAGAGAGATGCATGACCCTTAATCATCCAGTCTCTGGCAGGATGTCTCCCTGTGTGCTGCGTGCCTTGGACCGTGCCCTGCAAGAGGGCTAGGGCCAGGGGCTCTGTCCTCCTCTGGCTGTTTCACAACCTGCTAAACCAGTGGTCATACGGTATAAACACTCAATTCCATGTTCATCTCCCTGTCTAAACTGAGAGCACCTTGATGGCAGAGAGGATACTTTAAAAAAAATTTTTTTTTTATTTTAATTTTTATTTTATTTTTTCATTTTTTGGCCGCCCCGCACGGCATGTGGGATCTTAGTTCCCTGACCAGGGATCGAACCCACGCCCCCTGCAGTGGAAGCGTGGAGTCTTAACCTCTGGACTGCTGGGGAAGTCCTCAGAGAGGATACTTTAATTCACGTCTGCATCTAAACTTCTGGACCAGATCCATGTCGGCAGCCACTGAAGCTTCCATGCTGCCATCCGTCTAAGCAGATTATCTGTGGCCTCCTATGGTCTTAACTATGAATTTAAAGCCTCTACACAAAGAGTCCTCTTACAGCCTCTGTGGCCCTCTTGGGGTATCCTGAAAATGCTTGGTTTCTCTCCACACCCACTGGAGGTAGGAGCTCTGAGCCTGTCCCGAAGCTGCCATCTTTCCTCTAATGCACCCAGGCCATGTTGTCAATGGGAACCCAAATAGGAAAGTCAGGCTGCGTTGGGGGTCCCCAGAACCACCTCCAAGTTTGGAGATTCACTAAAAGGACTCATGGAGCGCTGAAAAGCTGTGCTTCTCATGGCTGTAGTGTTTTACAATGAGAAAATGCACATTCAAATAGCAAAGGACAAAGCATACAGCGGAGGAGAGAATGGCACTCTTTAATGGGGAAGTGTGGGCCCGGAGGCCAGTGACCAGATCAGGTGGTGAGGGCAGCTCTCTCCCCTTGTGCCTGTCCCTTTTCGAGGAGGAAAACTTTCCCCCAAAGCACCCAGCTTTCCCCCTTTTATCTCATTGGCCAGAAGTGGGTCACATGCCCACCCCTAGGCCTACCACTGGCAGAGGGAATTAGTTTTGGTGTCTTCGACTTAAATCAAACCTAACTCATCCCCTACAACTGAATGTATTTCCTTCAGAACTAAATCAAGATATGTCTTGGGTAATCAACCAACAGTGTCTGCTAGAGAAAAGCTGTGGGACACAGTACACTACAGCCCCAGATCAGCTGCAGGAGAAGGGAGTTTCCCATAGACGAGAGGATTTACATCTTTAAGTGACCGAGAAACTTTACCCCAACTTCACACCATTCTTCAGGTTAGAAGAAGCAAGTGAGTTGCTTTTCCAAGTGTAAATCAGAGGGGTGGGACATCACTGATGGGATGATACAGACAAGACATGAGCAAATATTCAGGATTTACCAAGGAGAACCAAGGCTTGTCAGTCCTTAGAGCAGTTCATGGCCGTGTGTCAAAGCCATCAGGGGACTGGACAGGGATGTGTGGAATTACAAACCAATTAGGAGGCCCCAAAGAAATATATTCCACAAACTTCTGCTACTGTTTTTAAAGGTTTCATTAGTTCCTCTCATCATAATTATGCTCCGCAATTTTCCTGAAGACCCTGATGCCTGGAAGCCTTATACATTGTCGTTCAAGACCAAACCGAGCTGGGGCTGTCTGTGCAGGAGCTGCTCTTCCCCAGGAGATGGGGCAGAAATGGGTCTGTGTGCCCAGGGCTCCGGAGCGGAAGACCTGCGCTGCAGACCCTGTAGCTCGTGCACCCCAAGGCTCCCCCCATGGTCCCAGCCGTACCACAGTCCAGGAGAGTCTGGGCTCTTCCTCCAGGCCAGACCTGTGCTCTGGCTTCTGAGCTGGACAGCTGGTCGGCATTGGTAACCATCCGCCTGGTACTGGGAGAGCTCCTAAACCAAGCTCCTGCCTGAGCCAATCCCCAGTCGCCCCCTTCCCCCTACGTTCCCGCCTTCCCGCCTTCCCCCTACCTCCCCGTTAATGACATTCTGATACGTTCAGGGCTTCCTCTTGGGTCAGGCATGATGGCATAGGTAAAAATGGCCTAAATACCTCCATCCCTGAGAAGTTGATCAACATCCTTACTTATCTCTGAGCTAAAGCACTGAGATAGTGAGAAGTGGAAATGTCGCCTCAAGTATCCTGCAACACATAACGGGTAGGTGGTAAGTGCTTAGAGATGCTTGGATGAAAATAAAGCTTTCCCCCAAAGAAAAGGTTTTTGTTTTTAATATTTGACCTCTGGAAACAGTTCATTTCGAAAGGAGACAAAGTCCTCATCTGTGATTTCGTGGCACCACGTGAAGTGGCCTGTGACCACTCCCTATTGCCCCCCTGCTCCGTGCCCCCACTAAGCTGGGTTCTATTCTGTTAGAGACCCACTTTCCCAATCAAAGCAGCTGCCTCTCTAGGTGGAGGGGACTCCTCTTCCCTCTCCATGTCTCCTTCCAGAAGGCAGGACAGGTAGAACAGGTGAAGCAAAGCAAAGTGCAAGGTGGAACTGGTGCCCAGCAACCCAGAGAGGGGCCAGCCTGGCCTGCAGTGCACTCGGGCTCAGCCTTTCCTGCACAGCTTCTCTCTCTGGCGGCCTCACAGGGGCACAGTCACCCCCCAAACTTCTTCCTACGCCATCTCTATCATGGCTCTGCCAGGTCCCATGGTTTTCGACCACGAATTACTATTGTCCCCATTCCCAGGTCATCATATTGAGATTTCATCGCCAGGGCAAAGGGGACGATAGATGATATATTCTGAGCCGGTATTCAACCGATATCCAACAATGTCTTCTGTACCATTTGGTAAACAGAAATAGTCTACTTCCTGAGGCTACAAAGGGTCTAGTGGCATTGCCCTGTGGAGGCCACAGAGGTGGTGAGGACCTGGGAGTGGGGCTGTCTTAGATGCGGACAGAGATGGAGGTTAGGGGCAGGGCGTGTGTGATGCCCCTGCCACTCTGGGGTGGTCCAGAAATGGCAGAGACAGCAGAACAGATGAGGGGAGTTGGCGTTGGGGCCAAGACCCCAGTCATTTAAGTCCAGGTGATGTGAGGAGTGCTGGCATCTGGGGGGCACATCCCGCCCAAACTCCCCTTCTGCAGCCAGGTGCAGGGGCCTAATGACTCTCGACTCGGGGTGATGAAAGTGTGTGATGTCCAGTCACGGCTCAGCTAGGGGCACCACTCAGCTCGGGACAGTCTAGCAAATGAACCAGCAGTTTCTGAAATCAGAAGTATAGGGATAGTTTGGTGAACAATTGCTGTTATAACTTTGTCCGCCTGATGAAAAGTTTTAGTGTGTGTTTGCGTGCGTGCATATACGTGTGCAGACATATATATATGTATACATGTATATACACACATGGAGAAAAAGGTTGGAGACAATTTTTTAAATTTTTGACTTAATGATTTAGATAATTGTACAGGTTGTTGAATATTTTAATATCACCCTTGGGAATATGTGCAGTGTGGCAGTTACTGAATCGTTCCTTCTGTTTTTTCAAAATCCTAATTTTTTGTTGTTAAAAGAATGTGAAATATACCAGTTTTGCCATCTTCGTTTTTCCACTTATTTTCTTTGTCAATCTGTACATGTTCTCTTGCACGCACCAACTTAACTCATTTCATTTCTCCAGCCAACATTAACACCTTTCCCTCCCCCGTGTAGTACATGACTGCCCCCTCCACACTGTGAGCCACTTCCAACGTGCAGGACACATGGGTGGTCATTCCAGAGCATCTGGACATTTGGAAACAGCTGGATGACGTTCAGTGTCTTATTTTTCATGCAGATGAGTGGAGTCATATAAACCAGCCAAATCTGGTTAGTGTTGAAAGTCTTTTCTGAGTTTCTGAGTCATAAAATGATAAATAGCTGTCACTATAATCTGATGAGTTTTGAAGGTAAACAATTGCAGAAGGAATATTTTGAATGGACATGATTTCTCAAGTGATGTGCTGTTTATATTCTAACTGTACTGAAGGTTCTGTCTTATAACTATGCTGGCGCTATTAAATCTTGGTCCTGTCCCTAGAAGTGTTGCCATTTTAGACAGGAGGACCAGACCTTGGACTGTGGTTTAGGTAACGCAGTTTCTTGGAGGGCAGTCAAATTTATTTAATAATAATATTAACTCACCTAAAATTTCCCATAATACATTAAGTGTTACTTTGTATCATTAATCTAAGACTGATGTTTGATCAGATTTTTTGAGCTATTTGTTTTGGAACATTTAATAGGCTATTTTTATAGTTATTTTCTTAAATATGTCTGATAGAGAAGATTCAAAAACACTTTGCAGAAGTAAGGAAATAAGCATAATTACCAGAGAAACAATACTTATACACATAGGGACTAGGCAAAGATTGTTGCATTGGTAATTTAGGAGCAAATTGGTTGGCCTTTCCGAGCTAAAATTATGGTATATACATCTTTACAGCAACATTTGACTGATGTCAGTTGCCAATTTTAACAACTCCTACAGTGCAGACACTGATAAAGTGATGATTAAAGGATCAGGAAACTTATCCTCACAATGATAAATTAGCATAACCAAGAGAGTGTTCATAGCTTGAACTTTTTCCTTCTTTGAAAACCCAGAGCAAAGTTTAAAGAACTTTGTGTCTTTATAATGTTATAGATTCTCAACAAGAATGCGTAGGGTCATAGCTAAGAGCAAAGAGAAACTTTGGAAGAAAACCCTGGGTGGGGGGCTGCCCTTCACGCGGGTGCGTGTCGGGTTGGCCCTACTCAACGGCTCTGGTGGGGCCTGGGAGGCAGTGCTGTTCTATCTGGAGAGTCTCGAAGAGCCTGGAAAGAAGACAGCCCTGCCCCCCCAGCCTTCGGAGCAAGGTGTGTTAGCCCCGCTGAAATTCAGCGACACACCAGCTCTCTTTACCATGTTTATTTTGTGTTCCATTTTCTCCTGTAATCCTTTCTGCTGGCTGCTTTTCCTCTTAGATACTTTTACTTAAGGTCGGTATTTCTGTCATGTCTAAATATGTCATCCAGGGAAGAAAAACTAGATAAACTCAGAGAAAAGAAACTGTTTGTGCGAAGTTTTCAGTGCAACAGAACTGACTGTAGTCTGAGTCAAGCCTCAGTATTTCTCTTGAGGAACAAGAAATCAGAGCTTAGGAGATCAGGTGAACATCCACTGTTTTCAGTGATTTTTGGAATAGCTCAGTTCTGGGCCTTTTGCTCCACCCATAATGTCTCTCTTTTCCCAGCCGACTTCCCTTCATTGGGCTGGAACAGTGCCCTGGCCCGTTAGCCCCGGCCTCCTCCCTAATAAGGATATGTCTTTAGGTTAATGCAGTTAATTTTGTAGCCCAAAGCCCACAAGGTTATAATAGGTTGTTTTCATCACGCATTAACCACTCTGCACCCGTTGTACTTTATGGAGGAAATCGCTTTAGTGTCACCGATTATTTAGGTGATCCATTGGCCTTGATATAGTCCATGAACAAAACAACATTTTTTAAGTTTAAATGGCATTTTCTTTCTTTCTTCAGTCCATCCCTCTTTCCCTTCCCCACGAATTGCCTTTAGTTTACCAAGAACCATGATAAATACACTCTCATGTTAAAGGTTCTATTTCTGCCTTTTGCAAAGTTGAGTTGGATTTAAAAGTGAATGGGGGGGGGGCTTCCCTGGTGGTGCAGTGGTTGGGAGTCCTCCTGCCGATGCAGGGGACGCGGATTCGTACCCCAGTCCGGGAAGATCCCACGTGCTGCAGAGCAGCTGGGCCCGTGAGCCATGGCCGCTGAGCCTGCGCGTCGGGAGCCTGTGCTCTGCAACGGGAGAGGCCACAAC
>NW_020174642.1:8813301-8822651 GCF_003031525.2 Neophocaena asiaeorientalis asiaeorientalis | reverse complement strand
GAGGCTTATACAAAAAAAAAAAAAAAAAAAGTGAATGGGGTAAAATAACTGTATAATAAGTGCATGGTATCTAGGCCCTCGACTGAATATCACCAAATGTGACAGCGGTTTGCAAATTATGGGAGTGTTTGCGCCAGATAGAAGAAAGTAGTGCGCGTTTATCACGTAAAACAGGAAGGAAGCCACCTTGTGATCTTGCTGACTGGCCATGAGGTTTGGGACTCTTTTTTTTTTTTTTTGCGGTACGCGGGCCTCTCACTGTTGTGGCCTCTCCATTGCGGAGCACAGGCTCTGGACGCGCAGGCTCAGCGGCCATGGCTCACGGGCCCAGCCACTACGCAGCATGTGGGATCTTCCCGGACCGGGGCATGAACCCGTGTCCCCTGCATCGGCAGGCGGACTCTCAACCACTGCGCCACCAGGAAAGCCCTTGGGGACTTTTCTTATGTACTCCTTCTCCTGTTACCAGTGGATATAAGCCTTAACTAACTAGCGAATGCCTTAAAAAGGACCATATGGAAGCAGTGCATTATTCTATACATAATGCTTTGACTGCTTTTCCATGATTCCATTAACAGCCTTCTACACTCCAGCTAAATTTCATGTTTACTTTTCATCATCTCTAATAAAATCTGTTGCTCCTGGTTCATGATTTACATCGCTCTTTGTCAACGACTTCAGATTTGGTGATTGCGTCTTTGTGGCTTCGAATGCCTACGTAGCCATTAAGTCATCGAAACCATGAGAAATGGCACTGGTTCTTATTCCCGTTCCCAGAAGCATTTTCCTTAATTGCCGTAGCTTCCAGGACATCAAACAACCACAACAAAGAAAGAAAGGGGGAATATTAGGGAGAAAAGATGCAGGAAGAGAGCATGAATTCTTCATGAAAGCGTCCATTATACTGTTATACTAGGAAAATGTCATTGATTTGACAGCTCCCAGTGTGTGCATCTGTGGCCAAACCTGAAGCTGGAACAAAATGAAACTCTTCTTTTTTTTTTTCCTGTATCCGTATTTGTACAATGGAATAAAAGAGTATGAGTGTCTGACTTGCAGTTACTTCAAAAATAATTTTTAAAATCCTGAAGTTTTATTTTTTAATCTATTTTTAAAAGAAAAAATATGGTAAACCCCCTCAGATTTTAAATTATACACCGCAGTCTTTCACGTCCCAAGCTTTTCATGTATGCATGCTAATGAGGGGCCTAACTGCGGATAAATCCCCTCAATCTTTCCCCGAACACTACTTGCTGAAGTGAGAAATGTCATAAATTCTGAATCTGGCCTTATTCTCTTATTAGAGAGGGTTAGTTCATTCATCCGTTTAGAAAACATTTATTGAGCATATACTATATGCCAGCTTTTTTGCTCTGCCAAGCTGTGAAATCTAAGTGGAGTTCTGAGACCACCTGTATTCTGAATCTCCATCTTGGACCAACTGAATCTGAGTCTCAGGGCTGGGCTCTGGGAAGTTGGGAGTTCAACAAAGTCCACGGGGATTCTTTTTTTTTTTTTTTTTTTTTCACTTTTATAAAAGTTTTATTGAGAAATAGTTAACACGCGTCACTCTGTAAGTTTAAGGTACACGGCATGATGGTTTGATTTGCGTATATTGTGAAATGACAACCACAGTAAGTTTAATTAATAGCCATCATCTCATATGGATACAATAAAAAGAAAAGAAGAAGTTCTCCTTGGAATGAGGATTCTTAGGATCTACCCTCCTAACAGCTTTCCTGTACCTCATCCAGCAGTGCTAACTGTAGTCATCACGTCGTGCTTTACATCCCTAGGACTTACTTATCTTATAACCAGAAGTTAGTACGTTTTGACCACCTTCCTCCAAACCCGCTTCCCCCCGGCCCCCAGTGATTCTTACCCATAGTGAGCCTCAGAGTCTCTTCAGAGCATTTGTGGACGAAATGGAGCATGTATTAGCTCAGGCTGTCACAACAAAATAGCACGGACTGGGCGGCTTGAACCCCAGGAATTTATTTCCTCAGAATTCTGGAGGCTGGAAGTCCAAGATCAAGGTGTGGGCAGGGCTGGCTTCTCCTGAGGCCTCTCTCCTCAGCTTACAGACGGCCCCCTTCTCACTGAGTCATCATCATCACCACATGGTCTTTCCTCTGTGTACACACCCCTGGTATTTCTCCATGTGTCTGTATTTCCTCTTCTTACAAGGACACCTGTCAGATTCAATTAGGACCCACTCTGATGGCCTCATTTTAATTATCTCTTTGAAGACTCTGTCTCCAAATACAGTCACATTCTGAAGTACTGGGGGCACCAATTTGGGGGGCCTGGTGGCACAATCCAGCCTATAACGGGTCAGAAGAGTCCACCTTTGGCTGATATGACCCAGTTAGCTGAGTCTCAGCCGTTCCAAGCCGGTGTTTCCCAGTCCGCTCTGTTAAATGCTGGTAGGTGTTCTGTGGGTACGATTTTCTCACCTGAGAACATCACAGTTTAGTTAAGGCTCTGCGAAGTCCTCCCAAGGAGGCTTGGGTAACTGAATTGAACCCAGGGTATCCCAAGCTTATTCAACTACGGTGCTCCAATGTTTGCAGAATTCCTAAACAAAGTATCAATAAAACAAGTCAGGCCCCTGACTGGAAGGCCACCCAAGTGTGAGTTAGAGGTGAGACTACCAACCTGTCTTACTCGATTCAAGATATTGGAAAATATTAAGTGTCTGTTTGTTTGCGGGGAGTATCCATCATGCAAATCCAACTCACACAAATATGGGCTGCATTCTGGAAGAGCTTTATTCTGTTACACTCTGCGGTTCCTCCATCTACCCATCCATCCACTCACTCACACATCCACTAGAAAGCATTTTTTTCTACTCCAGAGACTGTGCTACGTGCTAGGACACAAGGCAGCCCAGTCTCTGCAATCACAGAGCCCAGATTCTAGTCTTACCAGAGCTGATATAACTAACCCCCACTGGCTCTCTGGGGTCCTCTGCCCTGTGGTTCCCAGGCTCATAGCAGGCATATCACCATCACGGGAGAGCCTCTAAAAAGACTTCCTCCTGGCCTCATCATTTACCTTCAGAACCAAAGCCTCCTGTGAGTGGGGGCAGAAATACTGATGGTTTCAGAAGTTCTCCAGGTGATTTGGAGGCAGGTGGCCTGGAAGCTGGCGTTCTAGACCACGGCTCTTTGCAATTTCATCTCGCATTGCTTCTCATGGGATGTGGCTCAGTCCTCCCTGCCATCTTCTTTCCCTGCTGTGCTCTCCTCCTCCACTGTTTCTTCTTTCTGCACAGCAGCATCGACCTCTCCTCATCCATGAAGCCTACTTCCTGGCTAAAGCCAACACAGAGATTTTCATCTCTGAGGTCCTTCTCTGGGTTATGGGGTCCCACAACCAGGATTCAGCTGCATCGTTACAACATGTGTGACCCCGGACAGATTACATCACCTCTCTGAGCCTCCACTTTCCCATCCGAGAACCAACGCGTGAATAATAATCCTGATATCGTAGAGATGACATAGGATGAATGAGAGAACATCTGTAAATCATCCTTTGGACTATTGGCACACAGTAGGTCCACAGGAACCGATACCTTCTACTATGGTCTGATCTGGCATTGAATCATACTGCCTTCTGTTATGCTCTAGTCTAAAAGAACTTGAAAAAAAAACCAACAACAAAAAGAGGGACTTGAACCATTAAAAAATACTTTAAAAACACTGGTCTTCTTTCTCCAACTACATTATAGGTTTATTTAAAGGAGAAGCTTAGCACTTTGCTTCCTGTTTGTTCTCATAGTTTCTGGCCCATTGTAGATGTCTGGCACATACTGAATGTTTAATACACACTGTTACGGTGACTCTCCCTGTGGTATATCTGAAAGCATACAATGATGAATATTACAAGACAATGCCAGCATTGGAAAACCATATTCTTGAGGTTAAGCTCACCTTTCCAGCTTAGCTTTGTACAACATCCTTTATTAATTGGTGCCCTGTGATGTATTGGTATACTTTGAAGAACTGGTATTATGACTTATAATCCTCAAGGGTCAAAACAGTGATTCGACTGAATTATTATCATTGTTTTTTGCTACTGAACATCTTTGAAACACATTAACGTGGCATTTATCAATCTGTAAGGGTCTCCATTTCAGAGCAAATAAGTCCAATGAATTGCAACCAAATAAATTCTTATCTGAAGTGTTAGACTTAGGGTATTCTAGAGTTTTCCTTCTAGCTTTTTCCATGGTATCAAGTCTTTTGTCTTACACAGTTAAAAGAAGGGAAAAAGAAAGCTTCTTTGAAAGCCAGTGGCCTCTGACTACCAAAATGAGACAACTTAAACGAAAAAACATTTTATTTTGTTTTCATTCAAATGACTGATATAAGTATGATCTGCGAAATGGACATTAGTACATGGAACAAAGAGCCCCTTTTAAGCATCTAGAGGAAAAGGAAGCCTCCTTGAACACTTAGCCAAATACCTTTTTCTACAATTACTTCCTCTGTCTTTTCTCTCTCCCTGTCACCACTCCAGCAACCTTGGGGCTTCAGTGACATGAGTTTAAATGTCCACCATGAAGACCACACACTGATGCTGCCACCAAGACTGCGACATGGCTGGCTGGTTGCTTCTTACCCACAGGTTCTGTTCATCTCATTAGGAAACCCTTTCGTGTTGAATGAAGGCAAGACTGACCGACACACGTGTAGTTTCATGTAGCGTGTTCCCTCGTGTGTTACAAGGAGTGGCTATCTCACTTGAGGACAGGATTTCTCCTCCATAAGACATGGGGCTTCATGCTCCTGTTCTCTCCTGACATGAGCACCATGGAGCTGGCAGGATTGTCTGTTTACATTTCTTTCGGAAAGTAGAAATGTTTTCCTCAATTTCCTTTCACATACTGTTAAAAAATGTAGAAGTTCTTAGTGGCTTATTTAATATTTTTGTCTCTCCTGGAGTGTGTGTGTGTGGGACGGGAGGGGGCATATGTGTTTTTTTTTGTGTGTGTGTGGTATGTGGTATGTTTGTGTTTGTGGTGTGTGTGCGGTGTGTGTGTTTGGTGTGTGTATACGGTGTGGTATGTATATGGTGTGTGTCTGTCTGGGGACGTGAGGACAGAGAAGTGGGGAGCTCTGATTCTGCTCTTTTCCTCCTTCCTTTCTCTGCACCTTTCAGGTGTTAACACAGACCCCAGAGGGCAGATGGGCCCGGCACACACGGAGCGTGTCTGAGACAGCCTCTCCCACACAACATCTGTTTCCTGGGCTCCCTTTGCCTCCACAGCTGGCTTTCTGGAGCCCCCCGCCCTCCGCCAACTGTTCCCACTTACCCACACAACACTCCTGGCTGTCCAGTAACTGACCTGACTTTCTTAATAGTTTTATATTACTTACTTTCTCTAGTACATTTCTGGCTAAAATTTTATGACACAATTTACACAGAAATGCAAGTAAGGCGGCGACATCATTCTCCTCTCTCCTCGTTCACAGGAAGCCGTGGATCAGGGAGGGGAGGGTTAGGGTCCCACTAGGTAGGGGGCAGAGGCAGGGCCGACTCCAGATACGTGTGACTCGAGCTGTTCCCGGAGCTGCCTGTGGTTACTGCTCCCCAGTGGGGTCTGAGCATCGCCCTGCCCTGTCGGGGAGAAAGCAGCGGGGGATGCAGAAGCTGTGGCATCTCCTAAGAGAGGAAAGCATCCTTGCATCCATCGCTCCCCTCCAGCTCCATGTTTTCTGCCACTTGGCTTCCCTCCTGATGGCTGCTTCGAGGTGGTTTCCTTCCCACACTCACCCTGCTTTGCATTCTGCACCCCGGTGGCAGCACAATCTAAGGCTCATTAAGGGAACTAATCAATTCCGTGCATTGCACCAGCACAGCAGATTACCACACAGGCAGGGCCATTAGCAAGTCTGTGCATTAACACATGGCATTTCCATGAATCAATATGCAGCCCTTGTAGAACAGAGCACGGGGATTTTTTCTTCCATTAAGAAAAACTGGTGCCAAAGACAACTTTTTCAGACGTGTTCAAGTGTGCCTTTTAGGAAGGGGGAAAAGCATTTTTCTTTTTCCTGCAAAATCACCCTTTTGTGTGGCCAGTTGTGGACCGTGATTGCTTTTATTTCTCCTGGGACTGTGTCATCCGAGGGTAGAGTTTGGACTCGCATCCTTGGTAGTCATGATTCACAATTTTTTTAAAACTTCACAAGGAACTATAGGAATGGAGCACATGTCATTTTACTCACAGGGACCTACTCTAAAATAGATTCCATGTGTAATATTAGCTGAAATCTATGTGCAATGAACGATAATTCTATATGTGCTCTTTTGTCAACATTTCTTTAAAAATAGTACAATTTTCTAGCCCACAGAAATTAAAAATGGATAACACTAGCTAGAAACGTGGTTGCTGAAAATGAATTCAAGTATATTTTCCCCACTGGTATTATCAGTACTGCTAATGACTTGTCAGCAACTAAAATGTAAATATCATGTGATCTTAAAATTGGTGACGTGGACACTGCAGGGCTTCAGAGGGAAATTTTACTAGGAAACTCTTACTGTCATTGTTTCCTGGACAATGTATATTAAATTATTTTACAAGGGTGGGAGGGAAGTAGACTTCTCTTCCTAAAAACCAGGAAAACAATAACGACGATCTATTTCTGCATTGATTTCTTTGTTCGGGGCCCAGGTGAATTTCTGCTTTACTTGGTCACTGGGCACAAAAGGGACGCATGTGAGGGAAAAGGAGGCTGCTGTACGAAAACAAATCAGCGTATTTACGGGCCCTAGGATGAGCCGATGATCAGTAAGCATGGAAATTCCCTGCTGAATAGCCATGGCAGAAACGGAGGCTGCCTCAAAATATCTTGAGAATGCTGGTATCATTTCAATAGGATCTAAAATGAGAGCTCCGTCAATACAGATTGAGGAGAAGGGCCTCCTTCTATTTTTAAAAGATACCCAACATTCATGTTTTTCATATTTTCCTAGCCTGTAATTTCTCTTAATCAAAGTACAACAAATAGTAAACAGTAAAAATGAAATAAATGTGGTGACAGTTTGCCAATAACGAGAAGAAAATGTTCCATCTGTCTAGCAGCGAGTAAAATGGGTGTAATTACTGCTCATTTTTCTCGTAATTGCTGAGTTATGAGTTTAAAGCTTATACCCAACTGGTGAACAGTGAGTACTGCCCATTCCCTAATTATAGCTCCGCTTTGCAGAGCTTGAAATCAGGGAAGGCAAGAGCTGGGAAAGTGATCTGAATTAACCCTGACTGCTTGCCTAGAATGGTGACTGGATATTTAATTTGAATTTTATAAACTTCCGGGTTCCCTTGCCACCCAACTATTAAACCACAGAGCTTGTCATTCTGTTTTGAATTACATTTTATTTGTAAATTAATCATCTTGAATCCATTTCCGTGATGAACTCAGGAGGTGTTTTTTTTCTAGAAACAATCCAAGTAGACCACCACCCTTTATTTATTTATTTTGTGGTACGCAGGCCTCTCACTGTTGTGGCCTCTCCCGTTGCGGAGCACAGGCTCCGGACGCACAGGCTCAGTGACCATGGCTCACGGGCCCAGCCGCTCCGTGGTGTGAGATCTTCCCGGACCGGGGCATGAACCCACCTGCATTGGCAGGCGGACCCTCAACCGCTGAGCCACCAGGGAAGCCCGACCACCACCCTTTAAATTGTATTTGTTAAAGTTACACACAGTTTATGTATACCCAGGGCTCTATGAGTGGTTATGTTCACATTCTCGGATCAAGAAAGTTCCATTTGAAAGTTCAGGATTGCACATGGGTAGTCAGCACCTGGCAAGACAGATTACACAGCAGCGCAAGTATAGAAAAGAAGCGTCTTCCTTGATCATTTCCATTTAGTACATGTTGAAGCATTCAGGCAAATATAGGTGCAATTCATTTATTTCTCTACTACATCATTTTATCTCTGAGGTTCACTTAAGAAAGTCTTATTCTTATCTGTTCTCATCAGAATGAAGATGATAGATATACCTTTGCCCATGACTATTTTAGCAAGAGTAGATATTTCTGGGTTAATTTTATTTAGATCCTTTTCTTTGGTCCAAACGGGGATTATAACTCCCTTCGGACAAAGATAGTGTTTACGAGATCAAGGTGGGCTGGATTCTGCCCCTGATCCCTGGGTTCTGGGGTGAGAGTGAGGGGGAGGGGGTTCCTAATGAAACCTGCATTTGCAGGGCGCCTCGATCAACCTAGGAACGCTGATGACACGAACACCTGTAGAGAGGCATATTCGCAAGCCACGTGGTACTTGTTGAATGAGATGGTGTAAAAAGAAGTTTAAAACATGTGGACTGGAGTGATTTTTTTTTTTTTCCAACAAGTCGAGTTGTTTGAGTTACAGAAGAGGAGACAATAAAAATATAGCATATTATGTTCATTTTATTCCTCTTAGCCTAAGTGATAGCAAGACATATTTTTCTATGCTAGAGATATTATCCTAAAATAATAATTATGGTAAAATTTAGTGGGGAATATTCACTGGTGTAAACCTCACACTTTTAAAAAGAGGGGAGATGAAGGAAGGTCTTAGAGGTTATTGGATAACCTAGAATCAAAGAATCAAAGTCATTTCCATTCTAGCTGCAGAAGCAGCAAATTCCTCTCTCTCTCTCTCTCTCTCTCTCTCTCTCTCTCTCTGAAAGAGCAAGGCACCGAAGAGAGAGAATATTTAACCTCCTGGTTGAGATAAGCTGGTGAAAATCATGGAACTGTATTTTAAAAATCTTCCTTCTAAGCCCCTGAGAACCGCAGTATCCCAGATTCTTTTGAGCTCCGCGTAAATGTCTTGCTGCCAGGGATCACGAGTGCATTATGCATAATCCTTTGGTTGTGCTCACCAGCTGGGGAGCAGAGATAGGGAGTGTTGGGGGTTTTCAGCCTTAAAAATGGGGCCGATAGTTCACCCAGAAGCAGAGAAACGGAATGAGTACTTGCATAATCCATCCAGAGTTTCCCAGGTTTCTTTCAATCTTCTTATCATGTTTTAAAAAATCTATTAAGAGAATATTAGAACAAAATGCATTTTCCTCTTCAGAGAATTTATTTTGCTTCTGTCTTCGGGTTCTATAGCGCTTTTATTTGTTTTATTTATTTATTTATTTATTTTATGCAGGCTGTTGTCTTTTTGTTTTTTTTTTTTTTTACTTCATTTCCACTATTTTCTGTTTGCATCAACAGTACACGTTTAAGTCAAGTCTTTTGACTTGGAAACTTGGTTATGAGCTATTGTAAAATTACTATCTAAAAATGTCCTAAATAAACTGAAGTGTGATCATTGTTTTTTTTTTTTTTTTTTTTTTT
>NW_020174642.1:8786690-8812733 GCF_003031525.2 Neophocaena asiaeorientalis asiaeorientalis | reverse complement strand
AGAAATTTCTCTCTCTCTCTCTCTCTCTCTCTCTCTCTCTCTCTCTCTCTCTGAAAGAGCAAGGCACCGAAGAGAGAGAATATTTAACCTCCTGGTTGAGATAAGCTGGTGAAAATCATGGAACTGTATTTTAAAAATCTTCCTTCTAAGCCCCTGAGAACCGCAGTATCCCAGATTCTTTTGAGCTCCGCGTAAATGTCTTGCTGCCAGGGATCACGAGTGCATTATGCATAATCCTTTGGTTGTGCTCACCAGCTGGGGAGCAGAGATAGGGAGTGTTGGGGGTTTTCAGCCTTAAAAATGGGGCCGATAGTTCACCCAGAAGCAGAGAAACGGAATGAGTACTTGCATAATCCATCCAGAGTTTCCCAGGTTTCTTTCAATCTTCTTATCATGTTTTAAAAAATCTATTAAGAGAATATTAGAACAAAATGCATTTTCCTCTTCAGAGAATTTATTTTGCTTCTGTCTTCGGGTTCTATAGCGCTTTTATTTGTTTTATTTATTTATTTATTTATTTTATGCAGGCTGTTGTCTTTTTGTTTTTTTTTTTTTTTACTTCATTTCCACTATTTTCTGTTTGCATCAACAGTACACGTTTAAGTCAAGTCTTTTGACTTGGAAACTTGGTTATGAGCTATTGTAAAATTACTATCTAAAAATGTCCTAAATAAACTGAAGTGTGATCATTGTTTTTTTTTTTTTTTTTTTTTTTTTTTTTTCACAGGCTCAGCCGCTCTGCGGCATGTGGGATCTTCCCGGACCGGGGCACGAACCCATGTCCCCTGCATTGGCAGGCGGACTCTCAACCACTGCGCCACCAGGGAAGCCCTGAAGTGTGATCATTGTGATATCTTATGTCCTGGAATTGAAATAGAGAAACTAAAATCCAGTGTCTGTGGCTTTTGAATTCTGTGTTTGTGTTAATTTCTCCCGTTTACTTATAAAGGAAAACATGGTGAAGTGGGTTCTTGTGTACTTGAAAGGAATACTCCTGGGTCATCCACCACCTTCTCAACTTACACACACACACACACACACACACACACACACACACACACACACACACACACACGCTAACACACTCAGCTGCACACACATGCTGGCACATGACTCCTAAAGTAATAAGTCTTCTTCCCAGAGTCTGTGCTGCTAAGACCAGCTGGCCGGCCTGCTTCCCTTCCTCCCTCTTTCTTTCTCAGTTGGGTTATTTTCATTAATTCTATCTTCTGAATCTTCCCTTTAACTCCTAACAGTTTTCAGTCTGGACCATCTACTGAAACTACTTTCTTGAGAGTCACCCACAACCGTTTAATTTTGAAAGTCCATGGCTGTCCCCCTTCTGAACTTTGCCCTGACATTTGGTGCTGCTGTCCCCATCTTTCCTCCTGAGAGCCCCCTGTCCCTTCCTCTCTTCTATTTCTCTCCCTTTTCTTCTTTACTTGCCCCTTTCTTTCCTACTGATGGAATTCCTCTTGGTTACCCTGCCCTGGCTGTGCCCCTTTTTCCTTACACTATGACCTCTGTACAAGCTAGGAATACTGTAGAGAATAAACAAAGATTAAAAAATTCCTGTCTTTCTGGAGCCTGCACTCCAGTGGGAGAAGAAGATGGATGACTATTAGGATAAACATGAAAAATATAGTATGTTTGCTGCTAAGTGCTATAGAGAAAAGTAAACCAAGCAAAGGTAAGAGGTTTAGGCTGTTGAACACTTTAAATTGGGTGGTCGGTGAAGGCGTCCTAGAGAGGTGGCTAGAAGAGCAAGGATGTGAAGGGGAAGATGTGAGTACATTTGAAGGAAGAGCCTTCCAGGCAGACAACCTTGTGTGCAGAAGTGGAAAATTAGTGTTATTGCATTTCAGTAGAAGAAGCCACAGTACATGCTCTGAGCTGGGAGTGAAGACCCCAACAGCTAACGTTCCAGCTGCCATCAGGAAGTCCCACTGCCCACGTGGCGACAGGCTGGGCCAGCTCTGGGTGCACGCAGAGTGGACACCAGGATCCTGGGCAGAGCAAGCAGGACGGCAATTCTTCAGTAACCTTTAAGGAGAGATGCTTATATGCTGTATCTTTGAGACTTTTTTAAGGAATATATCCCAACATATTTAAAAAGAAATAGTTGCTAATGTTTTCTTTTCTTATTTTTAAAAATTAGTGTATATTCCGGGGTCAAGAAAAAGAAATGGCAAATCCATCATCTTCTTCCTTTGACAGAAGACAAGCCTGTGTTTCCTGTGTGTGATTTTTCTCTGAGTCACACATACCCAAATGTCTTAGGCTGTTCAACACCCCCTCCTATGACTCACCCAGACCCTCGTGGTTTTGCTCTGTTTCTCAGATTGCCCCCAAACTCTCCTTATGTTACACTTCTAACTGATGCCCTTTACGGGTTGCGACCTTATCCCCAGTTTCTAGCTAAGCGCCTCCTTTCTTACACTTCACTGCCCAAGTAGAAGAATCTGCCTGTGTGTATACTAAGGAAATAATGATGGATATACAGGCTTTAACCTAATACACTGACATTCACACATTTGTTTCACCTGGCATTTTCCAAATAATTGTTAAGATTTTTGCATATTTTATTTTACTGAAATTGGAATTTCCAGGACGTTTTGAGAGTGAACAGAGAGATGAGATGTTTGGAACTGTGGCTGCACTGTTGCATCTGCACTGGGGTGGGAGTGTGTGTAATATCCACGTGTCAAATACCGCACACCCAGAAGTGACTCGAAAGTGGGTCTTGCTGTCTGATCTTGTGGAGGCACCACCTGCCTCCCAGGAACCCCATCATTTGATCGTGTGGGGTATGGTTCCTGTAGGCACGTACGACAGAAGCTATAGGAAAATCATTTCAGACCACTTCTCCCCATCTCCCCACTTCTGACATCCAAGTACCATATTCAGAGCTGGAATCTATTAAAGTAACTATCATTCAGCATTTATTTTTATTCTCTAGTGATGATATATTAAATGGGGGAGAACCACAGACTGGAAAGATACCAATAAACAATTTAGAGCGGTTTAGGGTAGCAAATTGTTTTGGAACAATAAATGTAGGCCATGGACAGGAAATGGATAATTAACTCCCTTCCATGCTATTCTGCAAAATCTCCAGAATCAATTCCCATAGGACAAGTAAGAGGAAAAAGCGATGCGAGTGAAAACCTTAAGCAAATTATCTGAGTGTTTGCACCTAAAATCATTCAAGTGTTGGTGATGTCGTAGTTTGTGAATGGACTCTCACAGGGTCACGTCGTCTTCTCGGTTCCAGAGCTGCTGGGCTTCATGCTGATCTGGTGCAATTATGAGGCTCCTTCTTTGTAAAAGTACGGCACAAAATCAAGACAAGGAAAACTACAGCTTTAGAAATGAGGAGCAAGTGAGAGAACTTACATGTAGAACTGAGCAATTGCAATGCTGTGATGTGGTCCTGTCCTCCCAACAAGCACATCACATTATTTTGTTTTGGGCTTGGTGTTTGATAGACTAAGGGCAAGTATAATAACCCACATTTGTGGGGCACTAACAGGAGCTGCCAGGCACTTTATGCTTAATGTGTGTGTGTGTGTGTGTGTAAGAGACCTCTAGTATACGTATGTATATCTGTATATAAAACATTTCAACATGTGTGTAGAAAACCATGCTTTAATATGTGGGTGTATGTATGTCTTTTAATATATTATGTATGAATATATATGCCATGTATGTTTTATATGTATGTACATATATAACACAACTCTTTAATGCATGTACATGTGTGTATGCATGTATAAGACAGCCCTTTTGTGCAAGTGTATGTGTGGAAAAGGAGCCTGCGGAGTAGGGACTGTTATTCTTCCCACTTTCCAGACAGGAGCTCTGTTTGCTAAGGCACCCTGCCTACCAGGTGGAGACCTTTAGGTCCACAGGGACCCCCAGCCTGTGGAGATTGCCCTTCACACCTCTGGTGAAGTGGGTAACTCGGATGGGTCGGTATATAAATAGGTAGATTTTTCTCTCCAGTTACGCTTATGGAGGTGGCCATAGAAAAGATGTCCGTCTAATCAATGCTTAGACAGAGTCGCAGGGCGGTTCCTGGTGAAGAGATGGCAGTGAAGCCAGATGACTGCCTCCTCCAGACACTCAGTCCCCTCCCCAGACCCCAGACCTTCTGCACTCACACCCCAGGTCAGGGCCTTGAGGATTTTCTTCACTTCCTGAGAGAGATCCATGGACTTTCCCTGGTTAATAGTTATGGTCTCGACTGTCATTTATCATGTGTTTGTGACATAGTCAGTACACCAAGTAAGACTTAAAAGAAATGATGTTTAATGTGATTTTTCTGATGAAACCAAAAATAGCTCTAAGCTCTTCTGACCTTACTTACATATTCCCCTCCACTTATCTGGATAAAAACTTACTGCGTGCCTAATACATGACAGTGTGTGCCAGGGTCTGGAGATGGGGTCCTCATGGTTTTTATGGTCCAGGAGATATGTAAATGGCTACCAGCCACGCGCTGATGTGACACTTCTGTCACAGTTCTGTGATCATGGCTATTTGTGACTTTGAGCCCAGCTCTGACAGATGAAGAGGCAGCAAGCAGGGAGGACAGAGAGGAAAGGACATGGGAATGTCAGAGCTATGCCTCCTGCAGACCCATGGGACCAGAAGTGTGTGTGTGCAGTATGCGCAGGGTGACATATTTATTCATTCTTTGTTTCAGAACTATTCGTGAGCACTCACTTTATACAGCAAGGCCTTGTATTAGACTTAGTTTGGCAACAAAGTTGAATGCAGCTTTGTCCCTGTCTTCCAAGGGATCAGAATTCAGTAGGTGGAAAAAACAGATGTGCTCACTGACTATCAAATAAAGTACGAAGGCGCCTGTATGGGAGGGGAGGGTAATAAAACCCCTAGGGGAGCTCAGATGCCTCCACCGTAGGCGCAGCAGGGAAGGGATCAGAAGATGCTGCCTTGCACTGGGCCCTTCATCTCTGCCCCAATCCTAGCAGGCTCCTAGGATCTGGTATCTCAGCCCCTTGCCAGACTCCCGCACCGTCTTGCTCTCTCTCGCTTTCTGAGTTATATTCTCATCGCCACTTGACTCTTTCAGTATAAAGTAATGCCATAGAATATTGCCTTATTAATTTACCTCTAGCCTCTGGCATTGCTTGCCTGTGGAGTGAAGTGTTGGGTCACGTCAGAATTTGCTTTAACCAGTGTGTTTCTAAAAAGGATTTTGTCTCAGTATCGAATCTCGGGCTGCACAGGAGCCACTTCCCTTTACGTATGTTTCTCGTGGCTTCTGTATAAACCGCCAATTTAATATTTAATACATTTTACAATTTATATTCAAGTAGGACTGGGCTATTTAGGAATTTCTGAAGTGTATCGAAGTGCGCTCTTTTGGAAAAGAACACCGATTCCAGTCTTTTGTTCAGGATGGCAGCAGGATGCCATTGCATACAGTTTTCCTTTTCCCGTCTTTGTAACAAGGTGAGCAGAGGGTGAGGGTGACCCTTAGCAGAGACCTCAGTACTCAGGAATGTTTGGAAGGCAGGCTGGGCCCCTCACTTCGTTGCCAGAGTCCAGGCAGAGCAACGCTGCTGCTATGCCTGTGATTGGTGCACTGGAATGGATACCAGCTTGGTGGCCAGCATTCTGCCTCGGATGTGTTACTAAAGGAACGACAAGACCACCAAGAAGCTTCCAGAATTTGAGGCACAGCAGCCAAGTTTCAAAGCCAGGGATGCGTCGAGGAAAGCAGGGTGCATGTAAGAACCACGGATGTGTCCACGGCCATCAGTGCTCTCAGGTGGCCCAGAATGACCACAAGTGGACGGGGCAGCCGTGGTGGGGAAAGCACCCACCTATCCTGCCCCCTCATGCGGGCTCATGGGCTGCTTGTGAGGTGAGGAGGTGCCCCCAGGGGACATCCAGGGGGGCCCTGGCTCAGCTGGTGGCACAGAGTGTCCTTCCTGGTGGATGGCTGCTGTGAGGGATGCTGACGGATGCAGCCCCTCCTGACTACTGGAGGCTCAGCGGGTCCCTGTGCTGGCCGCAGGCAGGGGCCGCAGAGGTTCCCGGGTGCGGGCAGACACGGACTCCTGGACACTTGGATCATGCCCTTCTGGGGGCTGTTTGCTAAGTCTGTGCTTCAGCTCCTCCTGGCTTTCCCTGCTTCTTGGACAGGCTCCCTGAGGGAATCCCGGCATCTGGAGCCCCATTGCCTCTGATAACCTCTCTCTCTCTCCCCCGCGCCTGCTCTCAACTTCCTCTGAGTCTTGTGAACTGCTTTTTCTATATCTTCATTTATTTACAGAATGATAAATATTAATATAGCCAAGCATAGGCAAATTCTGTTTGTGGGCTATAATAGCTGGACTCGTTTGGGGATGATTTTATTTATTATTTTTGCCCTCTTATGTCCAAAAGGCCTACAAAGCCTGCTTATTGCAGCCATGGGGTCTCACCCAGGAACACTTCTGTCAGCACTGGTGTCGGCAGTTCCGGAAGCTAGCACAGCTCAGCGGAGGCCCCATGCTTGGCCACGGAGCTACCCTTGAAAACTCATTCCTGTAAAGGGACACCCACTTCCACCGTATGAACGTGCTTCCAAAGGCATGCTCTTGTAGAACCTTCCAGCACACAGGGAGGTAGGCGTGACCAGCATCCTCATTGTATGAGCAAAGCACTGAGATGCAGGGAGTTTGAAGACTTGCCCACGGTTGCAAGGTTAGTGTCAGATCCAGGTCTCCAGCCCAGGGCTTTGTTGAGTCACCATCAACACTGTAGTTTTCCTTCTGCACCATAAGCCAGCATCTCACGTTAGACTGGAAGGCCTCCTGGAGAGTGAGGTGCACACAGAGGCTGGATGATCACATGTTTTGGGACAGAGATAATAACTGATGACTTCCCTGGCCCTCTCGGTTCTGAAATTCTATCATCCGGATGCATTCGGCTAAACATGGAAAACCACCTAACTGTGCCCAAGTGAACAGAGCGGTTATGTGTTTAAATGACAGATCCTCATGTCTTAATTCCTTCTTACCAATCCCATCACTGTGGGGCGCAGGAGAGAGGACAAAGGAAGAAACGATCCTGGGAGGTAATAACAGCGTCACACAGGTGCTGAATCAGTCAGAGGAAAGTGGTGAGCCCTCTACGTGAGCGATATGGGTACCACTGCGAGACCAGAATGCCACCCAAAAGCCAGGCCCAGCAAAGATGACATGTTTTATCTTGAAGAAATAACAAATTTCGTTGGTGAGCAAGACATGGGGACAATTGACTGGAACGAATCTGAAAACTGGAGAAGGGGATACGAGCTAGTGGAGCAGATGAGGAACTGGTTTGATTATCGAGCGGAGTCATTGTCCAGGAGGCGTTGCACAAGGATGGAGCAGACAGAGGAGGCTGTGGGGAGCTCAGAGGTTGGAGCTGACCCACAGGCTGGTGAAGGGAGGGCAGAGCCTTTGGAGTCCTATGGAGCAGGAGTGGGGATGTCAAGAGGTGCGCCCATGAAATAATTCCAAGTGACTTGGCAGAAACTTAAGAGTCCAGAAGGTTTAACACTGGTGTACAGAGTTTCTACTTAAATACGTGGTGATGGTGTATTTAATGGCTGTTACTGCTGAAAGGTGTAGGGAAAAAGGCATGGTGTCTCATTTTAGAAAATGATAGTACTTCTGCTCTCCAGATTTACTACGAAGATGCTCCAGGGCTTCCCTGGTGGCGCAGTGGTTGAGAGTCCGCCTGCCGATGCAGGGGACACGGGTTCGTGCCCCGGTCCGGGAAGATCCCCCATGCCACGGAGCAGCTGGGCCCGTGAGCCATGGACGCTGGGCCTGCACGTCCGGAGCCTGTGCTCCGCAACAGGAGAGGCCACAGCAGTGAGAGGCCCGTGTACCGCAAAAAAAAAAAAAAAAAAAAAAAAAAAAAGAGGTTCCAACTTGCAGGGTCTTTCTTTTGTCAGCCACTTGACCTGGCTTCTCTGTGGGTTCTTCTCTCCCTGGCCGCCTCTAAAACCCATCTTTTTATCTGACTTCCTGGGCATCCTACCTCACCAGGACTCATTAGCTCTAATTCCTGTTTTTTCTCCCACAGGTGGTCAGAGACCAAGGACTGTGTCCTCCACATTTCTCAACTGAATATGCTCTAAGAGCCCTAGTTCAAAATCAAATTATATTGTAATTATCTGTCCGCTTTTGGGTAACACTCCACCACATCGTTGGCCAAAACAAGTCACACTGCCAGTCCTGACATCGGTAGACTAAAGGTGTGTGATCTTCCCCAAAGGACTTTGACTGGCTATCCTTTAGCTGGATATACAGTCTAAACACAAAAGATATACGATTACGTATTTTCATAAGACTCAATCCTTCTGAAGAAGTAAATTCTGTTAATTTTATTTCAATTTAATTTTGACTTCCCCAGAATCAAAGGGCTCAAGGAAATTTATAAGGATAATCTCATTCAATTCCAGGAATGTTTGACCCTCGGTTCTCAACCTCTGGGCCTTTGTGTGGAGGTAGAGACTGAATTATTTCAAAGAGAAAGCAGTGCCGTATATATCCTAGTACTTCCCAGAAGACTAAGCAATAAGATACATACACATACACAGAGATAGATAGGTAGATAGATAAAGTACTTATTAGATGTATGCCAGGGACTGTTCTAAGTGTTTAACACATGTTTACTCAAGAATCAGCAAACTTTTCCTATAAAGGGCAAGATACTAAGTACTTTAGGCTTTGTGGGCCGTGAAATCTATGTCATAACCATGTAACTGCCATTCTAGTGCAAAAGCAGCTACAGACAATACTTTAGCCAATGAGCACAGCTGTGTTCTAATACAGATTTGTTTATAAAAGTGAGCTGGTTTGACTCACGGGCCACAGTTTATTGAAACCTGTATTAACTTGTTTTCCCCTTATGACAGTCCTAGTGTGATCCTCATTTTATAGAAAAAGGAGCTGAGGCTCATAGAGGGGCAGTAACGTATAAGCGTTCACCCAGCTGGTAAGTAGGGGAGAGTCAGGCTTGGAACAGAGCAGCCTGGCTTCCGGGTCCCCGTTCCTAACAGTAAGGATGCGTCGTTCCCTGGTGACGTTGTTCTGGTGGGTTCAGACTTTTGAACTGTAGATCAGAAAAAGAGGGATTGGCTTCCCAGATATTTAATAGCTTGGCTATTTTATGGGTGATCTCTCTCACTACCTAAACAAAGACACAAATCATTCCAGCTTCCATCTTGCTGGAATATCCAGTACCATACTGGATACAAAACTGGATAATATGCAAAGTGGTAAAAATGTTGCATCTCATGATTTCTGGTGTTCACCTACATACAACTTGGGCTATGTTCAGGTTTCTTACTGGTGCCTCCCCACCAGGGTAGAATAAAAGGCAAAAAACACAGCAGAGAAACTGTCCAAGGATGAGGAAGAATCACTGTGGTGACAGGAGTGGGAAACAGCTGACTTTAGGTTGGCAGGCCTGAATCCCAACCATGGTCACTCAGTCTCGCCCTGTGACCACACACACCTCACCGTGCATTCTTCTCTACGTCTGAGTTTTCTCCTCTGAAAAGTGGAGATAAGATATCTACTTATAGGTGTGCTGTGAAAAATAGAGGAGTTTAAGTACAGGCAAGTGTTGGAGCTATGACACCCTACTGATATAGGGTGAGGAACCATTGCCATTGTTGTGGGTCAGGGTAGGATTTTTGCTAATTCTAGGTGACTGAAATGTGGTTGATTGCCTGTGAAGAAAGAAGGCTCTAAACATACGCTAACTGCAGTTGAAAGTCATTTAATTACAAGTTGCTCATACTTATTTAAGGAAAATGACTAGCTCTTCAAATCTCAGGTGATTTTCTAGAAGACTCAGAATTGTTCAGGATCTCCAGAGCATCTTTACTCATAAAGTAAAGCAGCCAGCCTTGCTCCTGTGGGCCCTTTTGCGGGGACAACTTTCTTTACCTTTTCTGCTTGTTGTAACGCTACATAAGTTTTAAGACTTGTCTCACTCAGTTATCATCATGATCGCCCAAGCTACATTTTTCACTGATTCTTCTGTCCTTCCCTAGTCCTTTGTACTGACCTCTGTTTGCCAGAGGTTACTAGAGTTCATTTGTTTGTTCATTCACTCAACCAATATGTGATTGTCTACTATGGGTCAGGCAATGTACGACCAGTGCGGGAAGCAGAGGTGATGAAAGATGAAACAGAAATGGCTGCTGTACTCACTTATGCATCTCTCTCTTCTCAGTTGGGATTGGAGTGATTTGGGGGCAATGGGAACTCTTCTTTCTTTCCCACTTTGCTCAAGACCTAGAAAACAGATGTCCAATTTATTTGAGTTATTGTTTTCCTGGGGTGTAAAGAAAGAGTCTAAGAACTTAAAGTGTTTTTTATGAATAAAGTTCTATAGCATTTGAATTTGTAATACCTCTTCTGACCTCACTGAGAAGTTTTATTTCCCCTAGCTGCCTAATTCCTTATCTTTCTAGCAACAAATATGTATTTAGTAGCTACTGTGTGATGGGCATTCTGGGGATACAATGGAAAATTCTATAGCTGTGGACTCCTGTCTTCAAGGAGCTTGGAGTCTAATGGGGAAGATAGGAGATAAAAAGCAATAAGCAAAACAGAATAATTTGAAATAATTACAGATTGTTATAAATGTTCCAAAGAAACAAGGGGGAGAGAGTGTGGGGACGGAGCAGAGAGCATCTGTTTTACATTAAGGAGGCACGGAGGTCTCTCTGTGTCCTGAGGCATGAGAAAGAAACAGTCACACAAAGATCAGAGGGTGCCATCCATCAATGAGGAATGCGGGAAGGCAGTGTGGCTCAATCTGGATGACTTGGTGACCAGGTCACAGAGAAGTGGTCCAGATTACACAGGGGCTGGGAGGCAATAGAAAGAGTTTTGATTTTATTCTAAATTCAGTGGAAAGTCAGTGAAGGATGTTAACCTATCAGATCATGACATGATGCGTTATTGGGTGAAAGAGGTCACTCACACTAATGAAGAAAAGAAGGAATAAATTGTATGGGAGAAAATGTGGATGCAGAGAGACCAGCTGGGGGGCTGTTTAAAATGTCCACCTAAGAGATAATGGTCACGTGGACTTGAGGAAGAGGTAAATGGACAGACCTGGGATATATTTTGGAGATAGAAGGAATAGGATCTGAAGAAGGCTGTGTTGAGGTGTGTCGAGAGGGAGGAAGGAGCTTAGAGGCAAGAGGATGGTGAAATCAAGAATGAGTCCTAATGAAGAACCTAGGGGTAAGACGGGAATAAAGACACAGACCTACTAGAGAATGGACTTGAGGATATGGGGAGGGGGAAGGGTAAGCTGTGACAAAGCGAGAGAGTGGCATGGACATATATACACTACCAAACATAAAATAGATAGCTAGTGGGAAGCAGCCGCATAGCACAGGGAGATCAGCTCGGTGCTTTTGTGACCTCCTGGAGGGGTGGGATAGGGAGGGTGGGAGGGAGGGAGACGCAAGAGGGAGGAGATATGGGGACATATGTATATGTATAACTGATTCACTTTGTTATAAAGCAGAAACTAACACACCATTGTAAAGCAATTATACTCCAATAAAGATGTAAAAAAAAAAAAAAAAAAAGAATGAGTCCTGGTTGAGGAGGTGAATGAATGGAGGTCCCAATTTCCGAGGGAAAGAATGGTTTCTAAAACAGGTTGAGTTTTAAATATAATAGACCCTCCTGTTGAAGAGCCAGATGGGCAGGTGGATACATGGATTTCATCTTGCTACATAAATGTGTGAGTGGTCAGCCACGTAACTGTATCTAAAGTAATTGGTTGAATGAGATACCCTACGGAGGAAAGAAAAGAGAGCCTGGGATGAATTCCTGAAAACGCTAACAGCCATCAGGCAAAGAAGGAGGAGACCTCAGTGGAGCACCCAGTGGTTTAGGAGGAAAGATAGGAATGCGCAGCTGTCATGGACACCAAGAGAGAGTGGTAGGGAGGCTTTCACTGTATCGAATACCTCTGAGAGGCAAGATGAGATCCAGGAAGTGTCCGCAGGGTTTGGCACCATCAAAATTATCAGAGATCTAGAAAAGGGCAATTTCGGCAGAGTTGTGGGTCAGAAGCCTTCCTGAAGAGGTTGAAAGTGAATGGCTGGTGAGGCTGTACAGATGTATATGTGATTTACTCCTTCAAAAAAACGTGATTGTGAATGAGAAGCAAAAAATGGGACAGCAGTAAAGGAGAATGTTTAGTAAAAGGAATTTGGGTTTATTGTTGTTATTTGTTTATGTGGTTTTTTTTTTTGTTTTTTGGAAAGATGAGATATAGCAAGCATGTTTCCTGATGGGCACAGTGATCCCACAGAGAAGAGGGTCCTGAGCAGTAGACACCAGGGAGATAAAAAAAAAGAAGGAATGAGATCCTCAAGAAAGCCGCAGGGTGCGGGCTCAGAGCTCTGGCAGGGGGATCAGCCTGGAGGAGGTAACGGGATGGGTGCAGAGCTGAGGGAGATTCTAACTAAGGAAGCTGGAACTGAAGCTTCTGCTTAGACAGAGGGTGGGGAGGGCCTAGTGAGAGCTTTTAGGAGAGATGGCCGAGATGAGAAACTTAAAATCACGTCTCAGGGAGATGGAAAGAAGCCTGCTAGACCCAGAATTGTGTCCCTCTCTTGAGGACTGTTCCACGTGAGGAAGGTTCCTGGAGAAGCTGGGTTCCAGAGGGTTTAAGTATAACGGTTCTGTGCATTACAGTGTATCTTTCTATAACATTTTTCTTCTTATTCCCCAAGATTTTTTATTTTCCCTGAGAACCTGGACAAAGTTGGACTCCATGTATACCTCTGTGGCTTTTCACTCCTATGTTAATTTTATTTTGGGTTTTGTATCTATTGAGTTTCATAGACGTCTCTCATTTTTCTGGGTCACTCATTCCTCTTTCAGAAGTTGTGTAAATGTTCATTTGTCAAATTGGGACACCTTGGAAAATAATGACTTAAAATTTTACTTAACTTCAAGATTTGTATGTTATGTGCATATTTTATAAGACTATATTTGTATAATATATATCAAAACAGCAATAACTAACATAATAAATACACTCTTAGATTATAAAAGTTTATTTTAACATATAATCAAAGATTATTTTTTCTACATTGCTTATAAAATGATTGGTGTAAATAAACTGTTGGGAAAATTGTTTAATTATGTCTTCTCATCTTTTTCATATTATATTTGAGATTATTTCACAATTTTCACTTGCCTAAAAGTTTGGCATGCATGAATGTGTGTGTGTGTGTGTGTGTGTGTGTGTATACACAAAGACTTCTTCTTTTCTAATCTGGCATTTCTTTGGAATATATAACTATCTATTAGAGTCAATAATGTTACTGAACCATCAGACTTGGGTCCACTTGCCCACGTGCAGTAAGGCCAATCTACTGATACCAGGTTGTGGTGAAGGAAAGTGCAGCTTTATTGTAAAGGCACCAGTACAAGGAGAACGGGTGGCTCCTGCTAAAAAACCCCAAAGGGGTTTCAGCAAAGCATTTTTAAAGGCCAGGTGATGTAGGGGCAGCCCAGGGTATGTAATCAGTTCATGCACCGTTCTCTGATTGTTTGATGGTGAGGTAACAGGGGTCCTTAGGCACCAGTAGGTCTGGGGGCTCATGAGCATCAAGTAGTTAATTTCTTCCGTTTGGTGGTGGTTTTAGCATCTATAAAACAACCCAGGAAGTGTGCATCAGGTACTATTATCTAGGTACTTCAGAGAGGAGCTACAGCAGAGGATATGGGGGAGGGATCTGTCCTAACAAGGCCCCATAAAGTCCTGCTCGGTTACAGTAAGAGCCAGTGGAGGTAAATTATAGCCCCAAAGAAAGCAAACTAGAAGCTTCTTCAGATACCCTGGCCCCTCTGGCCTGATGTGCGTGCACGGCCACCTCAGCCCTCCTGGTGGGCCAATATTAAGGACACAAAAAGCGCTACTACTGACTTTCATCTTCCTCTAGGCTTCCTGCTTTCCTTTGGAAGAACGTTCTACCTTCCAGGAGACCCTGCTTCCGAGCATCTTTAGTGTGTCATGTGGTTCAGGTGCCCACGACCCCAGCTGGAGATGAGGCTGTTTATTTCCCCACTTTCTGAAATCCTTTGCCTCCATTCTGAGAGCCTGGGAAGTGGAGGTGGGGAGAAGAAACCTCTGTTTTTTTTTCAATCTGGTTATCTTATGGCACTGCTGGGGACATATTATTTGTGGCAGATGTTCAGATAAGACAGGTCTGAAGAAAGATTTTATATCTCTGAGCCTTATTCATCCTATTCCTACTTGTGTTGTATTGCCAGAAACTAATTGAAAGTCGGTTCTATTTTATTTCATTGTGACCCAATGATACAGGCAGGGGCAATTTTCCATGTTAGTGAAATGAAAAAGGAGGTGTGGAGAGGCTGCAGGGTGAAACGGGCCCCTGGCAGGGAAGTGATGAGCCCAGTGTCCTGACAGGATGCCACGTTGCCGTGTTAGGCAGGCAGCCCTGGCGAGATGACTTGGAAGGGGGATGTAAGCTCAGAATTTGGGGCCACCAAATCACCTTGAAGGCCTAGCTCCATGTGCCTACTGGAAAACAAGCAAGGCTTCGAAGAGTGAACTCATTTGAAAAATCCTGTGCTTTAAAAATTTCTGCGAGGAGATGACCCCTTGGGCTGTAGCATGAGGGATAAACATTATCGAATCAGATCTGGGAGCTTTTGGTAGAATAGAGCTTCCAGTGTTTGACTATACCTTCAACAGCAAACACAAAACAAAACAGAAATATACCCACTCTCCCAAGGCAAGTGTTTCCTCTTGACCACATATGTACATATTAAAGTCTATTCTGGGGGGAAGATGAAAACATAATTGCAAAGCTCACCCTTTGAATCCATAGCTGCTTCCAAGAGGCCTCTGTTTCAAAGGTGGGCCCTCTGCACCCTTGTTTGTAGAACGTCACATAGGTGCTATATTTACTTAGTCTCTTATTTGAAAAGAAGCTTTCCTCCTGCCTTAGAAGAAGCTCATTACAGATAGATTTCACCTTTCGGCTGCAAAAGTTGTTTCCTTGAAATGAAAATATATGAATGTTAGATCCATAGCGTGTAGCTTCCAAGCTATCCCTTTGATCCAGTTCAGAATGCATTTGTTAAAAAGCCGCTTCACTGATTTTTTTTTTAGCTGCTTTTTGCTGTGTTTGGATCATTTGTACGTATATGCATCACAAATTTTGCTACATCAAAGCGCTTAATAAGTTCACGGCACTCACGAAATAGCACACAAAACAAAGGGACTTTTCTCCATAAAGATTTCTGCCACTTAACCTCCGGTATGAAAGTCGTTTTTAATGTGTTCCCTCTGAATAGCTTCAAAATATTTTATGCAGGGCTTCCCTGGTGGTGCAGTGGTTGAGAGTCCGCCTGCCGATGCAGGGGACACGTGTTCGTGCCCCGGTCCGGGAAAATTCCACATGCCGCGGAGCGGCTGGGCCCGTGAGCCATGGCCGCTGAGCCTGCGCGTCCGGAGCCTGTGCTCCGCAGCGGGAGAGGCCACAGCAGTGAGAGGCCCGCGTACCGCAAACAAAAAAAAAAGTTTTATGCAGTCTTCAGTGAAAGAGCCAGCCCAGGTGCACCTTCAGATCTCCTTCTCAGAAAATGGTATACTGTGGGAAAAGGGAGATTTGATAGAGCAAGTACACACATCTGATATCCATTCCGTTGAATAAAAGTCATTTTACTTCAATTATTTATTTAATTGGTTACATTTGTAGGTGGCACTAGCTTCCAGGAAAGTGTTGACAACATTTGGTGTACGTAAGGATAGCTATTAATTTAGTAATAAATTGAAATTTACTCAAGTAACTAATGTGATGTTTCTTTATTAGGTCCAATTATATTACGAGGTGTAAGCACATTATAACCCTTAATGCTGGGTGGGTGTTTTTTGTTTTTTGTTTTTGTTTTTGTGTTTTGGTATCAGGTACGTACAAGTCAGTGTTAAGTGCTTTAAATTCTAAACAAGTATTTCCTGAGGGCGGGCTTGAGCCAGCTCAGTCAAAAGCACTACCAGAAAGACAGAGTTGGGTTTGGTGTAGTCCTGACCTCAAGCCACAAGGAGCCCAAAGGCACCCAGTGTGGGCTGCACCAGGAAGCTTCAAATCTGACCTCCAAACCAGACCTCTACCTATACTTAGGGTTAGGGAGGGGTAGCTCCCACAGACCTTTCTGTTAAAAGATACCTTATGCAGATATAAAAATGAACATGTGTTGAAGATTTTGTGTAACTTATTCAGTGACGGAGCTGGAAAGCTGTTATGACCAGTTCAAAAGAGAAACGTATGAAACAAATATTTATTCACCAGGAATATTGAAGTAAATATGCAAGTGGGGGCAGAACTGGTTTTTCCATGTGGATCTGGTGGAGTGGGGAAGGGAGGGAAGTCAAGTCATTACACCCCTACCAGATAGGGCAGATCTGCGTGACTGTCAGGACCTGCAAACGACAGAGCTGTACAACAGCTCAAAGATGATGAAGTGCAGAATCGGGTAATCTCTGCAGGTCTCATAGTTTTCCACTGAAACGCACAGTTTTTTTCTACACCTCCAGCAGGGTGTTGGACACTCAAATCCCTATTTTTGGCTTTAAAGTTAGGAAAGCACCCTGACTTAGGGGGCCAGGTAAAGGTCAAGGGATACAAAGAGAGACGGAAGGTGATAGTTGTGGGTTCCCACTGCTGTTTGTGGGAACATACACGAACTTCAGCGTAAATTAAGCAACCCATCAATTAAGTATTGAAAAATCTTTTGTCTTTTTTAGAGATCGTTTTCATGGTGGTGGTAAATGGTGTAAGAAGTGACTCTCCTCATTCTTTGACTTACGCCTTACATGTTCTATTTCTGTGACTGATCCACGGCTTTGTTCAGCACCAGCCCTCACTTCCTGATTCTTCCCTTTGTGCATCAGACTGTCCGTTAAAGCAATCCCTAATTACTACTGAGATATGGCATTTGGGGCCATCTCTGTGCACTGCCTCAAATAAAGTTACCAAATACCCGTAACACAAAAGCAAGATGGAGATGGATGCTCACTAAGGGAGGAGTTGGGAAGGCTGGACTCTGGTGAGACTGTGCTCCTCCAGATCATGCCAGGACTTCTTCCAGCAAACACCTGCTCCTCCTGGTAGCATAAACCAGCATAAGGAAAGCAGAGGGCTCAGCAGCCATGGCCTGGCACCTGCCGGTCAGGGATCCACTGATCTGTTCCGTAAATTGGAGCTTCTGACTACACGATCCTCAATCCAGTTATATCATATGGAATGTTATGGTTTTCTAAGAGGTCCATTTTCTTGCTGGTTTCCTCAGTTGCCACAAAGAAATGTCACCCTCTATGGTATTAGGTTGAGATGTCACCTGGAACGGGTTTTATGAGAGGCTGTGAGATGTCTTGAACCCCGAAGGCTGACGTGAGGGAGAGGAGATCCAGAAGAATGTCGGGTGTGAGGCGACATACACTATTTGTTAGTATTTGTAAGCTCACCTCAATATCCCTGGCTCTATTATTGCAACCAGGCTGATTTTTAAAATTTTTATGAAGGTATAATAAAATTCACTGTTTTTAATGTTTACTTCTGCAAATTTTGACAAATGCATAGAGTTATATAAGCACTGCCATGATCAGATGTAGAACATCGACGTTAAACCCCCCAAATGCTCTGGCATCCCTCTGTAGTCAACTCCTCTTTCCTTCCCTCTCCCCCACTCCCCACCTCCCTGGAAGCCCCAACTCTGGTAGCCTTTTGAGTCTGGCTCTTCTCTCTCACTTATCGTGATGCACTTGAGGTTATGAGTACAGCCGTTATAAACATTCATTTACAGATTTTATGTGAACCTTGTTTTTATTCCACTTGGGTAAATAACTAAGCGTTTCTGAGTTGTATGGTAAATGAATGTTTAATTTTATAAAAAAGTGTCAAATTGTTTCCAAAATGCCTACTTCAGTTTGAATCCCCACCAGCAATGTATGAGATGCCTAGTTGCTCTATATTGTCATATCCTCACCAGCACTTGGTACTGTTGGATTTCCTACCTCCCTCCCATTTTTCCTTCCTCCCTCCCTCCCTTCCTTCCTTCCTTCCTTTACTCCCTCCCTCCTTCCTTCCCTCTCTCTCTCTGTCATTCTAACAGGTGTCATAGTATTGTCTCACACTATTTAAACTGACTAATTTAAATGACTAATATGTTGGAGCTTTTTTTCCCCATGTGCTTATTTGCTATTTATGTCTTTTCTTTATTGAGGTATCTGTTCAAATCTTTTGACTGGGATTATTTTTTAACAGCTTTCTGATTCAGATTTTATCTTTCACGAAAGAAGAATGAATTAAGTCTAGAAGCTATGGATTGGCGTATTTACAATGCTTGCAGACACAATGGGAAAACAAACTTCTAGAACAAATTATTTTGTAGATCATTTAGGAGTAGATATTAAAGTGGTAATCAACAGCAGCCTTCACTAAGGATAAGTTATGCCAAAGGGACCCAATTTCCTTTCTTTCTGATGAGTTAGTTAAATTGTATATTAGAATAATTTAATAGGTGCAGTACTTTATTTCATGCTTGCAAACAAAATGGAGAAATGTGGACTGCATAACAATAAAATTAGAGTGAATTCTATTTTGTTGAAAAACATTACCCCTAAAATATTGATTTTTTTTTTTTTTGAGTCTGTCTACCTGGAGAGATGTTCTTAACCTGATGTAACTTACTCACCTATAATATTAAAATTAGGTAATTCAGAAGTTATTAAGAGCTCTGTAGATTATATCTGACAGAGCACAAGTGTGCAGGAAAAACTTCGGCAGAATAAACTCAGATGTGCAGGATGTAGATTTATGGTCTTCCCTCCCACGGTCCCTTCCCAGCCTCGGATGTGGAGGTGATGGTGGTCCATGCTGTCAGGATGCAGCATCCTGGTGCCACCTTCCAGCTCGCCCTGCACCCTGCCTCCCCTCCTCCGTCCTCACCTCCCTCCTCAAACCATGCCCAGTGAAAGCTCCACAAGGGCAAAGACCATGGAGGGTTCATCCATGAATTTCATCAGGTAACTTTTTAAAGATGGGTTTATTCACTCCTCTTTTAGATTTCATGAAAATGGAGCACACATCTTGAGAGACATCAAGGAGCCCATTGATTTTACGTGCACTAACTAGCAATTTTCTTCTTATCAGAGATGTTTCTTGAAACACGATGATTTCGTTTCTTAAGGCGATGCCATAAGAAATCAGTCCCACACAGCTCTTAATTCAGGAGCCAGAATGTGAGAAAAAAAAATTTCCTTGAGAAAGCAGAGGTACGCTTCCTATCGCCTTTGACTCTTCCCTTGAACACAGGCAGCTGCACTGATGAAGGCCCTCGTGGTGCGGAGAGCCCGGGGGCCTCCCGTGAGCACCCTTACTCCAGCTGGGGGCTTGTCTGCCGTGTGAGTGTTGGTGGGGAGAGGACATAGTGGACGCTGAGTCAGCAGAGCCTCAGTTTCCAGATGTGATTGTAGCTGCTACTGTGGTCCTCAGCCAGGGGTGGTTTTGCCCCCAGGGGTCCGGGGTCAATGTCAGCAGACACTTCTGATTGTCACGACTGGGCAGGAGCTAGTGACACCCAGGAGTAGAGGACAGAGATGCTGCTAAACATCCTATGATGCACAGAATGTCCCACAACAAAGACTCACCTGGACCAGAACGTCTACTGTGCCGAGGCTGAGGGATTCTGCTCTAAGTTGCAATACTTGGGAGTCCATGAGGTCAAGAAGTAGAGACCTTAGGTCTATTCTCACTGCAGGACGTTGGGCGTCCAGGGCAGGGATGGAATCACAGCCAGGGCATCTCCATTGTCTGGTGTGGTGCTGGTGTTAGTAGGGGCTGGGAGGGGGCAGGCTGTGGCCTCTGGTGTTCAGGGATTCAAGCATCAGCGTCCACACTGTGACTTTCTTTTGTCCTGGGCCTTGACTTCTGTCCAGCATTCTTTGCCTGGTTTTGGTGTCCTGTGACCACCCTCAAGGTCAGTGATTCAGGACTCAGGGCTCAGGGGCAGCCTATTACAGTGAAAGAACATACAGCAGAGTCACTACAGGTCTGGAGGAGACCGGCAACGGCTTACAAAGTCCTCCCTGTGTGATTGCACAGGACACGCTACTCCTCCTGCCGTGAACTGCATGCCATGTGCCAAGGGTCCCAGGTCAGGGAAGCCCTCTTGAGTCTTGGGGTCCAGGGCTTTTGGGGGTCTGGTCACATGGTCACGTACCACCAGAAGGAAAGCTAGTGACCGCCATGAATCACAATATTGGTGCAAACAACCCAAATAAGCTGGTGGTGAGGTTGGGGTCTGGTGGGTGGTCTTCCCTCAAGTTCTCTGTGAATCTCAGGGGAAGGATGCCAGTCAGTGTGGTGTGCTTTTCTCCTTGGGCAGGACCGATTTTGAGGGCTCAGAGAGACCTTTTCTTCATGTGCAGGAGAAGTAATCTGTTCCCCCAATTTTGATTATGTCACACTTATTCCTTTTCTAATTATCCCTTATTTGTTCAATATAAGATAATAAATTCTGACAAACAATCAGCGAAAGGGCATCAAGCGATGTGCTTCATTTCAATTGGCTTGCTTTTTCTTCTTCTCTGCTAAATTATAGCCCATCAGCATGAGGTTCCTGTGGTGAGCAGCTACTAATATGCCCAGGTGCAGTCAATTTTACTTCCTAAATAAGAAATAATAGCTACGGATCCCCCGAATGTGAAGTGGAAAAGTGGGCCGTAATATCTCTTCTCAGCGGTACCGCACGCTAGGGCGAGTTTTACATCCCGATCTCCATTCTAACAATTTTCCTTTAAAAAGGTGATTGCAATTAATTACACTGAAGAACTAAAAACTGTGGCTTCGTTGAAGCACAGAAGTTTTCTTAGAAACTTTTGAGAAATCTCTTGTTTAATTTAGCATTACATTTTACACACACGAAAAAGCTTCTTTAAAAATTAGGAATATAAAAACAATATGGATAGACACAAACAAAAATATCACTGTTGAATGACCCAATGAAACAGTATTCTGTTACATTTACTTTCCAAATTGGTGCCAGGAGATGGTTTTGCCTTGGCGTTCCATCCCCAGACAAATGTACCCCATGGAAAGTCAGTTGTTGGGAACGCTTTTCCCTTTTACCACTTCACCATTAATAATACTTGCTCCTGCTTGAAAGCATTTTAGTGATTTGTAATTAGCTACGAGGTTAAGGTAAATGTTTTAGTTCTTTTATAGATCACTTTCATTATTTCTTAAGCCACCCAACCTTGGATGTATATTTTTCAGTAAACTCAAATCTCCTCTTAGGATGGATTGACAGGCATTTTTACCCTCACGCACAGCCATCTGTCACACCATTTCTGTGTTATGACCAAGTGGCCAGGAGCACTCCTGAGCTCCATGGGAAAGTAGCAAAGGGAAGAAAATTAAAGACCCCTATCTTAGTTCTCTAACTCAACAAGAAAAAATTACATAGGAGAAAGCAAAAATGAAGAAAGTGACATGTGTGGCTGCACCTCCCCTTCCCACCAAGGCAGACAGGGTTTCCAGTTCTTCCTCCTCAGCGGGACTTAATCCATCCACTTCCCTCCTGATCCACGGCCACATTCTGGCTCAGCTACCAATGTCCTTGTTCCCCTGTAGTGCACCTGCACACTGTAGCCAAAGGGATCATCAGAAAACCATCCAGTCATCCATTGCTGTGTAACAAACATCTCCAAACTTGGTGGCTTAAAATAACTACTATTTACTTTGTTCATGATCATGAGATTTGGGTGGGGCTCAGTAGAGCATCTCAACTCTGCTCTGAGATGCATGCACCTCAGCTGGGGTGACATGAATGGCCAGGAGACTGGAAATCTGTTCTCTCCTTGGGGCAAGACTGATTTGGGGACTTGTAGAGACTGTTCTTAGTCATAGGCTGACCTCTCTCTCTCTCTCTCTCTCTTCAGTTCATTGCCTTGTGTTCCCTGCATGTGGTGTCCCGAGCATGGCTCTCTCGCAGTAGTTAAGCTCTCAAGCAGTGGGTCAGGACTCAAGAGAGAGTGTCCCCAAAGACCAGGGTGAAGCTGAAAGGCTTCTCATGACCTGGCCTTGGAAATCCCAGAACCTCACATCTACCAAATTCTCTTGGTCAAGCAGGTCATTAAGTCCAATTTGGATTCAAAGAGGGAGGAATTAGGCACTCTCAATGAGCAGTGCAACGAAGAAAGTGAACTAGCTCTAATTTCTCACAAAAGCACATTGGCTCATGTCACTCTCTGGGTTAGACCCCTCCAAGGCTTCCCATTGCTTTTCAGATAAAATCTAACACTGGCCGCAATAATGCTGCATGTTCCTGCTGACCAGCCTCTTCTCAGGGTGGGCTCTCCCAGACTCTGCTCTATGTATTTCACCATTCCACCCTTCATTGCTTGAACTATAATGGTTTTTCCCACCTCATAATCTCTCTGTGCACTGTCTAGCTAAAGCCAAAGTATCTTCCGGGTCAACATTTAAATGCCATTGGTAGGGGAAGCCTTCATTGACCCCGGGTGTAGTCAGACCCCTCTGTCACATCCGTTCTCAGCCCTCGGTGTTATTAAATGTTTCATCATGTGATTTAGTGCTTGCATTCCTCCCTGGAGCAAAAGTCTTATGAAGGCACAGGGTTTTTATGCTGTTCAGTACTATTTCTATAGCACCTAGCACAAATATTTATCAAATAGTCAACATCACGTTAGCCCAAATACAGAAATAGTGCTTATCTGTGCATCCCAGATTACATCAGTTTTGTGAAACAGTTGTCTCCCTGCACCATCCAGTGGGGCAGCCATGGTCACATGAGAAGCTGCACTAAATGCTGGAAATATGCCTGGTCTGAGGAGAGGTGCTGTAAGTGTAAACCATACACTGTATTTCAAAGACGTAATCCAACAAAAGCAAATGTAAGTTATCGCACATAATAGTTTATATAAATTACATGTTGACATGATAATAGTTTTGATATACTGGGTTAGTGAACTATATTATTGAAATTAAATTCATCTGTTTCTTTTTACATTTTAATGTGCCTTTCTTAAAATCTAAAATCACATACAAGGTTCTCATTTATGGATCATGTCATATTTCTATTGAACGATACTGCTGTAGATAGAGGGTTCTGTGGTGACATATGCTGGAAGAAATTCTGCAAACACTCGTTCCTTGGAAGGCTTATAATGAACATGTCAAAGGCGCTGAGAAGTCCTGCGGGAGATACCTGTTTACTTTAAGCTAGAGTTTTTTGAAGTGATTTGATCATGCATGGGATCCATTCTTTTCAGCACCCTGTATTTTCATCTTCCATGATACACACATAGGGGAACATGGTTTAGGTACCTGCCTCCAGGGTGCCTGAACTTGCGGTCACAGGCATGGTTTACTCAGTAGTGAATCTTATTATGGAAATTAGGGGGAGGGGGGATATTCAGGAGAGAGACAGATTCAAGGAGTCTCCCAGAACTGCATGATCCCTCATATAAGGGCCCGTAAAGCACACGGGGTCCCCCAGCAGCTGGAGGTCACAGCCTCTCTGAGGGGGACAGAGCCTTGGCAGCCCCAGGGCTTTCGGCCACCCACACTGGGCTCTTCACAGAGGTCTGGGCTCTTTCTTAGTTTGCTTTATTTCTCTAGTTTGCTGAAGATAGAAATCAAGGTACCATACAACTTCAAGTGTATATTGTGTGTGCAGAGGAGTGTCCAAGGGTCACGCCATGTGTTCCATGTCATTTTTGGCCCCTTCTTCAACAAAGCTCTCTTCTTCCCGAATCATCTTCCTTTTCTCTGAGTGTTCCAGTCAAAACGCCATGTTGTCTTTCAGGTCCCTTGAACTGGCTGCCAAAATGTGGGCATTTTCTTCTACCATAAATGGTGGGTGTTTTCTCCCTGGGCACACTCCAAATTTTGATCTTGATTGGAAGGACAGGAGACACAAATGTGCCATTTCTCAACATAGAATCCTCAGGATTGCCATTTGGACTATGTCCCGAGCCCTGTTTTGTTTTAAAGATGATTGGCCCTCATGAAAGGTGTTCTGCAGCTCTTTGAGCCTGGGAAATAGTCCATCTCCCCACAAGGAAGGATTGTAGCATTTTATAAATTAATCCCACGGGCACTGTGACTCTCTTTGATAGACTGTTACCAGAATCATCTTGATATAAGAGCCCTGAGAGATAAGAATTCTAAACAGAGCTTGAGGTAATCGGCATTCTCACTGCCTTCTGTTTGCTCATCCTGGGACTAGCCTTTCCCAGGTAAGATCTGCCCACCCTCTTTGTCAAAGACAGTGTTGGCCTCTCATTGGTACCTAATTTCAATAAAAAGTTTCCATTTTAGAGCTCTCCATCCCTCCAACTGCATTTCCAATGTCACTTTTGCCCCCTTCTTCAACAAAGCTCTCTTCTTGCCAAATCACCTTCCTTTTCTCTGAGGTCCGCTCTCCTCCCCACTGTGTGATTAGAAAGAACATTGCATTGTGTTATTCTACACAGAGCAGAGATGCAAACCATTTCCTTTGCATAAATCTTAATTGCCATCCTTGCTGTAAATCATAGATAACCCTAGCCCGAGCATCATCACGCGTAAGAAGGAAGAAAGCCAGGCAGAACATGACAAAAAGGTATTAATTGATAACTAACCAGGTGTTCTATCTTGCTTCAGTATGAATTTTATGACAACAGTTTTGCTTAATTGCTTCTGCTGGCATTGAAAATTCCATATGATGTGCACATTTTAACTCTTTCTAGACCCAATTGGAAAGAAAACTCCAATGTAGAAATCTGATTGAGAAATCTGAAATGATTCATTATATTCAAAATATTTTACAGAGAAAGAACATGAGAATTGCACTGGGTATGAACCACTAGTATCTCCTAGAACTAATAACCTAAATTTAAGGTAGAAGAGTTAAAAAAAGGTAGCCTGGTACCCTTATAACCAAAAAATACTGTGTCATTTAAGAAACTTCCAAGTTTAATGTTTTTAAAATTTAAGTGTATTTGATTTACAATGTTGTGTTAGTTTCAGGTGTACAGCAAAGTGATTATATATGCGTACATATAATATAAAACATATACATTCTTTTTCAGATTCTTTTCCATCATAGGTTATTACCAGATATTGAATATAGTTCCCTGTGCCATACAGTAGGACCTCGCTGTTTACCAAATTTAACTTCTTAATATATGAAGTTATTATTTAAGTTTGCCAACCAATAAAATAAATCAGTAATTCCCAGGTTAAGTGCCATTAAACACTTCTCTGGGAGAATTTGGAATTTGTGCATTTGAATATGGGCTTTAATGGTCAGTGGACTTGAAAATTACTTCAGAGGAGAGATCTGTCATTGAGAGTGCCAGGCATAAAGCCCAGTAAAAGTGCTGAGAGATTTTGTAGTAAAAATATCTGTTTAATTTTGTCTGGCCGGCATTTCCAAACCTGTTTCGGCACGGAACAATTTGTTTTGAGCCACATCTCTTATTTTTCCTCAGAATGACTGTTTAGTGAACGCTAAATTATACACTGATACCAGGAGTGGGATGGGGTGCTTCCATTTTGTTACAGTGCTTAGCAGACCCCGCCATTTCGCCTTCATTTTATTGAATGTGTTTAATCGCAGAACATTTCGTTGTCCGTTCCAGCTTCAAAGATATTTTTGAAATATCAGTCTTCATACCTAACTCCATTAAAAAATACTTCTATGGAATTACAAAATTATAGCAGTGATACATAATGTGACCTCACCAGGATTTTAGGGTGATTCTTGTCCCGTTATCGATATGAACATATTTCAGTTGAGTTCATTATGATGGTATATAGGTCATATTCAGTATTTTCCGACCGTTTGTGGTACCTTTTAAAGTTGACACCTCTCTCTCTGGAAGAACTTCGAATCCCAGGATGCAGCCATCTCCCCGCTCCCCTCCCCCCCCCCCCCCCCCCCC
>NW_020174642.1:8715521-8786599 GCF_003031525.2 Neophocaena asiaeorientalis asiaeorientalis | reverse complement strand
CCCACACATTGAAAGCTCCACGTTTCTCACTGTCTCTTCACTGTCAGCTCCAGCAAGTCCCCTAGGCCGTCCCTTCTGCCCCACTTCCTACTCCATCTGGGACGGCGCACAGAGAAAGAGATCTGCCAGCATGAGACTATTCTAACCATTTGCTTGTTTCCATTATGCCCCTAAATGATGTTACATTGCTTTCTAGTCAGCTGAAATCCCTGGAAAGATGAAAAATTTTCTACACGAATTCAGAATCAAGCAGGATTAAGTTGCACAGGGAAGTCAGATGAAGATAACTTGAAACACATTTTTTTTTGATTTAACATCTTTATTGGAGTATAATTGCTTTACAATGTTGTGTTAGTTTCTGCTGTATAACAAAGTGAATCAGCTGTATGTATACATATACCCCATATTTCCTCCCTCTTGCATCTCCCTCCCACCCTCCCTATCCTACCTGTCTAGGTGGTCACAAAGCACCAAGATGACCTCCCTGTGCTATGTGGCTGCTTCCCACTAGCTATCTATTTTACATTTGGTAGTGTATATATATACATGCCACTCTCTCACTTCGTCCCAGCTTACTCTTCCGACTCCTTGTGTCCTCAAGTCCATTCTCTACATCTGCATTTTTATTGCTGTCCTGCCTCTAGGTTCTTCAGAACCACTCCTTCTTTTCTTTTTTTTTAGATTCCATATATATGTGTTAGCATATGGTATTTGTTTTTCTCTTTCTGACTTACTTCACTCTGTATGACAGACTCTGGGTCCATCCACCTCATTACAAATAACTCAATTTCCTTTCTTTTTATGGCTGAGTAATGTTCCATTGTATATATGTGCCACATCTTCTTTCTGCTTTCATCTGTTGATGGACACTTAGGTTGCTTCCATGTCCTGGCTATTGTAAATAGTTCTGCAATGGACACTGTGGTACATGTTTCTTTTTGAATTATGGTATTCTCAGGGTATATGCTCAGTAGTGGGATTGCTGGGTCATATGGTAGTTCTATTTTTAATTATTTAAGAAACCTCCCTACTGTTCTCCATAGTGGCTGCACCAATTGACATTTCCATCAACAGTGCAAGAGGGTCCCTTTTCTCCACACCCTCTCCAGCATTTCTTTTTTTTTTTTAAATTTATTTATTTTAATTTATTTATTTTTGGCTGCATTGGGTCTTTGTTGTGGTGAGCGGGCTTCTCATTGTGGTGGCCTCTCCTGTTTCAGACTACAGGCTCCGGGTGTGTGAGCTTCAGTAGTTGTGTCATGCTTGCTCAGTAGTTATGACTTGCTGGCTCCAGAGCGCAGGCTCAGCAGTTGTGGTGCATGGGTCTAGCTGCTCCACAGCATGTGGGATCTTCCGGGATCAGGAGTCAAACCCATGTCCCCTGGATTGGCAGGTAGATTCTCAACCACTGCGCCACCAGGGAAGCCCTCCAGCATTTATTCTTTGTAGATTTTTTGATGGTGGCCATTCCAACCGGTGTGAGGTGATACCTCATTGCAGTTTTGATTTGCATTTCTCTAAAGATTAGTGATGTTGTGCATCTTTTCATGAGTTAGTTGCCAATCTGTATATCTTCTTTGAAGAAATGTCTATTTAGGTGTTCTGGCCATTTTTTGATTGAGTTGTTTGGTTTTTTTTGATATTGAGATGCATTAGCTGCTTGTATGTTTTGGAGATTAATCCTTTGTCAGTTGCTTTGTTTGGAAACATTTTCTCCCATTCTGAGGGTTGTCTTCTCGTCTTGTTTATGGTTTCCTTTGTTGTGCAAAAGCATTTAAGTTTTATTAGGTCCCATTTGTTTATTTTTTGGTTTTATTTCCATTTCTCTAGGAGGTGGGTCAGAAAGGATCTTGCTGTGATTTATGTCATAGAGTGTTCTTCCTATGTTTTCCTCTAAGAGTTTTATAGTGTCTGGCCTTACATTTAGGTCTTTAATCCATTTTGAGCTTATTTTTGTGTATGGTGCTATGAAGTGTTCTAATTTCATTCTTTTATATGTAGCTGTCCAGTTTTCCCAGCACCACTTATTGAGAGGCTGTCTTTTCTCTATTGTATACTCTTGCCTCCTTTATCAAAAATGAGTTGATCGGGCTTCCCTGGTGGCACAGTGGTTGAGAGTCCGCCTGCTGATGCAGGGGACATGGGCTCGTGCCCTGGTCCGGGAAGATTCCACATGCCGCGGAGCGGCTGGGCCCATGAGCCATGGCTGCTGATCCTGCATGTCTGGAGCCTGTGCTCTGCAATGGGAGAGGCCACAACAGTGAGAGGCCCGTGTACCGCAATAAAAAAAAAAAAAATGAGTTGATCATATGTGCGTGGGTTTATCTCTGGGCTTTCTATCCTGTTCCATTGATGTATCGTTTTATTTTTGTGCCAGTACCATACTATCTTGATTACTGTAGCTTTGTAGTATAGTCTGAAGTCAGGGAGCCTGATTCCTCCAGCTCTGTTTTTCTTTCTCAAGATTGCTTTGGCTCTTTGGGGTCTTTTGTGATTCCATACAAATTGTGAAAGTTTTTGATATAGTCCTGGGAAAAATGCCATTGATAGTTTGATAGGGATTGCATTGAATCCGTAGATTGTTTCGGGTAGTATAGTCATTTTCACAATGTTGAGTCTTCCAATCCAAGAACATGGTGTATCTCTCCATCTGTTTGTATCATCTTTAATTTCTTTCATCAGTGTCTTATAGTTTTCTGCATAGTCTTATAGTCTTTTGTCTCCTTAGGTAGGTTTATTCATAGGTATTTTACTCTTTTTGTTGCAGTGGTAAATGGGAGTGTTTCCTAAGTTTCTCTTTCAGATTTTTCATCATTAGTGTATAAGAATGCAAGAGATTTCTGTGCATTAATTTTTTGCATCCTGCTACTTTACCAAATTCATTGATTAGCTCTAGTAGTTTTCTGGTAGCATCTTTAGGATTCTCTATGTATAGTATCACATCACCTGCAAACAGTAACAGTTTTACTTATTCTTTTCCACTTGTATTCCTTTTATTTCTTTTTCTTCTCTGATTTCCTGTGGGTAAACCATGCAAAAGTATGTTGAATAATAGTGGTGAGAGTGGGCTACCTTGTCTTGTTCCTGATCTTAGAGGAAATAGTTTCAGTTTTTCAACATTGAGAACGATGTTGGCTGTGGGTTTGTCAAATATGGTTTTTATTATGTTGAGGTAAGTTCCCTCTGTGCCTACTTTCTGGAGATTTTCATCATAAATGGGTGTTGAATTTTGTCACAAGCTTGTTCTGCATCTACTGAGATGATCATATGGTTTTTATCCTTCAGTTTGTTAATATGATGTATCACATTGATTGATTTGCATATATTGAAATATCCTTGCATTCCTGGGATAAATCCAACTTGATCATGGTGTATGATCCTTTTTATGTGCTGTTCGCTAGTATTTTGTTGAGGATTTTTGCATCTGTGTTCATCAGTGATATTGGCCTTTAGGTACTTTTTTGTGACATCTTTGTCTGGTTTTGCTATCTGGGTGATGGTGGCCTAGTAGAATGAGTTTAGGAGCGTTCCTCCCTCTGCTATATTTTGGAATAGTTTGAGAAGGATAGGTGTTAGCTCTTCTCTAAATATTTTATAGAATTCGCCTGTGAAGCCATCTGGTCCTGGGCTTTTGTTTGTTGGAAGATTTTTAGTCACAGTCTCAATTTCAGTGCTTGTGATTGGTCTGTTTATATTTTCTGTTTCTTCCTGATTCAGTCTCTGAAGGTTGTGGTTTTCTAAGAATTTTTCCATTTCTTCCAGTTTGTCCATTTTATTGGCATAGAGTTGCTTGTAGTAATCTCTCATGATTCTTTGTATTTCTGCAGTGTCAGTTGTTACTTCTTTTTCATTTCTAATTCTATTGATTTGAGTCTTCTCCCATACCAGCTTTTAGTTTTGTTGATCTTTGCTATTGTTTCCTTCCTTTCTTTTTCATTTATTTCTGATCTGATCTTTATGATTTCTTTCCTTCTGCTAACTCTGGGGTTTTTTTGTTCTTCTTTCTCTAATTGCTTTATGTGTAAAGTTTGGTTGTTTATGTGAGGTTTTTCTTGTTTCTTAAGGTAGGACTGTATTGCTATAAACTTCCCTCTTAGATCAGCTTTTGCTGCATCCCATAGGTTTTGGGCTGTCGCATTTTCATTGTCATTTGTTTCTAGGTATTTTTTGATTTCTTTAGTGATCTCTTGGTTACTTAGTAGTGTACTGTTTAGCCTCCATGTGTTTGTAATTTTTACAGTTTTTTTCCTGTAATTGATATCTAGTCTCATAGTGTTGTTGTTGGAAAAGATACTAGATACGATTTCAGTTTTCGTAAATTTACCAAGGCTTGATTTGTGACCCAAGATATGATCTATCCTGGAGAATGTTCCATGAGGACTTGAGAAGAAAGTGTATTCTGTTGTTTTTGGTTGGAATGTCCTATAAATCTCAATTAAGTCAATTTTGTCTAATGTGTCATTTAAAACTTGTGTTTCCTTATTTATTTTCATTTTGGATGATGTGTCCATTGGTGAAAGTGGGGTGTTAAAGTCCCCTACTATGATTGTGTTACTGTTGATTTCTCCTTTTATGGCTATTAGAATTTGCCTTACGTATTGAGGTGCTCCTATGTTGGGTGCATAAATATTTACAATTGTTATATCTTCTTCTTGGATTGATCCCTTGATCATTTTGTAGTGTCTTTCTTTGTCTCTTGTAATAGTCTTTATTTTAAAGTCTATTTTGTCTGATAGGAGAATTGCTACTGTAGCTTTCTTTTGATTTCCATATGCATAGAATATCTTTTTCCATCCCCTCACTTCTAGTCTGTATGTGTCCATAGGTCTGAAGTGGGTCTCTTGTAGACAGCATATATATGGGTCTTGTTTTTGTATCCATTCAGCCAGTTTATGTCTTTTGGTTGGAGCATTTCAACCATTTACATTTAAGGTAGTTACTGATATGTATGTTGCTATTACCATTTTCTTAATTGTTTTGGGTTTGTTTTTGTAGGTCTTTTCCTTCTCTTGTGTTTCTTGCCTAGAGAAATGCCTTTAGCATTTGGTGTAAAGCTACTTGGCGGTGCTGAATTCTCTTAACTTTTGCTTGTCTGTAAAGGTTTTAATTTCCCTGTCGAATCTGAATGAGATCCTTGCTGGGTAGTGTAGTCTTGGTTTTTCCCTTTCATCACTTGAAATATGTCCTGTCACTCCCTTCTGGCTTGCAGAATTTCTGCTGAAAGATCAGCTGTTAACCTTATGGGGATTCTCTTGTGTGTTATTTTTCCCTTGCTGCTTTTAATATTTTTTCTTTGTATTTAATTTTTGATAGTTTGATTAATATGTGTCTTTGTGTGCTTCTCCCTAGATTTATCCTGTATGGGACTCTCTGCTCTTCTGGACTTTATTGACTCTTTCCTTTCTCATGTTATGGAAATTTTCAATTATAATCTCTTCAAATATTTTCTCAGACCCTTTCTTTTTCTCTTCTTGTTCTGAGACCCCTATAATTTGAATGTTGGTGCATTTAATGTTGTCCCAGAGGTCTCTGAGACTGTCCTCAATTCTTTTCATTCTTTTTTCTTTATTCTGCTCTGCAGTAGTTATTTCCACGATGTTACCTTCCAGGTCACTTTTCTGTTCTTCTGCCTCAGTTATTCTGCTATTGATTCCTTCTAGAGAATTTTTAATTTCATTTATTGTGTTGTTCATCATTGTTTGTTTGTTCTTTAGTTCTTCTAGGTCCTTGTTAAACATTTCTTATATTTTCTCCATTCTATTTCCAAGATTTTGGATTGTCTTTACTATCATTACTCTGAATTCTTTTTCGGGTAGACTGCCTATTTCCTCTTCATTTGTATTTTCTGGTGGTTTTTTATTTTGCTCCTTCATCTGCTGCGTATTTCTCTGTCTTCTCATTTTGCTTAACTTACTGTGTTTGGGGTCTCCTTTGCACAGGCTGCAGGTTCGTAGTTTGTGTTGTTTTTGGTGTCTGCCCCCAGTGGGTAAGGTTTTTTCAGTGGCTTTTGTAGGCTTCCTGGTGGAGGGAACTGGTGCCTGTGTTCTGGTCGGTGGGGCTGGATCTTGTCTTTCTGGTGGGCAGTGCTGTGTCCAGTGGTGTGTTTTGGGGTGTCTGTGAACTTAAACTTAGTATGGTTTTAGGCAGCCTCTCTACTAATGGGTGGGGTTGTGTTCCTATCTTGCTAGTTGTTTGGCATGTGGTGTCCAGCACTGGAGCTTGCTGGCCCTTGGGTGGAGCTGGGTCTTAGCATTGAGATGGAGATCTCTGGGAGAGCTCTAATTGGTGTTACATAGTGCGGGAGGTCTCTGGTAGTCCAATGTCCTTAACTCGGCTCTCCTACCTCAGAGGCTCAGGCCTGATACCAGGCTGGGGCACCAAGACACTGTCAACCACATGGCGGGCAGCACTTTCTCTCTCTCTCTGACTTGCTTTCTCTTTCTCTCAGTGCCAGCTGTGTACTATATCAGGAGTCTGATCCCACTGGGGGGTCTCACCAGCAGCTCTGCCCAGCCCTGGAGCCTGTTAGGAGCGTGTCTGCCAAAACACATTTTTTGAAGAAGATGTTCATTACAGACTTCCTGTAACTGATTGGAACCATTTATCTTGCTGTGATTTTGCAGCACAAATGTACTTGTGATTGTTTTATTAGCTCTTTGCTGTTTAAGTGAAATATAATGGTGCTTTTAGGAAAAAAATGAAAAAAATATGAAGTTAGTGGATTTAAAAAGATATCTAGGAATGTGAACCTGGGGATTATTGATATCAGTGGAAGAGAATGACACAGTACTCAGGACTAAATTCAGAGCAGGGAGACTTTAATTCCATGGAGGCTAAAGGGTGCATTTGATAGGAGCTGTGAGCTGTCCCAGAGAAGTGGTCTACTCGACAGCTATAATACGTGTCACACCTGGCCATCCCTGGCTGAATGATCTTTGGCATGCTCTTTAACTCCTGGGCTTTCTTTTGGTAAAGCTGGAGGAAGGCCTAGATTGGAGGACAAGTTCAGGCACGAGCCAGGCTCAGCAGCTAGAATATTTGCATTTGTTCTACACAGTCTTGGCTTCTATGATGCTTACACGTTTAGTTGCCATCATTGAAAATTGGAAGGGTAGCACACAATCTAGATTTCTATGTCATCTTGAAAAAATGTAGGTCTGGTGATGCAGGCTTTTACTCCTCCTGCGCAGCAGCTGGCTGGGCAGTTCTCTCCTCTGCAGTTCATCAAGGTCCCCACCGTCCCTGGGTGAGCCTGATACTCAGACACTGTAGCAGGTCACCATTTACGTTTACAATGTGCTGCTATCTCCCTATAGTAATGTAGAAGGATTAAGTGATGTGTGGTACCCACATTTCTATGCTAAGTAAACTATCTGAAATATTGAAAAGTATTTCAAGAGAAATGAGATATAACATATTTTTTGTGGACATAAAGAATAAGTATTTAATATATAAGGCAAGAATCTTTATTTTCTATTTAAAACACATCCAACTTGGCTCATGTTTGCTATCACCTTGTGTCCTGGTGGGATTTCAGTTTGTGACCTTATAGTCTAGAGCAGGGGCTGCAAACGGTGGCCCACAGGCCAAATTCAGCCCACCACCTGTTTTTGTAAATACATCTTTATTGGCATACAGCCGAGCCCGTTTATTTTCATATTGTCTGTAGCTGTTTTCACATTCTAACTGCAGACTTGAGTAGCAGCAATACAAACTGTGTATCTTGCAAAGCCAAAACTCTTTATTATTTGACCCTTTATAGAAAAAGTTTGCTGACTTTCACTTTCAACTCTGACAGGTATAAAGCTTGGAAGTTATCATTTATGCCCTCACAACAAGAAAAAAGCTGAACAAACTGAAAGTCAGTGACTTTTCTTAGATACTTCAGAGAATTGAGGTCACAGGGCAAACCACCATTCTGAAATCTGGAGAGCTGGCCCAAATAGAGAATGACAGCCAAGATCAGCTTCCTGGGAACAGAACTGCAGAAACATTTAAATGGTCATTTTGACAAATTGCTGGAGCCTAAGTGTGGATGGCTTGAGAGTTAAAATTTCCTGGGAGCCCCATACTTCCCTGGGTTTTACCTTGAGCAAACTCATCATGTTCACAAATGAAAATCAGAGAAAGACCCCTTCTGTTTTGAGCAAGTGGAAACTCACCAGTTAAGCCCAGGAGTTCTCCATCACAAAACCCTGTCTTCCAAGGGAAAGTACTTTACCAAGGTTTATCTAACCTGGGAAAGAGCAATTAGCCAGGCTCTAGCTTTCCTCTCATCTCACATAAAGGGAGGTAAAATGTTTAAAAAAACAAACAAGCAAATGAAAACATCTGAATATCATAACCTAGGGACTCAGGGATACTCAAATCTGAGATTTAATCATAAGATTATAGAAAGCTTCCCCTTAGCAGTGGGACACAGACTCTACCTAAGAAGGAATTCCTAGGGAAACATGAGGAATAGGAGATAAAAAAATAGAGCAAGGAAATTAGAGAAAACTGAAGCCTCTGGCACCTTCAGCTACATCACACTTTAAATACAGCCCAGATCCTCACCAGACTCACATAAAATTTCACACTAAAAGCCTAATTATCCCAGCTCCTATTACTCTATGTTATGTGTCTGTTTGTCCAGAAAAAATTGCAAAGAATAAAAGGCAAGTAAAAATACATATGAAGAGACAGAGCAAGAGTGAACACCAGACCCAGGTATGACACAGAGGTTAAAAATATCAGAATGGAATTTAAAATAACTATGACTAATATGTTGAGGGCAGTAATAGAAAAAGTAGATGACATTCAAAAACAGATGGGTAATATAAGCAGAGTGAAGGAAACTCTAAGGAAGCATCAAAAGGAAATGTTACAAATCAAACCTAATGCAACAGAAATGGAGAATGCTTTTGATGAGCTCATTAGCAGACTGGATTCATCCAAGAAAGAATAAGTGAGCTTGAAGTTATGTCAGTAGAAACTTCACAGACTGAAAAGCAAAGTGAAACAACGAGAATATCTAAGAAATGTGGGAAACTTACAAAAAGTGTAACATAGGCATAATGTGAATACCACAAAGAGAGGAAAGAGAAGAAGGAGTAGAATAAATGTTTAAAGAAATGATAGCTGAGAATTTTCTAAAATTAATGGCAGACACCAAATCACAGATCCAAGAGTCTCAGAGAATACCAAGCAGGATAAATATTCAATAATTTTACACCTAAGTGTATCATATTTAACCTTCAGAAAACCAAAGAAAAAGAGAAAATATTGAAAGAAGCCATAGGAGAAGAAAACTTTACCTATGAAGGGAGTAGGATAAGAATTACAGTGGACTTTTTGCCACAAACTATATAAGCAAGAACATGTAGTAAAATATGTAGTGTATTGAAAGAAAAAAGAGAAAAAAAAAACTACCAACATAGAATTTTACATCCATTGTAATGATTTTTCAAAAGTGCAGGAGAAATATTTTCATAAACAAAAACTGAGTGACTTTATCTTGAGTAATCCTGCTGTGTAGAAAATACTAAAATAAGTTATTTGGCAAAAAGGAAAATGAAGTGAGTCAGAAACTTGGATCTACTTAAAGAAAGGACAAGAATGATAGAAGGAATAAATAACATTTTCAAGGAGAAACAGACAAATTCACTATTATAGGAACTTTGACACTGCTCTATTAGTGATTGACAGAGCCAGCAGGCAGCAAATCAGTAAGGATATAGTTGATCTAAGCAGTACCATCAATCAACTGAATCGAATTGATGTTTACAGAAACTTCATTAACAACAACAGAATACATATTCTTTTCAAATGAATTATTCATCAAGACCACATTCTGGCCATAAAACACACCACAACAAATTTTAAATAATAGAAATCATACAAATTATAGTCTCACACTACAATGGAATTAAACTATAGTGGAATTAAATTTAATACAAAGACAGAAAAATAGCTAGAAAATTTCTAAAAATTTGGAGAATAAAAATACAGTTCTAGATTACATGAATACAGAAAAGTCTTAAGAGAAATTTTAAAATATTTTAAACTAAATGAGAATGAAACTGAGCCATAAAAATTTGTGGGATGCAGTGAAAGCATTGCTTTAACATAAACTTGTAGCATTGAATGCATATATTAGAAAAGAAGAAAGATCTAAACTCAGTCATATAAGCTTCCACCTTAGGAAAATAGAGAAGTGCAACGTAAGCCTAAGGAAAGCAAAAAAAGAAAAAAAGATAATAATGATAAAAATTAGAGCAAAAATCACCTAAATTGAGAACAGGAAGCCAAAAGAAAAAAAGATCAACAAAACTAAAACCTAGTTATTTGAAAAACTCAATAAAATTGGTATACTTCTATCCAGGTTACCAAGGAAAAAGAGAGAAAACAAAAATTACTAATACTAAAAATAAAAGAGGGGCCATCACTAATGATCCTATGATCATTAAAATGATAATAAAGGAATATTATGAAAAACCCTATGCCCATAAATTTGGTAACTTAGATGAAATGAACTAATTCTTGGAGGAGATGAACTGCCAAAGTTCATGTGAGGAAAATTAGACCATCTGAATAGGGCTGTATCTATTAAAGAAATTGAGTCAATAATTAATAGCCTTCCTAAAAAGACAACAGTAGGTCCAGATGGTTTCACTGGTGAATTTTACCAACTATTTAAGGAAGAAATGATACCAAGTCTGTACAATTTCTTCCTAAAAATAGAAATAGAAGACATGTATCTTATTGCCTTCTATGAGAGTAGTATTATCCTAATACCAACACAAGATAAAGACATTACAAGAAAAGAAAACTACAGAACAACTTCCCTGAACATAGATACAAAATTCACCAATGAAATACTAGTAGATCCCGATCTAACAATGGGTAAAAAGAATTATACACAATGGCCAAGTTGATTTATTCCAGGTATGGAAGGCTGGTTCAACATTTGGAAATCAATGACTATAACTCATCACATTAACAAGCTAAAGAAAAGAAAAACCATACAATCTTAACAACAGAAAAAGCATTTGATAAAAAAACAACATCCATTCATGATAAAAGCTCTCAGCAAATTAGGAATATGGGAGAACTTTCTCATCTTGAAAAAGAATACAGATGGTGCCAGACTTCCAAAGGTTTATCTTATGACTTTTTGATTTTACAATGGTATGAAAGAGTTGCACATTCAATAGAAACTGTACTTAGAAATTTGAATTTTGATCCTTTTCCAGGTTAGTGATATGCAGTATAATACTTCCTCTTTATTCTGGATGGTGGCAGTGAACTACAGCTTCCAGTCAGTGATCATAAGCATAAACAGATTATACACTTACAACCATTTTGTACCCATACAACCATTCTGTTTTTTACCATCAGTTCAGAATCCAATAAATTACATAAGATATTCAACACTTTATTATAAAATAGTCTTTGTGTTGGATGACTTTGCCCAACTGTTTGCTAATGTAAGTTTTTCTGAGTATGTTTAAGGTAGGCCAGGCTAAGCTATGATGATCAGTGGGTTAGGTGCATTAAATGATTTTTTGACTTATGACATTTTCAACTTACAATAGGATATAACCTCATTGTAAGTCGAGGAAGATCTATATCTACAAAATACCTGCAGCAAACATCATACTTAATGGTGAGAAACTAAATGCTTTCCCTCTAAGATTGGGAACAAGGCAAGGATGTCCTTTATCACCACTCCTACTCAGCATCTTCCTGGAAACCCAAGCTAATGTAATAAGACAAGAAAAAGAAATAAAAGATATGCAGACTGGGAAGGAAGAAATAAAACTTTGTTCACAGATGACATAAATGTCAAATTAGAAAATCCCAAATAATAAACAATTAAATGCCTGAAACTAATAATCAGTTGCAGCAAGGTTTCAGGATACAAGTTAATATATAAATTCAACTACTTTCCTATATAGTAGGAATAAACTATTGGAATTTAAAATTAAAGACACTACCATTTCCATTAACACCAAAAAGATAAATATTTAGATATTAATCTAATGAAATATGAACGTAATTTATATGAAGAAAATTACAAAATCTGATTAAAGAAGTTAAAGATCTGCATAATTGGAGAGATAGTCCATATTCATGAATAGGAAGATTCAATCTTGCTAAGATGTCAATTCTTTTCAACTTGATGTATAGATTCAATGCAATCCCAATAAATAATCCCAGAAATTTAATTTATGCATATCAATAAATGGATTCTAAAGTTTATATGGAAAGTCAAAAGCTCAATATTGTAGAAGAACAAAGTTAGAGCACTACCACTACATGACTTTAAGATCTCCAATGGTTGTGACAGTTTGGGATTGGCAAAAGAATATTCAACTAGATTAATGGATCAGAATGAGGATCCCAGAAATAGATCCACACAAATAGATTCAACTAATTCTTAACAATGGAACAAAAGCAATTCAATTGGGAAAAGATAGACTTTTCAACAATTGGTGCCATCCATATTTAAAAAAAGTTATCTAGACACAAAATTTAATAAAAATTTTCTAAAACTTATTTTTACAAAAATTAACTCAAAATAGATTATAAACTTAAATATAGATGTAAAACTATGCAACTACTAGAAGATATACTAGAAGTAAATGTAGGTGACCTTGGATTTGACTTGGTTATGACTTTTTAGATACAACCACAAAAGTACAACCTATGAAGGAAAAAATTGATGTTGGACTTCATTAAAAAGTTCTGCTCTGCAAAAGACACCGTTAAGAGCATACAAAGACAAGCCACATACTGGGAGAAAATCTTTGCAAAACAATTATCTGAAAAAGATTTGCATCAAAAATAAACAAAGAACTTTTGAAACTTAACAATAAGAAAAAAAAATCCAGTTCTAAAAAGGGCAAACGAAATGAACAGACACTTCACCACAAAAGATGCATGTAGATGGAAAATAAGCATATGAAAAGATGCTCAACATCTTATATCATTAGGAATTGCAAATTAAAACAATGATGAGGTAACACTACATAGCTATTAAAATGGCTAAAATCCAAAAAACTGACAATACCAAATGCCGATGAGGATGTGGGGCAATAGGAACCTTTCTTTCATTGCTGGTAGGAATGCAAAATGGTAGGGCTGCTTTCAGAAAGGTTTAGCAGTTACTTTTAAACTAAATGAAGTCTTACCATACAATCCATCAATCATGTTCCTAGGTGTTTACTCAAATGAGTTGAAAATTTAGTGTTCCCACAAAAATGTGCACACAAATCCTTATAGAAATTTTATTCACAATTGCTTCAAACTGGAAGCAACCGAAATGTCCTTCAATAATTGAATGGATGAGCAAACTGGTGCATCCATACAATGGAATATTATTCAGTGAAAAAAGAAAAGAGCTTTCAAACTACAAAAAGACATGGAAGAAACTTACATGTGTACTACCAAATGAAGACAGCATGCCTGGAAAGATTATGTAGTGTATGTTTCCAAATACATGACATTTGGAAAAGTTGAAATTACAGAGACAGTAAAAAGTTCAAGGATTTGGAGGTCGGGGCCAGAGAAAAATATGTTAAACATGGAGGACTTTTTAGGATAGTAAAATTATTCTGTATGATACTGTAATAGTGAATATAGGACATTATGCATTTATCAAAACCCATAGAATGTACAAGACAAAGAGTGAAACTTAATATAAACTCTGTCCTTTGGCTAATAATGTATCAATATAGGTTTATCAGTTGTTATATATTTACCAAGCATCTTTTAGGGTTTTAATAGAGAAAGCATCATGGTCCCAGACCAGTGTTGGCAAATCTTTCTTTTTTTAAACCTATCTTTTATAAATTAGTAGAATTTATTTCTAGAACATTTGTAGATTTATAGAAAAGGGGAGTAAATAGTACAGATTCCCCATACACTGCTCCCTACCTCTTCCTACAATTTCCCTATTAACATCTTGCATCAATGAGGTAAATTTTCATTTGTTTGAAGAGGTTATTTTTCCAAGAAATCAAGCTCCAATGTAAAATATACAAGGCCACTTGACATTGGGAAAGTAGATTATTTTGATTTGCCCTAGTTGCTATTTACACTTGAGACATACCAGTGACATCTGATCAGGCAGAAGCCAGTTTAAGCCAGCAAGAGCCAAACTAGCTTAGAAATGACTGTATAAATACATTCCATATGTTGTCAGTGCTTACTATTTATTAAGGGAGCATTGTGTGATGTGATGGTGGATTCTTAAAATATGTCAAACTATTGGGATTGGTAAAAAAATGAAAACGAATTGGGCTTCCCTGGTGGCGCAGTGGTTGAGAGTCCACCTGCCGATGCAGGGGACACAGGTTCGTGCCCCGGTCCGGGAAGATCCCACACGCCGCGGAGCAGCGGGGCACGTGGGCCATGGCCGCTGAGCCTGCGCATCCGGAGCCTGTGCTCCACAACGGGGGAGGCTACAACAGTGAGGGAGAGAGGTGCTTCCAGATTTTATATATATATATATATAATCTGGAAGCGCCTTAATTACAAAGAGAATTATAAAGTGTTCTAAGGGCAAGACAAATGCAGAAGACAATGCTCTTTATTTTTAATAGAGCATTTCATTGGTTCACCTATTATCTTGTGATGGAGTCTGGAACACTGAGGGATGAGAACAGCTCTTTATATATTTGTATGATATATTCAAGAAATGAGGCATATATGAACTATTTTATTTTTCCTGAAGAGTGATTTTCAGCTATAAAACTGTAATGTGAGCCAGGCCTTAAATCACAGTAAAAGCGTTCTATTTCCCTTAAAATTTGAACAGAGTTGAGTAGTTTTTCTTAATGTGTAAATTTAGCATCACCTAGATTGTTTGAGGGGATAAAAGTTCAAGAGTATTTTCTTGCTGCAAGGAATTACCACAATTCTGTATTCTTTTTTCTTTTGTTGATCTTGTTTTCTCTAAGATATTTATCTGTAAAGCATACAGCATATTTACTCTCTCCAACCTTTCCGGTCAAGACCTTTGGTTCCTTGTGTTGTAGAACTCTGAATAGACAAGAGGTTTCTTCTTTTTATCTGGACAGAATAAATTAATAACGGAAAAATGCAAAAACTCTTTGACCAAGAATGAGAGTCAAGGGCCTGTGAGTGGGCTCAGATGCATCAGCTTCCACTCGTCAGTGAAATCAGGATATTGGCAAGAATATGCTTTAAACTCAGTGCTTTACTGAAAGCTGGTCATTCAGGGGAAGCAATTTTGTACTAGCGAGTATGTATCAGGAAGTGTGATAGTATTCCCAGTCCTGCGGATATAAAATTATTTTTCTAAAACACCCACTTTTCTAGGTAGTAGTACATATTCTTATGGAACAAGTGAGTTGGCCGTGTTGATGTGTCAATATTAGGGTATTTCTTGCTCACATTCATGCACCATTTCAAGGCTTGTCCCTAATGCAGGGCTAGGAAACCACTGCAGGGACAGTGGGTTTCTCAGCATCCTCTCCCTCCTTACTCTTTGTCCAAAGTAAAACCAGAGGCCAGATGGGAAGTAAGAAAAAGGCCAAACACACACACACACACACACACACACACACGCCACGATTTGCTGCAGCATATATCCCATTAGCAATAGGAGTTACTAGATGCCAGGATACTCTTATCTTGTCCACATCATAAATTTTACTTTGCCGAAAGAATTTATCATCAGTGATGCTTGTGTCCTAGGACTGTTGTGATGTTGCAACCTGCTTGCTTCCTCTTTTTATCTCCTTTCCTTTCTTTTAAAAATATTGTGTCATCAGAACTTTCCTTTTAGTATAACATTAAACAGAATTTGGATCTGGTCCCCTTATAAACCAGAACCAGAATATATGGTTGACTTCTGCCTCATCTTTTTGGTTGATAATTGTTCTTTCTTTAAAGAGTTGGCAGGAGAAGAAATGAATTAAACATGAGCTGATCTGATAAACAAAATATTAAAGCTTTCCTCTCAAAGAAAGAAACCTTGGGCTTCCCTGGTGGCGCAGTGGTTGAGAGTCCGCCTGCCGATGCAGGGGACGCGGGTTCGTGCCCCGGTCCGGGAGGATCCCACATGCCGCGGAGCAGCTGGGCCCGTGAGCCGTGGCCGCTGAGCCTGTGCGTCTGGAGCCTGTGCTCCGCAACGGGAGAGGCCACAGCAGTGAGTGGCCCATGTACCAAAAAAGAAAGAAGCCTTCTCACTTAATAAGCACTTATAAATTTTACAGTTTGTATGGATTAAATGGAAGTAAATAAATCAAATATTACTTTCTTCTGGGTCAAAAAGGTTATCTATCTACTATTCCAATATAAATAAACACACACACATAGGTGTGTGTGTCTGTGTAGTTTTGATCTTTTCAACAACTCAATCTATTTTGACTAATCTTGTTACAAATATATCGAAACAACACTGTGTCATTATTTTGAAATGATATACAGTCAAAGTCAGGGGTCTTTAACAGCAAGGAGGGAATTTCACGTATGTTCATCCATATATTCAGACCCCAAAAGAAAGTTTATGCCAAATTCTGAGGGAGAAAAAAAAGAGTGGCTCTAGTTGTTTGTAGTGAACATAAGTTATCAGGAGGGATAAATGATGTGTGTGTATGGGGGTGCGGGTGGTCCTGAAGAATGTATTGCCTTTCAGGTGAGAAGGCGCGTTCATGAACTCCTGACCAAGCAAGACCTGCGTGCTCTGTGATGTGTGCAGAGCCTGTCTGCGCCTTCACCAGCGTGAGCCTGCAGCATGACTTTCAGCGGAGATGGTTCTTTAAAACCCTAGTATGCGCCTTTCCCCAGAAAGTTCTTAATGCAGAGAAGGCAAATATAATGATCCATTCCTCTGTTCATCCATCGTGACGTACCTATCATGGGCCCTGTGCGGTGCTATCTCAGGATTAATTTTGTTTTAATTGAAAGGATCATCCAACCTGTTTAAATCCTGAGACTTTTGACATGGACAGTGTTAGATAGTGTGACACTGAGTCAGGAATTAAAATCTTGCTGCTACGACCTTCCATCTGGGAATTTGCAAACGTATCAGTTAAAATTTCTTTTTTGACAGTCTAGTTTGGGTCATCTCTGAGGTTTTTTTTTAAATGAAAATGTTTTTATTTTGACCTCATTTTTCTAAGATGCTTCTATGGCTATAGAATTCTAGTTTAATATTATGTTCTCTTACCATCTGAAGACTATGGTTCTATTACCTTCTGACCTTCATGTTTGCTCTTGAGAAGACAGTAAGTTGAGAAACTATTTATTGTGGGTAACAGTTTTTTTCTCAATAGCTGTTTTTTGTTTTTTAAATAAAACTTTCCTTTATTTTTTGTGTTTTTCTGTTTCACTAGAATTTAGGTGTAGGATTATGACTTTCTGATTCTGAAGACTGATATCTAACATCAATTCTGGACAATCCCAGTGCATTGTCACTCCAAATATTCATTGCCTTCTCCCACTTTCTGTTAGCTCTTTGAACTCTCATTACTCCATGTTGGACCTTCTCACTCTATTATCGTTTTCTTAAGACTTTTCTTTCCTATTTCCCATCATTTTATATATCTGTACTTCATTCCCTATATTTTTCTCAGATTTACTTTTTCAGTGTACTAGTTTTCTTTTCAGCTGTGTCTTTTTAGCTATTATATTTTTATTTCTATAGGTTTATTAGGTTCTTTATAAAATATGTCTGGAGAAAAAATTATGGTTGCCAAAAGGGAAAGGGGGTGAGAAAAAATTATGGTTGCCAAAGGGGAAAGGTGGTGAGGGAAGGATAATTTAGGAGTTTGGGATTAACATACCCACACTACTATATATAAAATAGATAACCAACAAGGACCTACTGTATAGCACTGGGAACTATACTCAGTATTTTGCAGTAACATAAAAGAGAAAAGAATCTGAAAAGGAATATAGGAATCTATTTTTCTGTCTATCTATCTATCTATCTATCTGAATCACTGTGCTGTACACCTGAAAATAACACAATATTGTAACACAACTATATTTTGATTAAAAAAAAAGATCAAAGGATCAAAGATTAAAGGAATTTGAACTCATAATAAAATAGTTATTATATATATGAAGAAATAAGCTGCCATGAGCAACTATAAGTGCCATAAAGCACAGAATCAGACCCCCAATGATTGTAGACATAAGGATTATTGGAGATTATAAGTCATGCACATTGAATATGTTTAAAGAAATAATAGAGAAGATTGTCCATAAAAGTAAGAAAAATAGAGACTAGTAAAACTGATGAGATTAAAGTTTGAAAAGAGGCAACTTCTGGTACATACAGGTAGATGAAGAGGATGGGAAGATATGCATAACGTGACAAAGTAAAAGGTGAACAAAAAGACACACGGCAGCCCCAAGGAAGGCATGACTGGTGCTGCCTGGTACTGGGGGGACTCAGAAGGTAACAACTTGCTGTTCCCTCCACCCAGTTCCTCCACGCATTCCCTGGCTGTGCCTGTACCTGAGACTGATTTTGGACTGCCACTTCTATGAGTCCTACTTTCGTGTCCCTCCATTTCTCCCCTGGTATTACATGAAGCTCCAGTGAGAGCTTGGATTGTGGAAAAGCATGGTCTGTGCAGTCAGCCCAGAGCAGGCTTCTAATCCTTGTTCTACCTTTCACTAATCAGTGATCTTGGACAACCACAACCCTTTACATTTCACTCCTCAGAGCCATGACGCTGATGATGCTTTCAGATCTTTTCAAACAGTTTCATAATATTGAAGCACATCATATGATGGTGGGGATTGGAAAGCTGACAGGTGAGGTTGCCAAATCATGATAAGTCTAGAAATTGGCACTTTAGCCCATGTGTCAATAATTTCAAAAAAAAATGTAATAGCAGAGACTTAAAATAACAAAAAACTTTTTTTGTGAAGTCCCAACATGAAAAACATATACTTTGACTCATACATATTCAGTGTAGTTTACATTAGTCAGAACATTTCTCAGGCAGTTCCAAACTTCAGTTTGGGGAAGGAAATACTTTTTGTCCTAATTTTGATCAATGAAATAATAAGTACTAGGGATATAATGCACAACAGAATTAATATAATTAACACTGCTCTCTGTCATATATGAAAGCTGTTAAGAGAGCAAATCCTGAGAGCTTTTATCAAAAAAAAAAGGTATATTTCTTTGATTTATATGAAATGATGGATGGTCACTAAACTTGTGGTAATTCATGATGTATGTAAGTGGAATCACCACACTGTACACCTTAATACAGTCAATTATATCTCAATAAAACAGGAAGGAAAAAAATAAATACCATGAGAATTTTTTTTTAAAGGAAAAACTAGCTCCTGTTAGTTTTTCAGTTTTGTTTTTTTTTTTTTTTTTTTTTGCAGTGTGTGGGCCTGTCATTGTTGCGGCCTCTCCCACTGCGGAGCACAGGCTCTGGACGCGCAGGCTCAGTGGCCATGGCTCACGGGCCCAGCCACTCCGCGGCATGTGGGATCTTCCCAGACTGGGGCAAGAACCCGTATCCCCCGCATCGGCAGGCGGATTCTCAACCACTGTGCCACCAGGGAAGCCCAGTTTTTCAGTATTTTTGACTTTGAGACGTATTGTTCAAAGTAATAGTAAGTGATATAATTATTGGTATCACTAGCTCTACTGCCTGTCCATGCATTACCGTCCCAGCATTGTGCTGAGACTTTAAATAATTTATCTCATTTACTCTTCTCGGTGAAGCTGTGATGTGTTGTTATTCTTACCGTTTTACATATGAGAAATCTGAGAGTGTAGTTAACCTCCTCGGTGCTCACAGAGTCATCAAAGTTATCAAAGAGCATTGCATTCCTTCCTCAATGCACTGTGTGGAAGCCCTGCAGAGACTCCAGGAATGGTTGGTGTGTCCAAGCCTGGGAAGGAAGGGAACCCAATAGTGGAGCGTCACTCCAGGGATATTAGAGACTCACCTTCTCCAAAGTGTCTTTGTCCAACGTTACATTTATGTTCTATTTTTACATATTCTTTTTTTTTTGACATCTTTATTGGAGTATAATTGCTTTACAATGGTGTGTTAGTTTCTGCTTTATAACAAAGTGAATCAGTTATACATATACATATGTTCCCATATCTCTTCCCTCTTGCGTCTCCCTCCCTCCCACCCTCCCTATCCCACCCCTCTAGGTGGTCGCAAAGCACCGAGCTGATCTCCCTTTGCTATGAGGCTGCTTCCCACTAGCTATCTACCTTACGTTTCGTAGTGTATATATGTCCATGCCTCTCTCTCTCGCTTTGTCACAGTATTCTTGAGTAAGCTGCAGACTCAGTGCAAGAATCTAGGCCTTTGACTCCAGGTATGGTCTTTCCTTTGGGTGTGGAAGCTGTTTCATATTGGGTTCATTTCTTAGGTGCCCTGGGTTTCAGATCAAGCATATGGGCTGCCTTATAAAATGGTAGAGACTGCTGGCCAGCCCCCATCAATTCAATTCTGGGGAAGAGGAGTTATATGTTTAGATTTATTTCTGTGTCTTAAAAGAGATCGGTGGATGGAGAGAAAGGGGTATCGTAATTTATAATGGTGGATTAAAAAAATAGAGTCAGTCCATTTGTATAGAAAATTGGCCTGTATTATCCAGACATAAGCCACCAGAGGACAAAAGAATATAATGTGTCTATTATTTTTAAAATAGTTAGTGATGAAAATGGTTTTGAGATGATTACAGGTGCTAAATTGCAAACTCTGTACTTCATCATCATTTGTACACATTCGATAACATCATATTCGTTTTTAAAGATGATTTCAAAAATTTCAAGCTTGTTTTTTTTAAAAATTTTCTTAGGTGAGATACCTTATGTCTTAAAAGGATGGTAATTCATTATTGTTTATTTTTTCTTTTCATTTGGTTTGGTGAGGAAGTATGAATAAGGCATTAATTGTACTGTACTGATTGCCAAAGTGTAGCAATCATATTTTGGAGGTGAGAGCTTCAGGGCGGATTGCTGTTTCTTCATTGATTATTCCCACGGAAAAAGTGACTTGTTGATAGATTACAATTCCATTGTGAATAATCGTTACTTTCATGGTGTTTGAAAAACGGCACAGAGTAATGGAGACGGCTACACCTGCAGGGCTGTGATGCGTCACATGCAATAACTTAACCGGAGTCTTCTTTTTTCCATATAAATGTAGTCTTGAGTTCCTAATTATTAAGACGGAAAATTCAGCCCTTGAAAATAAGACTACAGAATAATGAGAGTTGATTGTGATTTTTTTCTCTTCACATAAATAGTTTCACTTTCTTTTTTGTGAGAATAAAGTTTTTCTTCTTCACCCCCGGTCCAAATAATTTCCTTTGTTCTTATTCAGTTATTTTTCTTTTTAAACACTTCGCATATGCAGAATAGAACAAATTGAAGAGTACGCCTGGAAAAAAGTTTCATTTTTTTCTTTTGTCTATAGATCATGGCAGAACAAAAGACTAGGCTATTTATGAGCATTCTATACTGTAATTACATATATTAAACTATCATTATTTCTTTGCTAATCAAACATTTTTATCAATCATTTTTTATGAACCTGCAGAAAAACAAAAATGAAGTGTCTGAGTGATTTCAGCAAGGAGAGTCTGTCACTCTAAACATGGCAGTGTCACTACAATTTTGCCCCGTCACCGCTAGCTGAAATTCATGGAGTCCATCAATGCTTATACAAACTTTTCCCATCCCAGTCTGGATGTGAGATGAATTACAGACATATTCCTCCTTTTAAAGATGTTCTGACCAGTGTTGATATTAACCAGGTGATATTCACAAAGTAATTTTTCCTAAACGTATGACGATGTGTAATATCATGAGGTTACGTGATGCAGTTGAAGGAGAGGGGCCTTTGAAGTGAGGTGGCCCCTGACTCTCCGCAGTTTGGTCCAGCGGCCACCAAGGTCCGTGGGTGTAAACCTGAGGTGTACAGATCAGGGACGATGTTAGCCCTCACCTGACAGCGCTACACCGTGTCACTTGCTCACCGGGCAGGAAGAGAAGGGAAAGGCTTCCCTCGGTGTTTTCTGTCACGGACTTCCGAGCAGGAGTTTGCATTTCCCATTCTCCTTGTATACATTTTGTAAAGTCTCTGCAGTACCTGGAACGCAAGCATCCCAGTGAATGGAAGTAGGTGAAAACAAGGCCGTGTGAAGTCCTAACCATGTGGCAGCACTTCACCAGGAGTAGCTCTTTGTCCTGGAGAATCAAATGATTGACTGTTGGCGGGGATTAAAACCCGCTCGCTGAGCGTGGAGACTTTGATCTTCACCAAATCCACTGAGACAGCCGAAATTTCATGGGAAGGTGGCAAAGATTTCCTAAACCAAATGCAAATAGATGCTTAACTTTCAGCTCCAGCTCACGCCCAGAGGCTTTGCAAGTGCTCATTTTTTTTTTTTTTTACAGAATATTCCTGTTGTAATGGGCTTAAACTTAAATTGCAGCCTCTTAAATTTTTTTTAGTTATTATATAGCTGGTGATTCTTATGAGATTGCAATAATAGATGTGTATTATGTAGAGATAATGTTATCTGGAGGCCTTATTAGAATTTGGGAAGGACTTACCAAATGACAAATTTGGTCTTTTGGGATAAAGACCGTGTACTCTCACTCTTTTGGCAATCCAGTCAATTCTGGGCTATACATCATCTTTTTTCTTTAATTAACTGATGCTAATAAAATTTTGTATAAAACAATAAACATAGAAAACATTTTCCAACATAATACATGTTATAATTAACCTATACTTGTGAACGCCTCATTAAAAAGATCAGTGAGTAGATTAGCATTTTTGTTAGGAAAAATATATAGTTATATGAGTTACAGCCCAAATTTTTGTCATGAAAATTATATGCTTTTGGCTCAGACATGGCCCTAGTTTTCTGGTCAGAAAAAAATGTGGAGGTAAAAGTTAGATAATTTCCAGTTAAAAGTCTGCGATCTGTGACCTTTCCTATATCTTCTCCACTGGATCCTTGTTTCATTGATGAGGTTATTACAGGTGTTGTTATTATTAATTTCCTCCCAAAGGTATTAATCTCTTTATGTGTGTATGTTGTTATTATTTAGTGTTTTTAAGTAAAATGATTTTGCTAGATTTAAAAACAAAATTTGGAAAAGATTGTATCCTTTGGGACTTCCCTGGTGGCACAGAGGTTAAGACTCCACACTCCCAGTGCAGGGGGCCCAGGGTTCGATCCCTGGTCAGGGAACTAGATCCCGCATGCATGCCACAACTAAGAGTTCACATGCCACAAGTAAGGAGCCCACCTGACGCAACCAAGAGCCAGTGCAACCAAATGAGTAAATAATTTTTTTCTTAAAAAAAAGACTGTGTCCTTTAATGGACCGTTGAACCACTCATCTGCTCTTAAACTTTTGTGCAATGGAATCAGTGCCTCTTTTCTCTTGGTAGATGCCATGTGTTGTGATTGCTGCCCCAATGTCATCTTTGCTGCCATTTCAAGTCCAGCCTTCCCCTGTAGTCTAATTTTATGATTTTATGATTTTATGACTGGAATACAGGATTATTAGTTACAGAAATTTGCTTTAGAAACAAAGTGAGGACTGTATAGATATTGAGAGGCCAGGCTCCTTTCTGCAGTGATCAATGTATTCCCATGAAAGTTGGGTTTCAAGCACGGGTGCTTGTCCACGCTCTATCTGCCCTCCTGGCAGATAGCTACTGCTGAGCTGCTGGGAACACCTGGCTACACCCCTGGGTGTGTGTGTGCCTTTTTGCATCACCTGGAAACGGGTCAGAAATGCAGACTCTCAGGCCCCTTCCCAGAACTCCTTCATCAGAATCCACATTAACAATCTCAGGTGGTTCTTACACACACTCAAGTTTGAGAAGCTGGTCTAAAACATCCTTGTCCTTCAGATCAACCTTGAGATGGCAGTTTCCGAATGTTTCCTCCTAGGATGCAGATTTGTCATTCTCGTTAACCAACTTTGCCTCTGTGATATTGAACAATCAAACACAGCCCTCTCATTTCATCTGTCACTACTGATGAGAGGTGCATGGGGTTATTTTCCCTTTAACATTAAATAAGGAAAAATAAACCCTCTCTGAAATCATCCATGTTCCTTGCTATTGTACTGACATACTGAAAAAAAAAAGTGTAGACATATTAATACTTTTAATAATAATAATTTTTAATATAAGCTTTTGTAAGCATGTCTCTTTAACATTTAATAGAATTTCCTCATGAATCTAACGGGCTCCAATACTTCCCATCTCTGTGTCCCTTTTTGTGTTCTCATACCTGTGGATCGTCAGTCACCAAGGTGCGTTTTGACAGTTCCAGGTTCATAGTCCCCACCTCCAGAGCATTCCTTGGACCACAAGGACCCAGACACTGGTATCTGTGAAAACCTTCTCCAGGGTTTCTGGTGATGTGCATGTTTGGGGCCTGTTGACCCGACTTTGCAGAGCCCCTGTCTCTTCTTTGAGTGATGGGGATGGAATGTGAGCTAGTTACACTGATGGATGTAAAAGCACTTCACGAACTGCCCAGGGTTCCTCACATTGCCATGGGCACCCTTTGCTTTTTCCTTCCATTCTATAACTCTTGCTAATTCCTCAGATCCATGCTTTTCCCAGAACCTCCCTAACCCTATTGCCAGCATTTCTGAGATGGGAGTTGGTTTTGTTCCTTGTCATTACAACACTCCAGCTTCATGTCTAGAGCTAAACCCAAATTGTCTTTCATCTGACTTGCAGAGAGATTCGCAAACTACATGTAATTTGCTTATTCCCCAGACCCGACCCAGCGACCTCTAACTCACATTGAGGGCTTTGAGCTGGAGCTGTTGGTGGCACAGTTGAGCTCGGTCCAAACCCCCACAGAACATCCAGGAAAGGAATCAACCAGCAGGTTCATGGGACAAAAAGTCAAATATCCTGGGCTCCTTTTCTTGCGGGTTTCAACATGACACACAGAGGCAGTGGGGATCAAGTTGCAGGTCTTTCTCTGAATGTTACAGATTGTTTTTCCCTTCAGTTTTCTTGAGGCATAATTCCATCCACATCAGCAATTTTGCCTTGTTCCTTAATGCATGGTAATCTTGCCTTTCAAGAGAGATTTCTTTCATCACAAAATTTTACTCCCTTTGATATTTTACAGTCCTTTTCTGGCCAAACTCACAGTGATAGCCGATGGTCAAACTCTGAGATGCTGAGGACTCAGTGCTCAGGTCAGTGACCTGACCTTGCTGACGTGAGCCCCAAATATCACGGCACTACAGAGGATCCTTGGTCCCTAGGCCACATGGGCCTATAGACACCTTCAAGAATGGAATGGAGGTAGGACTGTGAGAAGATGAGAACATTGGGGATTTTTTTTTATTAAGTTGGTGATTTTCCTTCACAAACAGAGTGATTTTCTTCTGTTTAAAGAAGGCTTTTGCTCCATCATTGACCATGTTCATGGGTTACACAGCATCATACCAAGTAAGAAGATGGAGACCATGTCAGCCAACATTTCTGGAATTTAGCTCCATCGTTTGTAACACAAGGTGACACACCCAGAACACTCTGTATACTGCCTTGCATGCATTATACGAGAGCTCATTCATTATACAGGCACAGAAACACAGTTCTTCTGAGGTTATCCAATCATTACATTGGTTTCATTGAAAATTTGTGAAAGACTCAAGGAACTTCCCTCAGAGCCAGTTGGCTGACCAAGAGGAAGTTCACATTTTTGAAAACTAAGATATTCTCTCCTTCTTTGCACTTTTCTATTTTCTCCTGCCTGTTCCCCTGGTTGCGTTGAGGACCCTCAGCGTTGCAGTGATGTTGGGAGAAGACCACCACCGGGGACAGCTGAGGCAGGTGTAGGATGTAGTGGAAGAAAGGAGGGTGGATGAAGTGCCTACTTCCTTCACCGGTCAGGCCCAGAAGCATTTTCCTGTGTGAGGGTTCATTTGTGGCCTTTAATTTTGAAGGTTGATATGCCGCAAATGGGAGTTGAATTGCCAAACATTAAACCCAGCCTGGAATGGTTAATATAATCTGTTCTCAACCTAGAAACCAGCGAGGACTTTGGATGGTACAGTGTGTACTTGCCCCAAATAGCCTTTTGTCTCGCTGGCTGGACCCATTGCGTGCCATTGTTTTCCATTTATAAAATGGGTCTTTTGCGGCTTCCCTGGTGGTGCAGTGGTTAATAATCCACCTGCCAATGCAGGGGACTCGGATTTGAGCCCTGGTCTGGGAAGATCCCACATGCCGCAGAGCAGCTAAGCTCACACGCCACAACTACTGAGCCTGCGCTCTAGAGCCCGTGAGCCACAACTACTGAAACCCGTGTGCCTAGAGCCCGTGCTCGGCCACAAGAGAAGCCAACAATGAGAAGCCTGCGCACTACAATGAAGAGTAGCCCCCGCTCGCTGCAACTAGAGAAAGCCTGCATGCAGCAACAAAGACCCAGTGCAGCCAAAAATAAGATAAATAAAATAAATAAATTTATTTAAAAAAATGGGTCTCTTGGAAAATACAGTACTGGTTTCATAGGCATCCTTTTAGGATGCCATCTTGTACTTTTCTGAATTCTTCATGGATTGTCTTCAGTAGTTCATCAATAGTCAGCTGTCCTTGGTCTTGTCTTTCTTATTGCTTTCTAAAATTTTGTGGTAAATTTAATTAAATTCTCTCATCTATTCATGATTTTAATAGTCTGCTCATTGCTCAGATATCAGTGCGCAGTCTATATTAAGGTTATCCTGGGACTTCCCTGGTGGCGCAGTGGTTAAGAATCTACCTGCCAATGCAGGGGACAGGGGTTCAAGCCCTGGTCTGGGAAGATCCCATATGCCACGGAGCAACTAAGCCCGTGAGCCACAACTACAGAGCCTGCATGTTGCAACTACTCAAGCCCACGTGCCTAGAGCCCGTGCTCTGCAACAAGAGAAGCCACCGCAATGAGAATCCCACACACCTCAACGAAGAGTAGCCCCCGCTCGCCGCAACTAGAGAGAGCCTGCACGCAGCACAAAGACCCAACACAGCCAAAAATAAATAAATAATAAATAAATAAAAGGTTATCCCTTTGCTTACTTAAGGATATCACTCTGTTATACCTGTTGTTCCATCTGGCCCAGGGTTCTGCTCATTGGTGTGTTTTTCCAAATCTAGAGCACTTTGTTCTGAATGCTGACATTTTGCTTTCAGTTAGACCATGTTCAAAACATCATTTCGACTTCCAGTAAGTATTTATGGGTAAGGCCTCATGTTATCTAACCAGAGTTTCATTTTCTCCGGATCTTATCTTTATGTGCATGAGATATGTGCAGAATCCCAATGACTGGAAATCTCTGTAATATTTATTACGTGTGTCCATATCTGTTTCTCCAAATTGCTGTCTCTCCTCCTGTGCTTAATGGTGCATTTTAAAAACACTTTCTGGATATTGTTACCAAGGTCACACGTTTACTACAAGTATGTTTATGAAATGTAACCTAACAATGTTTTTTTCTCACTCCTTCTTGCTGGAACTATTATCTTGGGTTCTGAATCTGGAGTGTGTGTGCATGAGAGTATGTGTTTCTTTGTGTGTTTTATCCCATTTTGGCACTAAAAAATACCTACAAACTGAAAGTCATGGTGAACATATTTGATATAGGTCCTTTTTGAGGTCTGCCTTTTGAATAACATTCTCATTATTTAAACACAATTGTGCATGCTGGTTCATCTCTTCTTGCTGATATCTGACAGGAAGATTTGGATTTAGGTATGAATTCAGCCATCAGGATATACACATCAGAACTGGCTTATGAATGAGTTACTTTGTGGGGTTTTATTACATATAGTCCCCAGGACTATCGAGCCAATCCAAGGAGGGCTTAACCAGGTACTATTAAAAACTGGAATTAGGACCTAATCCTAAACCACAGAATGACATTTATCTAAAGTAATTACCTTGTGACTCAAACACATTTCAGTAGCATTTGCTAATCTCACAAGCATATGGGATCAGGGAATTAAAAATAAGAAGCAGGTCAAATAAATGTGACTCTGGAAGTGAAAATATATCTGACTGAGTTACTTGTTTATATTTTTAAAGGAAAAATGGAAAGAAATACATCTTACTAATATGAAGAGGTCATTGTTAAACTTTAAAAGAGAATAAGACTAAACTAGTACTAGCTATGAATTACCAATTTGAAATGCCTTTCCGTCTGTTTCAAGGTGAGACCTATGCGTTCAGATTCTAGTGGACCCTGGAAGGCTTCGGGGCCAGGCGGGCCCACCTAACAGTGGGAAAAGATCCTGTACCAGGCAGACAAAACTAGAAAGTCACATTTTGGAAAGAGTGAAGGAAAGTTTAAATGCTGACTTGACTCTTCCTTGTACTTCTCTCCCCATTCCAGCTCCCCTTACACTCACAGCTGGGAGGAACTGTGAAAGTTGCTGCAGTTTTAGGATTATAAGTTTTGAAATGAGACACACCTGAGTTTGAAACATGGTTTCCCCACTAACTAGCTGGGCGAACTTAACTGTGCTGTTTGACATCCCTGAGCCTCTGTTCCTGCACGTGTAAAACAGGGATGATGTCCTTACCTCACTGCTGGGAAAGAAAAGATATAAACAGGTACTGTGTGGGCACCTCTGGCTCAGAGCTTGACACAAAGCCCTGTAACCCAGACGGCTTTCAAGCAGTAGCCGTGTGCGAGTCTGGCAGAAGGTGGCCTCCGGGTGTTAAGCCAGACACTAGACTTCCTGCCCCTGCCTGAGGTGGCAGGGCACCCCCTGAGCTTGGAGAGAAGACCGAAGTGTTACTTTCTTCGTTTAAAGGATTCTCTTATGATTTAGCCATAGCAATGTCTCCTCCCTCGTTCCTGTTGATGATTTGTGCTTGTTGAGATTCTTTCCTACAGCGTTAGTCTTTTTAAAAACATAACTTTTGTTTCATTTTAATTTCTTGTTTTGTATTTTATGTCTTTTTTTCTGATTTTTTGAGTTTGCTTCATTCTTCTAGCTCATGGAACTGAATTTTTGGCTGATTTGGTTTTAGTCTTTCTCTCTTTTAAAAGGAAATACATTGCAAGCTATAAATTTCTCTCTAATGAGCACTGTAGCTCCACTCTACAAGACATTTTAAAAAATGCACAGTTGATTATTTCCAGTAGGTCATGTAAGCATATTTATATTTCCTTGAATTTCTGGCATATTTGGTATTTTCATTTATCAATGTTTTTGATTCTCCTGCTCCCCTACCGAACTTGCCTGCTGTTTGATAGATTGCTAGCGTTCTTTATTTCTTCTATTGGTGTGGAAGTTACAAAGTCTATTTCTATTCTTTGTTGTCAACCATGCCTTTGACATATACCCCCACATACAAAACTTAAAGTTAATGAGCTTGTCTACCCTTCTCCTGAACTTGACTTCTTTAATTCCGATCTCTTTCTTCTGCTTTTCATGCTGCTTTGTCTAGAATTTTAATTATGCCTTACTTTTAACAGCCCTATTAATCTTTTAAAAGTTAATATTTATCTGGATTTACCAATGTATGAATAGAGTTCTTATCATTGCTCTGGTAGCTTGGTAGCATTGTCTGAATAGTAAAGACCTGGTAAGGCATGGACCCTAACCAATTGGGACAGAGTCCTGACCAATCAGAAGGTGCATGGCTGAGGATGCTAAGCTCACTGGCTGAGGCCCACCTGTTACTGCAGGACATGCTTCCTTCCTGATGAAGTATAATCCTCAATAGTTTCTCCAGTAAGGTCTAAGAGTAGTAAGTTCTCTCTTTCTTCTTATATCTCAAAAGCACTTTGTGCTTCATTTTTGACTGGTAACCTAGCTGGATATAGAATTCTATATTGACATTTACTTTCCTTCAGATTTTTGTACCTTCTTATGACTTTCTCCCGTATTTCATTGCCAGGGAGCAGTCCGCTGTCATTTTATTTGTCCTTACTCTGCTAGTAATCTGTCTTTTTCTCTCTGGTAGGTTTTAATATTTTTCTCTGTCTCGGTGGTGGTCTGTAGTTTCATCTAGTTAAGGATTTTTAAAATATTTATTCTGCTTGGCTTATATTTCTGGAATCTGAAGATTCATGCTGTTCATCAGTTCTGGGATTTCCTTCAGGTTTTATCTCTTCAAATATTGTCTCTCTCATTGTCTTCTTCCAGGAATCCTATTAAAAGTGCTTTGGGATTTGTTATTCTTTTCTCTGTTTCTTTTAACTTCTCTTTTACCTGGTCTAACTCTTTACTTCTCTGTGTTGCACTTTGGGGGATTCATCATATCAACTTTTTCCTGCACTCTTCCTTTTTGCTCTATGTCTAGTCTAAAGTTTGTTTAGTTTTTGTTTGTTTGGGGTCAGTTTCAGAGGATTCTGGGACTCTCATTTTGTGGTACACGATGGTTATTGGTCTAACAGAGACTCTTTCCCTTTTTGTTCTGTTTATTTCCTTTTATTCCTATTGCCCACCTCCTCGAGGATAACTGCTCCCACCATTTGAAATGTGCTAATATGTTGAGTGTGCATTTTTGTAGGTATGTTTTACACTGTGTATTATTGTTTTATGCAAATGTTGGTGTCAATTTACATAATCAAAGGGTGTTATACATCTTTTAATTTTCATGAACACCATGTGTTTGGAATTCTCCCACTTTGCTATGTGTAAATTGAATTCCTTGTACCTAGCAGCTGCATTGTAGTCAATGATTTGTATCCACCACATTTTATGAATCCACTTCCTCACAGAGGGACATGCAGATTATCTTCAAGAACCCACCACCACAAATATTACTATCATTCAATCCAAAATGTCTTCTATTTTTCCTTATGGATTTTCTTCAGGCTGTCACCTGCTTAGAAATGTGTTGTTTAATTTCCTACTAGTTGAGTATTTTTAAAGTTATCTTATGACTATTAATTTCAATGTTATTTTCAGAGAACATACTTTGAATTATTATAATTTGAGTAATTGAGGGATTTTTAATGTCCAAGAATTTGATTTATCTTGGTTAATATGCCATGTGCTCTTGGCAAGAATCTGTACTACACAGTTGTTGAGTGGAGTGTTCTTTAAGTGTTAATTATGTTAAATTGGTTTATAGTGTTAATCAAATATTCTATATTTTACTCAAGTTTTGGTCCACCTGTTTTATCAGTCATGAGGAGACGCATGTTAAAATCTGAGCTTTTCTTTTTGAAAACAAAAATCTGTCGGTTTTGGCATCATGTGACTTGAAGCTATTTTGTTAGATACATTTTAATTTAGGTTGGTTACTCGTTCTTGGTGGAGTGACTATTAACATCATGAAATACTCCTCTTTATCTCTGATGTTACTGTTTGTCTTGAATTGCACCAAGTCTGGTATAAACAAAGCCATCTAGATGTATGATGCACAGTGGTTGGATGTATGTTGCTTTTTAACATTTCATTTTCCACCATCTGTTTCTTTATGTTCTAAGTGTACTTCTTGTAAAATGCATTCATTTGGATCTTGTTTATTTACCTCATCTTTAAGTGGCATTTAGTCTATTCATATTTAATGTAATTATCAACATAATTTGGGTTTAGATCTTTCATATTGGTGTATGTTTCTCTTTTTAATTCCCTGACTTATTTTGAGTGACCAAGTAATTATTTAATTCTATTAACTTTTTTTTTTTTTTGCGGTACGCAGGCCTCTCACTGTTGTGGCCTTTCCTGTTGTGGAGCACAGGCTCCGGACGTGCAGGCTCGGCGGCCATGGCTCATGGGCCCAGCCGCTCCGCGGCATGTAGGATCTTCCCAGACCGGGGCACGAACCCGTGTCCCCTGCATCGGCAGGTGGACTCTCAAACACTGCGCCACCAGGGAAGCCCTTCTATTAACTTTTTAAATATACATTTTTGTATTATTTTTTCAGGGTCACTAGGAATTACAATGTGTATCTTTAACTTAACACAGTTCAATTTCCAATTATATCAAACTCTTTACAAAATGTAGGAACACCATGATTACACGTATAATTCCATTTATCCCCCTCTTGCTCCTTGTGCTCTTTTATTCCTCTGTATTCTATGAACCCTACAACATGTTGCTACCATTTTTGCTTGAACAATTGTAGCTTAAATCTGTATATGTTATATGTATTACACAAACATAGATATGTGTCTGTACACACAAACATACACGTATTAAAAGTAATAAATAGGTCCCCTATTTTTACCTATATTTTGCACTTTCTATGGTCTTCTTTTTTTTTTTTCCTGCAGACTTGAACTTCTATCTGGAATCATATGTTTCACCCTGAAGCAGTTCTTTTAGCATTTCTTGTAGCACAGGTTTTCTGGCTACAAAATCTGAGATTTTCTTTGGCTGAACTTGTCTTAATTTACCTTTCATTTCTGATGTAAACCTCGGTTAGATATAGAATTTTATATTAACAGCTTTTTAAAAAAGTTATTTTGGCACCTTGAAAACTCTATTTCACTCTGAGAAATTCAATCATCACTCTTTTCATGCTTTCCTTGCATATGACCTGGCTGGGTTTTTGGGGCTACTTTTAAGATTTTATTTCCATTTTTGGTTTTTAGCAGTTTGCCTCTGATGTGATAGGTGTGATTTTTAAAATTATTTTTTAAAGGCTTATCATGTTTGTGGTTTTCTGAGCTTCTTAGATATATGTATTGATGTATTTCATCAATTTCAAATTTAGTGACTATTGTCTCTTAAAATAATTTTTTTCCTATATCTCTTCTAACCTCTGGGACTCCAATTATTTATACTGCTTGAGAGTATGTTACGTGTCTTGGATACTTTGTTTTATTTTATTTTAGTTTTTTACTTTTTATTCTCTATCTACTGTCAAGATAGGGTCTATTGGCCTGCCTTTGAGTTCACTGATTCTTTACTCTGCTGTGTCCAAGTCTGCTAATAAGCTTATGCATTCTTCCTCTCTGACATCACATAATTCGATTCTGGTAGTTCCATTTGATTTTCCTTTATACTGTTTCCATTTATGTGCTGAAATTCATCATCTGCTCATATTTGTTGTCATCATTTTCTTCTAGACCTTTCATCATAGATATTTTAGAATTCCTGAGTGATAATTCAGACATCTGGGTCATGGCTATATTTATTTCTATGAACTGTTTCCTCTTTTAAATGTAGGCCCCTTTTCCTCACTTCTTTGTGCATCTTATGATTTTTTATTTTATGCTGAACATAGTGTTGGGATAAGACATATTCACCTCCTGAGAAGACGTGCCCCCTGTCAGGCTGATGGTGTGAGCCTGAGTCAATCTAACATGTAGCTGAGCTGTCTCTGGACTCTGTTGCAGAGTTGGAATCTTAAGTTAGATTCAGTTTGCCAAAAACTTCACACATTGTGAAGGTGGGTTTCAAACTTTGCCTTTGGAGAGCTTGGGATCAGAGCACCAGCCACACCCCCTTTAGATCTTTGTGCATTGCAAGGCCAGCTACGAGCTTTCCAAACCACAGCAATGCTTTTTCTGCTTTACAGCCTGCCTGCCAGCATTTTGAGTTTCTGGTGTGTTCTCTTTGCTCTCTAGACCCATTCCTGGCTTTCTGCACCTGGGGGCATCTCTTTCTGCCTTTGGGCACTGCCCTCAGCCTTTGTACTTGGTGAATTTCCACGGATTTTTGTAGCGATTCATCTCCGTTCTCCTGTTCTCCCAGCTTTTGGCATTTATTTTGTTCCTAAATATATTCTTGCCTTCTTACTTGCCTACCATAAGCCTCCTTTTTTTATTTCTGAATTATGTATTAACAAATAGTCTGTGTTCATTCTAGAATACATGAATGTTCTATATTCATTTAGATTTATGATACCTTGCTATATTGATATCTTCAACTCCATTTGGGGAAAAAAAGGAAGCATAAAAAACAAAGAAACATGCTTGCTTTGGCAGCACATATACTAAAATTGGAACCATGCAGAGAAGATTAGCTTGGCCCCTGTTCGAGGAAGACACACAAATTCGTGAAGCGTTCCATGTTTTTAATAGACCCACAGACATAGAAAACAAACTTATGGTTACCAAAGGGGAAAGTTCGGGGAGGGATAAATTAGGAGTTTGGGATTAACAGATACTCACTACTATATATAAATTAGATAACCAACAAGGATATACTGTAGAGCACAAGGAGCTATACTCAGTATTTTGTAATAACCTATAAGGGAAAAGGATCTGAAAAAGAATGTGTATATACATATATATATATATATTATATATATATATGTGTGTGTGTATATATTCTTTTATATATGTATAACCAAATCACTTTGCTGTACACCTGAAACTAACGCAACATTGTAAATCAACTATACTTCAATCAAAGAAAGGAAAGAAAAAAACAAAGAAGCCAATAAATGGGAGAAAAGTCCCAAGTTTCATAAACCTTACCTAAATAGATTTCTCATTTATACAGAACTTAAGCTTATGAATGAAATTATATAACTCTCGTGCAAGGTGAATGTATCATTCAGGGTCCACTAGAGAAACAGAACCAGTAGGAAATAGATAGATGATAAATAGAGACGTATTTCAAGGAATTAGCTCACACAATTATGCAGTTGGGATAAGTGAGTCTGAAATCCATAAGGCAAGCCATCAGGACAGGCTGGAAACTCTGGGGCAGGATCTGATACTGCAGTCCACAGGCTGAATTTCTTCTTCAGGGAAAGCTCATTTCTGCTTTAGGTTCTTTCAAGCTCTTTGATTAGATTGTGCTGACCCAGATTATCCAGGGTAATCTCCTTAAAGTCAACTGATTGTTGATGTTTACCACATCTACAAAATAACTTCCCTGTAACACCTACACTAGTGTTTGACTGAATATCTGGGTGCTACAGCCTAACTCTAGGTTGACACGGAAAACTGTCTATCACAGTAGGTAAGGGCATATTCTACAAGGTGGTACAGTATGTGTTAAGGAATAGACATTAAGGAAGAAAATAGATGTAAGTGAGAAAATGAAAGGGTTCCTTATCTGTTCATCATCCCACAGAAATGCAGGCTGGGGTTGGGTATTCTCGACAGTGCTTGGGTCTGTCATTCGAGGAACCTCTCTGTATATGTTCCTTTCTTGTAAGCCCGAGAGAAATCCTACTAAACATTGTCTGGGTTTAGTAGGCATTGACTGCTACTGGAATTGTCTGAAAGAGCCAGCTGCCCAGCACCTTGAGACCCCCAGGCCCATGGGAAGGTGTAGCCCCTTCTGTCGGGGGAAGAAGCCTCACTCAGATGCAGCCCCTATGCTAGCAGAAACGGGGACCCTGCTTCCACCTGGCCCATTGTCCATGCTACCCTGAGTGAACTCCTGGGGCCCCTTTCAGTTCATTCTGTTCATTGCATCAGAACAGTCTACAGTGCATACATCAAAATGTTAATAGAAGGCATTTTGCTATGGCAAGATGCAATTATGTGATCATGGTTCATTTATTTTTTCTATCTTTCTGTATTTATAGAAGTTTTTACAATGTGAATATATTAATTTTATAATAAAAATCAATACAATGGGGCTTCCTTGGTGGCACAGTGGTTGAGAGTCCGCCTGCCGATGCAGGGGACACGGGTTTGTGGCCCGGTCTGAAGGGCCCCAGCACCCCAAAAAAAAAAAAAAAAAAAAAAAAAAAATCAATACAACGAATAACATTTTGAATAAAAATGGAAATGAGTTGATATGTCATAAGGAAGAAAATAAGATTCTTAATAGTTTTTCCTTTTCCGTGCGTCTCCACCTGTAATTACCATAAGCATCTCCCTGAATGTACAGCCTGAAGTGTCTGTGTGATAGCAGTGGTCCGCAGGGACAACAAAGTATTCCCTAAAGCTCGGGAGAGCTCCCCTTTGTGGGAAATGGGATAGTTTGTACATTCAGAATATTGGAAATGGTTAATCCAAAGTTTTGTCTTTTTTTCAACTAGACTGGCCAATCTTCATGAAAAAAAAGTATTTCAATCATATCCTAAAGCACCTTGTGCCTTAATAAAATTAGCTCAGTAACTTTGCTACTATGCTCTCTTTGTTCTTCTTGCTTTATGAGAAACTGTCAGATTGGTATAAAATTTAGATAAGAAATTGTGGCACATGAAGAATTTGAAAGGGGAAGAAGGGGGTGGTACACATACATTCTGCATCCCTTGCTGTACACTTTAGTCAAAAATAGTTTATATTATCAGAAGTGGGAAAAGATGAACAGACAGAAAAAATATTAGGCTGCGTTACCAGGAATACGGAAACAAAACAGGACCCTATGAGGCCTTCCCAGGAGAGAAGCCCCCTCCCCCATGCCTCCCTCTGCCTGCATTCTGTCTGTAGAAAAACTTTAGCTGGAGGGTAAGTTTAATCAGAGAAATAAGAAAATGCAGAAACAAAGGAAAAGCAAACAGGACAAAGTAATAATAGTTTAGTCATTAAGCAAAGTCAAGGACCTATAGTTTCTCCTCAAGGGCTATAGATATTATTCTGAGCCATATTTTTCGAGCTGTTTTGTAAATACTGAACCTTCCACCAGGTGGAAGAAATTAACTACATGATGACCAGACTGTAACCATGGCATAGCTGCCACAGTTCTGAGAACTGAGATCAAAGAAATGGGAACAAACTGACCCCGGAACTGAAGATTAACTGTACCTGAAACAATCAAGATGACACTGATCAGACCATCGCTGGCCAGTTTCAAGATGACGGTCAGAGCTGACTGTGCTGTTTCTGCATGGAGCCCCCTCCCTCTGCTGATACACCCCTGAAACTCCCCTTTAAAAGCTCTTGCTCACTGATCGGCAGTGGGGGAGTCAGCCTTTGGACGTGAACTTTCCCTCTCCCCCAGTTGCCAGCCTCTGAAATAAAACAACTTTTCCTTTTCCCTTCTACCGACACTTGCCTCTCAAGCGTTGTCTTGTGAGCAGGGAGCAGCCAGACCTGAGCTCTCTAACAGTACTAGACCAAGGGTTGTAGTTTGTAGAGAAACAATTCTCGTAGAATATACCCCAAATATCCTGAAGGCTGAATTTTAATGTTTTTCAAACCAGTGTTTCTGATCATTTTCAAATCAATTTAATTAACAAGTAATATTCACATAGTGCTGTCAGGAATAATAATACAGTAGTAAACAGAGCATACTAATGCTTGCCCTTGTAGAGCTAAATGTTCCAGTGAGGACAGACAGATGATGGACATAAAAAGTCAGTTACGGGCTTCCCTGGTGGCGCAGTGGTTGAGAGTCCGCCTGCCAATGCAGGGGACACGGGTTCGTGCCCCGGTCCGGGAAGATCCCACATGCTGCAGAGCGGCTAGGCCCGTGAGCCATGGTCGCTGAGCCTGCGCGTCCGGAGCCTGTGCTCTGCAGGGGGAGAGGCCACAGCAGTGAGAGGCCCACATACCGCAAAAAAAAAAAAAAAAGTCAGTTACTTCTATGCCCTGGCTATTGTAAATAGAGCTGCAATGAATATTGGGGTGCATGTATCTTTTTGAATTATGGCTTTCTGCAGGTATATGCCCAGGAATGGGATGGCTGGGTCATATGGTAGTTCTAGTTTCAGTTTTTTAAGGAACCTCCATACTGTTCTGCATAGTGGCTGCACCAATTTACATTCCCACCAACAGTGCAAGAGGGTTCCCTTTTCTCCACACCCTCTCCAGTTTGTAGATTTTTTGATGATGGCCATCTGACTGGTGTGAGGTGGTACCTCATTGTAGTACTGATTTGCATTTCTCTAATAAGTAGTGATGTTGAGCATCTTTTCATGTGTTTGTTGGCCATCTGTGTGTCTTCTTTGGAGAAATGTCTATTTAGGTCTTCTGCCCATTTGTTGATTGGCTTGTTTGTTTTGTTGATATTGAGCTGCATGAACTGGTTGTATATTTTGGAGATTAATCCTTCGTTGGTTGCTTCATCTGGAGGGAAATCCAAGGAAGAGGGGATACATGTATATATGTGGCTGATTCACTTTACTGTACAGCAGAAACTGACATTGTAAAGCAACTATACTTCAATTTTAAAAAAAAAGAGGATTTAAGATCAAACTGAGTTCAAAATCCAAAAAAAATGTCAGTTACAAAGTATCTTAAAAGCGATAATTAAGATAGGGATGGATGGAGAGGTGGAATGTGGTATAAAATGAGAATTATTATAAGAGACAAAATAAAGACCCTACTTGATTCATTCCCTGAAGTGGGAACTCTTTGGTTTAACCTACTTCATAGTGGGCAACTGACGAAACTGACTCCAATTTCATGAGCCTTACTTGGTCTGGATGTTCTGGTTCAGTGTTAAGAGCAACCAAGGAGAGACTTCTGTGGTCTTGCCACTCGTAGGGTTCACTGACCTTGAGAGCCGATTCTATTTTTATTCCTGTTTGATGGGGAGAGGAGAAGCAGAAACAAGAACCCTAGGTATGTCTTAGCAACAAAGACCTGGGCATGAAGAAGTGAGCTGCCTTGTGCACGGTCAATGCCGTTCATGGGTGTTGAAAGATTAGGATGCTGGCATGAGTGACCCCAAAGTCAGAGCCAGGTGATCCCCTAGTACAATAGACACAGTGTCTAGGGCCACTATAATTTTAGCATCCCATGAAAATATTTTAATTCCTTCCAAATCAGAAGAAAAAAATGAACATAATCCAGCCCAGATTGCATTTGTCTTAATCCTGCTAGTCATAGAATATAATTTTAAACAATTTTTTTGAAGGAAAGACCCATGAATGTCTTAATGTGGCTCTGCCCACAGGCCCGTGCCTTTTCACAGTAATATTGCCAACACCCCCTCCTTCTGTTTTGTTGTTGTTTGGCATTTCTCCTTGTCACTGAAGGAGAGACGCTTATGCACTTGGAATGGGGTCGTCGACCCACACGCATGCCCACCCTTGTTGTGTGACATAAACAGATGCCTAAAGAGGAGCTAGGAGGCCAAGGTTGTCCCCTTGCGCAGTTCCCAGCACTAGGTAGCACTGTGACGCATAGCTCTGAAATGAGTGAGTGAATGAATAAATGAAAGAATGCTTGAGTTAATGAATGAGCGAATACTTTCATGAGTGACTGAGTGAGTCAATGAATTAACAAATGCTTGAGTGAGTGAGTGAGTGAGTGAATTCTTGAGTGAATGAGTGGGTGAGTAAATGAATGGATGCCTATGTTGGTGGTGATGTTATTTCCTTTTCTCTTTAGCTGACTTTTTTTTTTTTTCAGAGAAATGTGGCATCAACCCCACCGAATGTTTCAAACAATGATGTTGTTTTAAAAGCATTCTGTGCCACGTAATATGTGCTGCCTCGAACTAAAAGGAGAATTAGAAATCATTTGGAATTCAGTTAAAGATAAATTTGCTAAATCCAGTCCATGATAAATTCAAATTACTTTGGAGCAGTAAAGAATGTGTTGGATGGTGGGCAGCTCGGTCGAAAGCCAAACTGTGATGAACTCAGGCCTTGAGAATCAGTGGTTACCTAGAGAGCCTTCAACTATTGAGGTGTACTTGAGGGTCACAGGTCCAGCGGTTGCTGTCTTTTAATGTAGAGCAGGTTACATGGGACTCCCTTGATTACGTTATTAAGATTCCGTCCTGTTACTTTTCATCTTTTCCTTTCTCTGTGTGATAAAGTGTTAAGCTATGCTGGGCTGTGGCATCCTGCCACCATCTCAGGAAGTATTCCCAGAGAGGACTGGCTCTTCCTGAGCTGCAGTTTCCCAGCATCAACAGTGCCAAGTGCTTCTGCACTGTCTCCTGAAACACATGCTTATGGCAGGCTAATTGGAAAACCCTGAGCCATGAAATTTAGGACAATAATAACATATGTGAAAGTGGGAAAAGGATGAAAGTGAAATGATCCATTTAGTGGGCGGGGGAGGATAGAACTGTGTTTCAGTCAGGACTTCAATGTCTACCCTTTTGGTTTGAGAATTCACATTTTAGCTTTATTTTTGTGTCTCTTTTTATGAATCTTCTGTTAGCTGATGTGCAAAGTTTACGTGAAAGGATGCATATATTGTAGGTATCTGTGTCAGGGATGGGGGACATGTGTGTGTGGAATGGACAGGAGGTATAAGGGTCCAGTTGTCCAATATAAGGCTGGAACCTAGAGTTTTGGAGGAAGACCTTTATAGATCCCTAAATGTAGCTGAACCTGATTCATTAGGAGGTGTTTTCCCTCTCTTAAAGTTGAATCTTGCCTTTGCATGTAATGGTAAAGAAAAATGTGAACTGGAACCATGAGCCCTTCCACAGATGCAGGAATCAGGCTGCTGATTTTACACATCTTGAAGACCTCAGGGCTCTGACCGCAAACATATGGTTGTTGATCATTCAGAAGCCATTCACAAGGTAGCCATTCTCAAGGTAGCCATTCACAAGGTAGCCATTCACAAGCAATTGAGTTTTGTGGAAATAAATCCCAATTTAAATCTGCTATGTTACTTATCCCAGCTGTTCCTCACGAGGGGCTTATCTCTGTGGTGACAGTGTCATGAAGCTTCTTCATAACATGTTAGCATCTCAACATTCTTTTGTTGGGTTTGACATCCAACAGACTGCTGAAATCCTGGGTAGTCTGGAGCCAGCTAAAAGGCCTGGGGCCACCACTCTGCCCACTGAGAGTTTATTACATGGCTACAAATGGCTTCTTCTCCTCTACGTAAGAGTAGAACCTCCTCTTCGTTTTCTTCAGTATCTTCTTTACCAATTCCCCCAAATGCTGGGAAACTCTCCCATGCTACAAGCCTCACTGGCTACATGGGTCATTCAGACATAGGTGCCCATCATCCCTGGGGCACTCGAACAGGTCTGGCCCAAGAGGAGAAGCTTACACCTTGGCTGGCAGAGGAGAGCATGCGTGCAAAGGCTACAGTCCTTTGTACTTGTGTCTTTGCTTGTAGTCTTAGCAACATTATTACAGGACAGCAAGGAACCAGATCGATATGGTGCATCTTGTAGGCACACAGATTTTCCTTAAGGCCAGGTAATTTCTCATGCTAATTCTGAATTAGAATAAGCTTGCATGTATTATGGATAAAATGTTGTTTCACACATTTTTAAGTCAGACACAAAGCTTCAAGAAATGTGGGACCCATGAGGGGACAGTTGGGCTCTGCCCTTTCAGGTTCCCATCACTATTTCAGAGCTGTGAGTCTTTTATGGGGTCTCAGCCTTTTTATGTCTCTCTCTTTTCCTCTTCCTGCCGAAGTCAACCTTCTTCTTTTCTCACTGTATCAGGGCTTCTACTACCTCTGACCTCTATCCACCCTCCTTTCAGCTTCTGCCTGCTCCATGTCGGCTGAGAGCCTTTGTAAATCATCCATGGAGTCTCCCCAGGGAGAGGGTCTGCTATTCACGTGCCACACAGGGCACAGCCTCCCACCCTCCAGGCCAGCCTCAAGTCCAAACAGCTGTGGCCAAGGAGGTGAGTCACAGAGTACAAAGCGTGACCCTTCAGAAGGAAAACCGGGGGGCATGATCATGGCATCTTTCTGAACTTCTCAGACAGGGGTGGAGGGGCTACAGTCCCTACCGTGTAGTCTGACCACTGAAGTCAGCTCCCTTTTCCCTCCTCAGGGGACATTTCTCTCTCTCTGTCCTGTGCAGGTTTTAATATCACCCCTCCTTTCACTGCCAACATAGGCTCTGGGTCTCACCCTCAAATAAGTTTTGAGAACCCAGTGCTTTTGTTACACATGAAAACCGGCAGAGAGGCACATTCTTCAGGGGACAGGAGAGCTTCCTTGAGTGGAGATAGCGTGGGGAGGTTGGGTACAGCCCAGCATCTAGGAGCCTGGCCTCAGGAAAACGATCAACCAGGAACGGGTCGACAGGTGTGCGCTTGGGTAATTTACTCAACTGCTCTGAGGTTATTTCTAAAATAGAGACAAGAATGCGCACGATGATAGAAAAAATAACAATACCAGTGGCTCCCAACACTATCAAGTCCAACTTCCCTTTTGATAACAAACATGGTGTATAAACTCTTCACTTCCTGAAGTGAAATTTATAGGTAATGTTACCTACCTACCCACACACCTGGTCTGCATTCCTAGTGATTCAATGCAGAAGGCAAACCTCCAGCTTCTTGTGCCTGAGCATATATGTAGTGAAATACAGATTTTATTAAAAACTGATTTTTGTTAATCCTGTCTTTAGATTATTATTAATTCAATATACTGAGTTTTTAATAGCTTTATTCAAGCTTGATTTACATATCATACAATTCACCCATTTTACATGTACAATTCAATGTTTAGTATATTTACAGAGTTGTGAAACCTCCACCAAAATCTAATTTTAAAACATTTCCATTAACCCAAAAAGAAATCCCGTGTCCGTTAGCAGTCATTCCACATTTCTACCCCAACTTTAGGCAACCACTAATCTACTTTCTTACAGAACTGCCTTTTTTGGGCATTTCATGTGAATGGAGTCATATAGTATTTGTGGTCTTTTATGTCTGTTGTTTTTCACTTATCAAAGTGCTTTTGAGGTTGTATCAATACTTTGTTCCTTTTTATTGTTAAATAACGTTCCCCTGAGTGCATATATCACATTTTGTTTAACCATTCATGAATTATAAATGGTGATGCTACTAATACTTGGATACAAGTCTTTTACAGATGTTTAAACATTCCATGGCTAGGGAAGTGATATTATTTATTATTTTCAGGAGGGCCACTGGTGTCTTTAAAAGGGTGAAGACTCTGAGTGAGGTTCCGAGCTAAGAAAACATACACACAACCTTCCTCTAGTTGACAGACTAGTCATATTCTTGAAAAACGCAGTAGGCATTAGGACTGCGTGAAAAATACCCATACTCGTAAGCTAAGTAGAATTAGACTCTAGGTTCTGATAATGGCAAACAAGTGTATCATCTATGTGAACAAACAAAAGGCTTGTGAGACTTGGAGGGATTATTCACCACGTGGGATTGGCCTGCACATTTAGAACACCAAGAATCCCCGCTTCTCTCCCGCCTCTGCAACCCCGCAGGGCTCCAGTCATAGGAAACACACAGTCCCCATAGGTTTTCAGAATGGCCCGAGGATGGAACCTCCCCACTGAAACTGTGCGGACAGAACCCACACGATCGGACATTCATTGACCGTTGATACGTGCTCATGACCAGCAGGCTCCCTCCGTGTGGTCCAGACAACAGTCCCGGGAACAAGGGCAGGCTTACAGAGCGGGACAGAGTGGCTCAGAGTGCCCTGTTCTGTAGGAGGCGGGGCTGGTGTGATGCCGGGGAGATACTCGGTGCCGTCCCCAAGTATGTGCCCCAAAACAGGACAAAGGAAAGCCGGCAACGCTGATGGAGAGGTAGCAGGAGGAAGATGGTGGTGGGAGATGAACTGAATAGATAAAGCAGCTCTGCCTGTTCACTCAAGCTTGTTTCTGTGCAAAATCAGAACTGTTTCCCCAAATTCACTTCCTCAGCCTCCGTGAAGAACTTAGATGGGACAAACTAACCATTGTTTTCATTGCTGTTCCTCTTGGGGAGATTCATGCTTGATAATTTTTTTTTTTTTTCTGCAGATGGTCTGTTTTTACTCGAAAGCCCTTTGTTTCCAGTAACTGTGTGCTTCCCTCTAATACAAGGTTTCAAGGGGAAAAACTGCCAAAAATATTTTACAGTGATTTTGCTTTTCTTCATATTTGGAGAGGCTGACCAAATACGCGTATTGTGGTCATCGTTCAATTTAAAAACAGGGCAGGGGGTAGTGTTGACGGACGGGAAGGCTGAGGCTCAGGGACCTCTGGTCCTCGTCTCAGGCAGCGACCCAGCCTCAACATGACAACCTCCGCTTTTCCTTTTTCCTCCCGAATTCTCCATTAGGAGGCTAGTTTTGCTTTGCTTTTCCTGTTTTTATAGCTCTGCTTCTAAACATGCAACTGAAAACCGTGAGTTACTGAATCAGCTATAGGTGTTCATTCACTAAGAAATTTTATAATGTGCATATTATATATATATATATATTTTTCGAAATCAAGGCGATGTCATTGGTCTGGTAGAAGTTTGCCAATTTCTGGATTGGTCTTTCATTGCTTCTCTACCACGTGTCCGTAGATTGCATGGTTTCAGGTGACTCACCGTCCTGGTCATCCAGGGACAGAGGAGGTAATCAGGACGCTTGACTTTCAGCATAAAAGCTTGGACAGTCCTGGGCAAACCCAGATGGTTAGCCACACTCTAAGTGGTCCCGGTTTGCAAGAATACCCTGGCAGTGTTGCCATTGGGAGATGCAACAGCCCTGCATGACAGTGGGCTCTTCCACTCTGTGTGAGCTTTGCTCGGGGAGGAGTCAGCCTGCATCTCTGCCCGTCAGTCAGTGCCTTAATCAGCCAGACGCTGGACACGCTTTCTTGTAGCATCTCTCTCCCGTCCGTTGGTTTTCTGCGTGTGGGCTGCAGACGTCCCAGCGCTGTCACCTCCATAGTCATTTTTTTAGGGCAGTGAAGAATGAGTTTCTGTGTGTATTACGGTGAGGGATCACTTCCCTTGACCCTTTTCAGGCTGTCGAGGTGACCTCAGCAGCACCGGCTAGTAAAACGTAAGGCTTCGGCCTCGCACACTCAGACACATAGTGGAGTGCCGGCTTTCAGATCTGTGTAATTTTGTGCAATTATATTCAATTGCTCACTCAATTTCTGATGATTTTCTAATGAGCTGGTATTTTCAGAGGTAGTGGAAAAATCAGTTGAGGAAGAAATGATGATGTGAGGGAAATAAATAAGGAAGTGACTGGTGAAGAATTAGAAGAAAACCCGTTGCTCACCTTTCTTGGAGCAAGTGCTGTGTCTGGGGAGGGGGCGCTTCATGACATTGGAGGACCTGGAAAAGAAAAAGATTATGTTACAGAAGTTGAACACACCCTTCCTAAAGAGAGGCCAGCATATGGGGAAGGTCAGTCAAATGGACAGATGGCTAGGTTCGTTTAATCTTTGAAGAAGTCAGCAAGGTCTTTTTTTATGTAAAGACTTTATATTTTAGAGCAGTTCTAGGTTCACTCGAAATTGAGAAGAAGGTACAGAGAGTTTCCGTATGCTCTCTGCTCCTAGACGTGCACAGCTGCTCCCCCCTCCCACCATCAGCATCCCCACCAGAGTGATGCATTCGCCACAGTCAGTGAACCGACATCAGCTCATCATCATCACCCAGAGTCCACAGTTTATACTGCGGTTCAGTCTTGGTGTTGTACATTCTATGGGTTTGGAAAATGGTACAATAACAGGTTTCTACCATTATAGTATCATAAAGAGTAGTTTCAGTGCCCTATAATCCTCTGTCTCCCCCCATTTCATCCCTCCCTTCCCTCACCCCCAACTGCTGGCAACCACTAATCTTTTTTTTTTTTTGCGGTACGCGGGCCTCTCACTGTTGTGGCTCTCCCGTTGCAGAGCACAGGCTCCGGACGCGCAGGCTCAGCGGCCATGGCTCATGGGCCCAGTCGCTCTGCAGCATGTGGGATCCTCCCGGACCGGGGCACGAGCCCGTGTCCCCTGCATCGGCAGGCGGACTCTCAACCACTGTGCCACCGGGGAAGCCCTCCACTAATCGTTTCTTACTGTCTCCATAATTCTGCCTTTTCCAGAAAGTCATATAGCTGGAATCATACAGTGTACAGTCTTTTAAGATTGGTTTCTTGCATTTAATAATATGCATTTAAGTTTCATCTATGTCTTTTCATGGCTTTATAGTTGTTTCCTTTTTATCACTAAATAATATTCCATTGCCCAGATGTACCACAGTTTATTTATCCCTTCCCCTGAAGGATATGTGGATGGCTTCCAAGTTTGGCAGTTATGACTGAAGTCACTTTTAAATAATGAAAAATATGTAAATTGAACAGTTTAGAAAGTGAAATATTCTAGATGTTATTTTAAAATTTGAAATATACACAGAGCCTCCCCCACCCCATCCAGGCTCCCTTAATACTTTTGCTACCAGTTCTTTTAATCCTTGAGGCAATTTCAGTAACTGCCTGTACATGCCTTCTTCTCATCTCCGAGAATGGAAACAACTACTTTGTCCTTTTGCTTTTGTCATTATTATACTTCATGAAATAGTGTCATAGTGAGATCTGGGATTGAACTAAGATTTGAAAAAAGAGAGAGAGAGAGAGAGAGAAGAAAACCATCTCCCTGTGAAAAACCTTCACAAATCCCATATAAGTTGTAAAGCGTTTGAAGAAAAGCCAGAGGAAACAGACGAAATGACTTGTCATTTCACCAAACAAAAGCTGAAGGGTGACCATATAAATGGTCAAATGGCAGCCTTGAAAGTAGTGATCTGTCACTATAAACAGAGTGAGCTGAAAGACTTAAACAAAAACAACATGGTTTACGTTCTTCCTAAGAACTTTCTGCCTGTGAGAAAAGGACGTAATGACGTGTATTCAACATACGCACGTGAACACACTTTTTGTGGGTTATGCTTTCCAGGAATTTGTGTACCTCTGAAGAGAACTGTTGCATATGGGATATGTTGCCACCAGGGGCTCTGGGTGCTGTGGCATATTTAGTCCGAATGGCTGGGTTTCCATTGTTGACTGGTGATTATCACCATTGGCTCAGGTCACTAGACAGGCGTGGAAATGAGGGTCACACCACCTAGGCTATAGCCCAGCTCCTTATCAATCCAAAATGTGGATCCTGAGCTGTTATACTATACTGTTCAGTGTACTGCTGGCGATAGCAAAGTTGGCCATTTCAGTTTTTTCTTTCTTTCCCCACAGTAGCATTTATCACTGTTTGTTAACCCATGACCCCTAGTGTAATCCCCACAAACAAGGAGGACTTAGTATAATATTAACAATGGGTAGAAAGCACCCACATCCTCACCTGGTTCAGTATGGGGTAGGTGTCAGCCTCAAGGTGCTTGTAGATGTTCACAGGAATGCAGGGTCATATAATCTAGCCGGGAACTTCCAGATCATACTCTCCGGTTCCCCACCCGGTGTAGGAGTTCCCTGAAGGGCCACTTTGCCTACCTGACTGCTTGTCTTCCAGTCCTGCCCTGGGGTTTTCTAGGGGGTTCTAGGCATCTCTTACTTCCCAGGCAATTGATTCCATCAGTGGACACAAGATCCTTCCTTGGGTTGAGGCAATGTATGTGGCCTCCCTGTGAATTCTGCCAGTTGATTTTGATATATTCCCATCTAACTGTTCTAAGAGCAATAGTGGATGAGAATTGGGCAAAAAGTGTTGCGTTTATAAAAACGGGAAAATTTTGAAAGCACAAAGACAGCCTTTATAGGGAGTCACAAAATGCTGAACTATCTTTGTGCTGTTCTATTTCAGTAGGCCTAATAATAAGATAACTTTTGTATGACTTGTATGTCCTGAATCATTGATATTTTATGCTTGCAAATTTTTGTGTGTTGTGTGAATGAGACCATCAGGCCCCAGAACTACAACATGAGCTTCTGATGAGTTCTGTTTCTACACCCACATCGGTGGAATTTTCATCATTTTCTTTTATGTGCACTTCCTACTGTTACCCACAAAGAAAAAGGTATCAACTCACAATGCTATCTATACTTTATGTAATATATAAATGGAAAGAACAAGAACCAGAAATTTCAGGTGAATTCTTATACATACAGTTGACCCTTGAACAACACGGGTTTCAACTGTGTAGGTCCACTGATACACATATTTTTTTCAATAGTAAATACTACAGCGCTACACAATCCATGGTTGGTTGAACCTGTGGATGTGGAGCCTCAGATCCAGAGGGCCAACCATAAGTTATACTCGAATTTTGGACGACACAGAGAGTCAGGGTCCCCAACCCTGCATTGTTAAAGGGTCAACTGTATATTTTTCTTATTCTCTTAGCAATGAACTAATCTGTCAAGTGGGCCACAGGAGAAATAAAGGAAAAATAATAGTAACTAAAAGGAATATTTTAGTATGGTTTCCCAAAACTCTTTTTCAAGTGATTCTAATTTGTTTTGGTGGTGTGAGGTAGATGATAAATACTTTTCTTTTCTTGACTGTATACTGATATCCAGAGACAAGGGTAACAGGTTGTCAGTTGTTGCCTTTATTAAAAGAAAATGATGGATGGACTTAGAGCTTATCATACTAAGTAAGTCAGACAAAGACAAATTATATAATATCAGTTATATGTGGAATCTAAAAATGATACAAATGAACGTATTTACAAACGAGGAAAAAACTCACAGACATAGAAAACAAACTTATGGTTATCAAAGAGGAAGTAAGGTGGAGGGATAAATTAGGAGTTTGGGATTAGTAGATACACACTACTGTATATAAAATGGATAAACAACAAGGACCTACTGTATAGCACAGGGAACTATATTCAATGCCTTGTAATAACATAATGGAAAAGAATCAGAAAAAGAATATATGTGTATGTATATATAACTGAATCACTTTGCTGTACACCTGAAATTAACATAATATTGTAAATCAACTATAGTTCAATTAAAAAAAAGAGAGAAAAAGATACCAATTCTGATATTGATATTTGAGTTGGTTTAATTGACTGACAAAGAGAAGTAAAGAGAGTTTCTCCCTACAACACCTGGTTTATAATCCCATTGGGAAAATACTCCCACAGAGAAAGGATGACAGTGGGAATCCTCAAAATTCACCAGTGGGGCAGTCAGAAACCAGGTCATTTTTTTTTTTCAGTGCTGCAGAAATTCTGGAGAGGAAATTGGGGAACCCTGGGCTCCACAGACCCCAGCTCAACCACCGAGCTGACGATACTCAGTAGCAGAAATCACCAGGCTGACGTCTGCTCAGAGGACAGCCTGTATTAATTTCTTGATGTGGGTTAACCTCCCCAGCATCACTGGCAGGAATTGCCTTGCCAGGAAGTCATGGTCAGATAGGGCATTATTTCCCATTGGAAAGTAGGGGAAGCCAGGTGGAGGGCCTGTCTGGAGAAGAGCTTCCCTCACCTTGAGGTGACCTGGACTCTGCCTTGACCAGGGTTGGGGGTGGGTATCTTCTCAAAGTGAAAGCGCAGGGTGCACAGGTCTTAGCAAAATTCAGATTGAGCTTCTGACGTCTTTGAAACATTGATTCTTCAAAATGTTAATCATCATACAGAGAGGTCTAAAAATGCAAAGCCTAGATCTGCTCTCCTCTCAACGTGTGCCCGCGTGTGCACACGCGTGCGCGCAGACACATACAATCAGAGAGTCTCAGAAAAGGACCAGGAATATGGAGTCAAGCTCCCCAGCTGAAACTCTGAAACTCTCTGCCTTTCATCCTTTCTGCTTTTTAGGACTTGGTTTCTTTTTTCAGAGATTATTTCATCTTACTGACCATTTAAAAAATAAACACACTTGTATGTTTGTAGACATATATATATATATCTTTTCAAAAAGATGTATAAATATGATTTTTTTGGTATATAAGCAGTGAGGTAGTAGTACTTTAAAAATACTACTTAAAGTAATCTGCAATGCATATGTTCAATTGGTTGTCATTATCATTTGAATAAATCTTTTCTTCTCACTCATTTTCTTCTACCATGTAGTCATTGAAAGACCATAGGGTTTTTTTTTTTCTTTTTCTTGCTGATTGTTGGTTTTAAAATACCTTTTTCTATTAATAAGTTTTCTTCATTCCTATAAGAAAGGAAACACAATGTAACATTTGTCTCAGTCTTCTTTTCTTTTCTCCCCGCCCCCGAACTGTAAAAGGCACTGACCAGGCATTCATTTTGGCCATCTCCAGTAAAGCATTGTCTTACTTGTTTAGTTATTTGTTTATAATTATGGTGAGTCTCAAATTCTAAACATCATTTTGGAGTCCAGATCTACTGAGGTTCTGTTTCACTTAGGAAGGCATGAATTCTCTCTTACGGGTTCACAAGACTGTGGATCTTGTGAGGTGCTTGAAATATGAGGACGTTTCTCTTAGCTTCTTTTTAAAAATAATTAATTAATTAATTTATTTATTTTTGGCTGCTTTGGGTCCTCATTGCTGCGTGCGGGCTTTCTCTAGTTGTGGCAAGCGGGGGCTACTCTTCGCTGCGGTGCACGGGCTTCTCACTGCAGTGGCTTCTCTTGTTGCGGAGCAGGGGCTCTAGGCGTGTGGGCTTCAGTAGTTGCAACATGCAGGCTCAATAGTTGTGGCTCACGGGCTCTAGAGTGCAGGCTCAGTAGTTGTGGCACATGGGCTTAGTTGCTCTGCGGCATGTGGGATCTTCCCGGACCAGGGCTCGAATCCGTGTCCCCTGCATTGGCAGGTGGATTCTTAACCACTGTGCCCCCAGGGAAGCCCTCTCTTAGCTTCTTATTCTGCTTATAATCACTTGTTGTCACTTGTATTGTCCTCAACTGAGTTTATTCTCCAAATATTCCCAAATATTTGTGATTTCTTTGCTTAATCGCATCTCTTACCTTTATGTTTTAACGTTTCCGCTTTAAACTTTAAGTTTCTTATAAGGTCGCCTTTGAAAACAAAAAAGCTTATTTACTGGAGTGACATATACAGGTTGCCGGGGAAGAATGTGGCTGCCCTTTCATTGGGCGCTGTTTTATGTACATAAAGTGCTTTCTACCTGCCTCTCAGATCCACGTCTGGGCTCATAAATTCACTTTATGCTGGCATCCCTAGTGAAAGACATTTTCTCCATCAAGGTTTACATTTCCAAAGGCGATCAAATAACTAGGCTGGTTTTTGAAAAGGAATGAAAACTTGGTAAAAATAGCATTGAAAGTGTTCAGAGAGAGAAATTTAGAGAGAGAAAGAGGACCATCTCTTTAAAAATAAATGGAAAGAAGAAATCTTCCAATATTTGTTTTTATTGACGCTTAAGCTACGAAGAGAACCTTCAATGTTTCTGTCTTGCTATAAATGAGACACGTCTGGTGGGACCTGGATCACTTAGTGGTCAGTTTACCCGCTAGTTTTTCTTTACTTGCAAGCACAAGCCCATCTCATGCTACAAAGTGACCTACTGGATAGGAGCCTGTACTTGGTAAATACAATTAACTTAGATCATTTTAGTGATAACTGTTAAAGGAATGATTGAGTGATGACATCTTTTTCTCAGTGATAGAAGTGTATGATGGACAGTTTCTGAGACTGAAGTAAAGGATGGGCATTCATTTACCTAGTGACCCTTGGATACTAGTCATTTAGGTAGACTTGTATCATCTGTACAAAGACACAAGGTCTTTTAAAAATATTGTTCTTGGGTATAATATGCCCATGATCATACATGTGAAATGCAGTCATAACTCAAAATACTGTCAAATCATGAAGCAGGTATACCTAATACGTACAGTCCAACATTGTTGCACTCCTGAGATTATTATAACTTTATACGTTATATGTTGATTATGCCTCAATAATATAGAGAGATATGTTATACTGTATATATATGTAAAGAGAGATACAGATATGGTATATATATCTCCTTGACATTGGTCTTGGTGATGATCTTTTTGGATTTGACACCAAAAAAAGGCAGCAAAAGCAAACAAAATGAAAACAAACAAAATTAAAAAAATAAAATAAAACTCCGTGGATCCACGTTGGATCTTTCTGGCATCTCACTAGAACTAATGAGATGTCTTCGTATATAATCTCATCTCCCGAATGTTATATCATCATTAAAATCAAGGTATGTCTTTCCTTAAAGGTGGTGATTCTATATAGTGATCTAGATTTGGAGGTGGAAAGAAGTTTAGAGCAAATTGAAACAAATATTCTATATCACTTTTCATTTTATATGTTCTATTTTTCTTACAGACAAATGTTTCTTCAATATCTAACAATATTATCCATTTGGTACCTCTCTCACCCAACTAATAAATTTTCTACTATTAGAGCGAAAGTTAGTTTAAAACCTGTCAAAGTGTCCTGCACTCACATTTGGAATAATTATTTTATATGAGAAAGTTAAATTTAATGTCACCTTCTATAGCTAAATAGAATATTATTTGGATCAATGATCAAATTTTCATTCTGATTCTTATTTTGGCACCATTAAAAAAGTACTACTGCAACTGAATCTTGATTTTAAGCAAATTTCAGAGCCAACTGAATTGTGTCTTCAATAACTCAGTACCATAGAGGTGATCTATGATCGGTTTCTGGTAGTGAGGAGTGGTTTTACCACTAAAACATTTCTATATACAGCTATAAAAATACCTGCTTCAGTACAGGTCTATGTGTCTTAAAGCTCAAGATCACATGCACTTTAAATCAAAACTACAATGAGATATCACCTCACACCAGTCAGAATGGCCACCGTCAAAAAATCTATAAACAATCAATGCTGGAGAGGGTGTGGAGAAAAGGGAACCTTCCTACACTGTTGGTGGGAATGCAAATTGGTACAGCTGCTATGGAGAACAGTATGGAGGTTCCTTAAAAAACTAAAAATAGAGCTACCATGTGATCCAGCAATCCCAATCCTGGGCATATACCTGGAGAAAAGCATAGTTTGAAAGGATACATGCACCCCAGTGTTTATTGTAGCGCTGTTTACAACAGCCAGGACATGGAAGCAACCTAAATGTCCATCAACAAATGAATGGATAAAGAAGATGTGGTACATATATACAGTGGAATATTACTCAGCCATCAAAAAGAATGAAATAATGCCATTTGCAGCAACATGGATGACCTGGAGATGATCATACTAAGTGCAGTAAGTCAGACAGAGAAAGACAGATATCACGTGATATCACTTATATGCAGAATGTTAAAAAAAATGATACAAATGAACTTATTTACAAAACAGAAACCGACCCACAGACTTGGAGAATGAACTGTGGTTACTGGGGGGAGGGGTGGGAGGAGGGATAGATGGGGAGTCTGGGATTGACACGTACACACTGCTATATTGAAAATGGATAACCGGCAAAAAACTACTGTAGAGCACAGGGAATGCTGCTCAATGTTCTGTAATACCTAAATGGAAAAAGAATTTGAAAAAGAATAGATGCATGTATATGTATAACTGAATCAGTTTTCTCTACACCTGAAACTAACACAACATTGTTAATCAGCTATGCTCCAATATAAAATAAAAATTATAAAAAAATCACATGAACTTTCATCTTTCTTGGATTCCCTAGGCTGAGGGAAGCTACCTGGGTTTCAGCTTTGGCTTTCTCATGTATCGGCTGTACAAACCTAAGTTGGCCACTCATCCTCACCAGGTTAGTCGAAGTGGGGATAGAAATGCCTGAATATTGAATTTTAAAATATACATATTAACAATTTAAAAACCATAAAGTGTTTTGGAATATAAAATACGTATCGTTTCATTCACTCACCCATTCCCTCACTCGTCGATTGATCGATCGATTGATTGATTCCATCATTTACCAACCATTTATTGCATGCCTCCATGTGCTAGGGTGTGGGCTTGGTGCTAGGTACTGAGAAATCATGGACATTGCCCTTGAGTTGCTTACTGTGTAAACAGAGGACACCGAAAAGTAAATACAGGGCTCCAACACAATGTGTTAAGTGATCAATTCCAATACGATATGTTAATGGTTACAAAAAGCTTTGAGATATCTATGAGAGCTGAGAGATTGCACTTAGTATCCTAGAGAAAGTTACCAAAACACATTTTATGTTTCACATATAGTTTGATCTGCCATCTTCCAAGTACACCTAAAACTAGGAAGAACTTCTGTAATTTTTAAAAACACAATTCAGTGGAATACTATGAGGAGAGTATGTATGTCTCTATGTGAGTGGAGTAACCATCTCCGTATAATTTTCTGAGTGAGGGTCACTATTTATCTTCTTTACTCGGTACCATATTCAGTACACAGTGGAATTCCAGTTACTACTGACCAGATTACTGTCAGAATTGGCCTGATTTCCCCAGAATTGTCCACATGGCAAGAGACTTGAGGGGCTTTCAGGGGTTGGGTTCACACAGGAACACCAGCCCCCATGGAACTGACCAAAAGTTTCCACAGTCAGTGACAGACTCCAAGGTACATTAAAGCATCTGGTTTTCACTTTTATAAGAATGATAGCTACTCTTTCCCTTGCATCTTCTACTTAAATAAGACTTCACCACAAAATGGACCAGTTTTGCTCAGCTTGTAACTATGCCCTAGAACTTTTAAAGTTAGTCCAATGTAACCATTTGTCGTATCATAAAAAACAAGCAATCAGATGTTTAAAATTGAAAAATAAACTTGTACAAGTTGACAAGCACCCTACTGAGGGATTTGGAACTTTTTTGTCTCCTCCAGGCATAGCTCTGCCTCTTGCTGTGGCCCAGACAAATCAGGTAACCCGTTGGGCCTCAGTTTTGTCAAATGTTAAACGAAGAAATTGAGCTAAGGGACCTCTTGAGAGCCCTTAATTTCAAATAGTCTTGTTTCAGTGATACCAAGACTCTGCCTTAGAATGTTAAAAAAAAATAATAATTCAGAAGAAAAAAATTACAGGTTGAATTGGATTTGAGAATTGAAACAGACATTGTTGGCAAGTGTTTGCAATACACTCTGGGGTGAAAACCGATTACTGTCTTGAGAATTAAGAATGAGAAGTGTTTCACTATCTTACCACAGTACTTGGTTGGAAGAGGAAGGATTGGTTAGAGAAGAGTTGAATATGGATTTGGTTTAATAATATAAAAAACACATCTGTCTGCAAAGGGTTAGGAAAAATGTGAATTTTCCTAGGTTTCACGTTATAATGCAGGGGCCTCCCCACCTGACACAGCTTCAGGACCTATCACACGGAATGTGTCTTTCACACAGTGATCTCACAGAAGCCACGGCAGACTTCTACTATGTCACCATCAGCCCTTCTATATGAAATGCCGCTTTGAATAAGATGCTGCTATTGTCTGGGTCTCTAGAATTCACTGGAGATTCTCAGAAGTGCAAAAGTGCATATGCCCTCTCTGAGGTTATAAAGATAAGCCCTCTAGTACTTTCATAACGGCAATACTCAAGTTATATCAACAAAAACTCTTGATGGAGTTTTAAAATCTAGAATGAAAGGTTGGGATATGTGCTGTTTCTTCTTTTATCTTTAAACTCCACCAATAGAGACCATTGTAAGAGGCTTTGTTCTTTAATCCCCGCTGATTTGTTGTCTTACAGTTAGGGGCAGATGGTTTTGAGCAGTAATCAGATAAACAGTGATGCAATTTAGGGATGGTTCAATTTCCGGGTTGGATTTGCATCCTAATCCTAGACGGAAAAAAAATAAATAAAAAAATAGAAAACCGTTTCCAGATGATCTGCAATGTTCTTTTATGACAATTGCTGCAGTACTTTAGGAACACTTAAGCAAAGGAAATAATGCCCATTATAAAGTTGGGTGAAGAGAAAGCTTTTTAAGAACACTGCATATCATTGTAACGTCAAGACTATTTACATGGCACAAATCAGAGTGAAAGTACTTCGCAAAGGTAGATAAAAAGGTGAAAATACATCAAGATTGTATAAGTGCCGATTTCTCTAGATAAAAAAAGAATGAAAGAATTTTCCAGCAGATTTGGTCAGCCCTATTAGATTTAAATATAGTTTGAGATCTGGTTCAGATGGAAAGTAGATGAAGCAGTTAACCTTTGACAGCAGCGTGCACGTAGAGTCACTGAGATAGGATATTAGGTTGTGGAAGAAGATAGAAATATTTCTAACACAGAGGATTTCAGGACCATGGGGCAGATTCCACATGTTGCTAACACTGGTATTAATAGGTCGATGCATGTGGGGTTCTCAGTGAACCACCGTTTCCCAGAGAGGTGAGTTTCCAGTTGCATCGGAGTTGAGAAATGCCGTGTGCTGAAGCCCACCCATCCCAACCCTCATTGGATATCTGAAGGAGACATCTCCCTCATTGGATGGGTCTGGTGGTGGGGAAAGGGCTGCTGTCATTCTTTTGGCTTTCTCTTTGGAAGTGCCACTTTCTATTCCTCTGTTTCTCTTTCTACTTTTGGAACGCTGATGCTTCTCCGAGGACAGGAGGGAGACAGCAGGTTCCTGGAGCTGTGTAGCAATGGTTCTCATCCTTTCAGCCTTGCCTCTCAACCATGCAGAACAGCTAAATAAGAAGAATCATCCTTTAAAACCTGACCTGAGACCAGCTTGCAGGGTGCCGCTTTCACATGCAGAGAAGAAATAGGTGCAGCCAGCTCAGCTCTTGTCCACACATCATACTTGTGCATCGTGGCATCTGGTGGCATAATTGGGAGGTTGCGACATACACTGTGGAGCTTACGTTGCCCCACAATTTCATTCCTGATTCAAAACATTTCGAGTGGTTAAAGTTTTGATCTGAGTGCATTTTGTCTAAAAATTTAGCTTTACCTTTTACCAGAGCTTAGCTTGGACCTACCTGGAATGCCTGGTAAAATTCCTTGTGAATTCTCACTCCTTTTTTTTTTTAACATCTTTATTGGAGTATAATTGCTTTACAATGGTGTGTTAGTTTCTGCTGTATAACAAAGTGAATCACCTATACATATATCCCCATATCCCCTCCCTCTTGCGTCTCCCTCCCACCCTCCCTATCCCACCCCTCTAGGTGGTCACAAAGCACGGAGCTGATCTCCCTGTGCTATGTGGCTGCTGCCCACTAGCTATCTATTTTACATTTGGTAGTGTATATATGTCCATGCCACTCTCTCACTTCGTCCCAGCTTACCCTTCTCCCTCCCCGTGTCCTCAAGTCCATTCTCTACGTCTGCGTCTTTATTCCCATCCTGCCCCTAGAAGGGATCTCCTACATGCTGCTTGTGGTCAGCATGATTCTAAGGTGACCTTCAAAGACCCTTGCCCAAGAATGATTTCCTCCCAACGAGGTCTCGCTCCTGTGATTATGTTACATTCTATGGCAAAGGGCATTTTGCAGCTGTGATGAAGGTTCCAAATAAGCTGACCTTAGGTGGGGAGATGACCAGGGTGAGCCTGACCTTTAAATTTGCACTAGAAGTCAGAGCGTGAGAAGAAATTGAGGGGAGGGGCCACCCGGCAAGTGATGTGGGCAGCCTCTAGGAGCTGAGAGCAGCCTCCAGCTATAGCCAGCAAGAAAATAGAGTCCTCGGTCCCCCAAACCGCAAGAGACTGAATTCTGCCAACAGCAAGAATGAGTTTGGGAGGGTAGTCTCCCTAGAGCCTCCCCATGAGAGACCAGCCTGGCTGTCCCCTTGATTTCGCCTGTGGCATCCTAAGCAGAGAGCCCAACTAGGCATATGGCAGGTGCGTCTGGGGTACGAACGCTGGGCTCGTGATGGGGGTTATTGTAAAGTGCTAGGTTTGTAGAGATTTGTCCACAGCGATAGAAAACTCAGACACAGACACAGCAATAGTAGTCAGTTGGACTGTTTTCTTTCTCTGATTAGGTATTTCATCTCCACCCTCTCTACTCTGCCCTGTGATGCTAAGGCTGAGGTTCTGCAAACCCCCTTCTCTTTCACCAGCCGCTCTGTTGGGCTCGCCATTTGGAGCTACGTGAGTTGTCTTGATGGCTGGCAGAGAAATAAGGGGCCAATTCCTACCCATCGACTCCTGCCGGTGTCTGCAGAACCTAAATGTTGCCTGGCAGTGGCAGATGAGTCCTGGGTTACCTGCCGGGTTATCACCCTGCACCTGCAAAATCACCCTCATTATACCTCTCGGAGATGCAAATGCCAGCCAGTAGCCCCCTCTGTTTAGAAGTCTGAGTTACAGGGTCCCTCTTCTGAGCTCCTGAGGTTCCGGCATCTGCCAGCCACCAAGATGCCACCTTGTACATCCAGCTCCGTGGGCCCTTTCCCAAGCCTCTGGGTTCCAATTACCCCAGCCTGTTTCCTTTCATTCTCTCAGCCCTGCAGTTACTGAGTCTCTGAAGCTGCAGCGTCTCCTTTGAGCGTTTTCTGTTCTCCAGTATCTGGTTATCAATTCTTTGTATTAAATTCTCTCTGTTAAGATAACAGAAGGAGTTTCTGTGGTCCGGACTTGCCCCTAACTGACACCATCTTCACCAGCTTATTGGGTCTCATATGGGGTGAAAAGGAAGAGAAGGCCACACAACCTCAGGGTAACCACACTGGCTCCCTATTGGAGAAAAGGGCTTTGACATTTCTGGATCTCACTCCCTCAGCGACCACCCTTGCACAGAACATTTCCTTAGGCCTCTGACATTGCAGCCCTCTGACACTGCAGCCCTCCCAGGGACTGGGCAGGCACCCTTCTCTGAGTCAGCTGATTTCAACCTCACCTCGAGTTGCCGGACAGCCCATCAAAGGAAGCGTATGGTTGGAAACACCCTCTCTTAGGGAAGTAGAGGCTCCAGCGAACACTCAGCTTGGCCTGAGGGACGCTCAGCACTTTTCCCTCTTGTCTATGAAGCCCAGAGTAAGAAAGCTGAGGCCCAGTGATTGTATGGGTGGTGTAGCTTCACGATGCCTGTAGCCCACCATCTACCTGCCACAGCCCCTCCCCCGTCGGCCACCTTGCTTGTCCCTTTCTCATGGACCTGAGGCCTCTGACCCTCTAAGCAGACCTTTGAGGTGAGGCTGCCACAGTCATATATCTTGGCAACTAGTGCTACAAAAGCGCTCCACATACAGCATGATACGGTTGCTGGAAGTATCTCATCCAGTGGGAAGAAGGGAGCACCCTAAGGGGAGTGGCAAGGACCCAGCAGCACTTGGCTGCAATATTGATGTAAAAGCAATTTTTATATGCACAGGAGTGTATAAAAACTGTACAACATTTTACTGAGCTTTTAATAAAATATTTTTCACTCAGTGTATGAAAGGTAGAAAGCAGGGGGACAGGGCACCTCAGGGAGAGTGTATTGGTTGAGTCAAGTTGTATGGCAAACGGGATATTGGCTTGGCATTGGGATCCGGCTGGGTGATCGTGGCCATTTCCTGCAGAGGAGGGCTGGATTCTGATAGGGTTCGTTCTGTTCATAAGTAAATGAACTCAGGAACACAAAGGACCAAGCACAGTGCTTGTTACTTCAAAGACTTTCAGTAAAGCCAGGCTCTTTACCTAACTTTTCATCAGTTTATTCATTCCAACATCATTTCATCCATTTCAGCATTTCTTTCATTAACTTTTGTATATATCAGCACGACTTTAATGTATGATTTAGCTGGCGCCCTTTGTTGGCTGTACACCATTATTCATCAGCAGTGTCTCGCACGGGATACCTGCCCCCAGGTGGTCTGTCGCAGCTCCACTTCTCCCCAGCCCTCTCTCCATCTGCTCAGCTGGAGCTCCAGCACCCAATGTAACAGATACAGTCTTTTGCTGACTAAGGAGGAACATGAGGCAAGAGTAGGACTTGTTCCCACATCTGACACCTTAAACATAGAAGAGGCAGGACTAGAACCTGGATCTTCCAGTCCCAAGGGTGAGCCCCGCCCCCTGCCCCGACTCTGCCTCACCACCTCAAGCATTTAAATAGAAACACATGGCTTACTTGATTCAGGGCCACAGAGATTTCAGGAAGTTTTATTTTATTTAGTTTGGTTACATAAATGCTGGGAGACAGTCACATACGACCAGGACTTATCCTCTGTAGCTGCTCTCTGCTCTCTTCATCAGCACGGCTGCACAACCTTGGTGCATTTTTTATCTCAAAGTATCAATAGATGACTGAAGAAGCTTCTGGAATTTTCTGGAATGAACACTTAATACCTTGGCCTATTTGGAGCTCAGTCAACACCTTAGGAGCGTTCTGCCACACTCGGTTTAGTTCAAAATGAAATTGAATCTTTGTTTCATCTTTTTCTCCTTTTTTTTTTTTTTTTATTTGCCTCTGTTGGGTCTTCATTGCTGTGTGTGGGCTTTCTCTAGTTGTGGTGAGCGGGGACTACTTTTCGTTGCAGTGCGTGGGCCTCTCATTGTGGTGGCTCCTCTTGTTGCAGAGCACTGGCTCTAGGCACGTGGGCTTCAGCAGTTGTGGCTTGTGGGCTCAGTAGCTGTGGCTTGCAGGCTCTAGAGCACAGGCTCGGTAGTTGCAGTGCATGGGCTTAGTTGCTCCACGGCATGTGGGATCTTCCCGGACTGGGGCTCGAACCCGTGTCCCCTGCACTGGCAGGCAGATTCTTAACCACTGCACCACTAGGGCAGTCCTTTTCTTTTATTTTTGAAAAACAAGAAGATAAAAGGCATTCTTTATGTTTTACCCTATTTCATCACTTGGATGACTTTTACTAGATTTTTAACTCTCTGGACCACTTTCAGACAAAATTTCAATGTGTATTACTCTTGACATGTCAATTTATCCTCTAAAAGACAGTTATATACCCCAAATCTCTGCCTACTTAATGATGGTTTGGAAGAAAGAGCTAGTTTAAAGATTACTATGCAGGAAGCAGAGAAGCTGGGACCCAGCCTTTCAAGTCTGCTTTGTTCAACTCCGAACGTTAAGAAAGGATTTGAAGAGGCAAAGGCCTTCTTTTGGTGTTGGAGTTAAGTGACTGCTTTAATAAAATTGGAAGTGGTTTCACATGCTTGCTTCTGCTATTGAGTTCTTTCTCTGGAAATTCAGAAAAGGAAATTAAAAATTTAATATATATTTTAACATATATTATCTGTAATAATATATACACATATATTATCTGCATCATTTGTTATATTCTACTAGTTCATTAGATATGCGTCCTACTAGTTTCTCCCCCTCCCCAATGGGAAATTAATTGCCCCAGGATCTTGAATTGCTCATGGCTCATTACCAGCCATCCACAGTCTCAAAGCAGAGCAGGAAATCAGATGCGGGTGCTTTAAGCCCAGCCGGTTTGGCATTAACTTACTTAGTTAAAGATCATCACCAAGCAGAACCCTCTTGGGAGGAGTCGCTGGCTCATTGGGCCCCATGAGGAGGGCGGTAATTAAACTCTGAAGGCAGCACTGATGCTCAGCTAAACGCTTGTCTTTAAATCGCAATACACTCGCGTTGTAAAGTGATAGGCCCTCGGGTGTGTGCTGACACAATGTGAGGAGCTGGCACTCTTTTCTATAAAAGCCAAATTGAAGAAACTGTTACGAGCTCATCTGCATAAAGCAATATGATTCTGCCTGAGGGTGCAGGCAACGGGGCGTGAGGAGCCAACCGGCTTTCTCCCGGCCCCTCCGCAGCGGCCCTGCTAACATGCCACTTGTCACTAAAGAATTGGAGACACCGTATGCCAGGCTGCCTCTGCTGGGCTCCCCTTGCTGATGACACGCGGAGGAACTCCGCCCCGACTTGGGGGGCTGCCGGGCGCTGTTCGCATCTGCAGAGGCAGCGTGTGTGCAGGCTTCCTCCTGCCCCACCCGTGTCCCGGGGAGACTCTTCCATTGTTTCCGGGACCGTGGCACAGGCTCCGAGTCTGCTCACAGGGTTTGATGCCCGTGTGAAGGACAGTGGACGCTTTGCTCTGGCAACTGGCAGGGCGTTCCGTTTCTGTGCTCCTTCCTGGGGCTGCTGCTGGATGGGGTTTGGGGCAGCCTTTGGGAAGAGGTCCCCTGTGGCTGGATCACCACCCTTTAGAAGCGTGAGAGGGCCCTGCCATCTGGTTTGCGGGTTTCTCGGTAGTTGTGAAGGACCAGTCAGGAGGGTATGCCTTCCTCCTTCTCAGCCTTTTCCTTGTTTTCTTTTCTTTCTTTAAAACACACTTTGTGCTCCGTCTCTCAATTTTCTGTGCTCTATGAATTATGTAGACCTCTTTTGCTTCGATGTGTAAACAGTGCATTAAAATTTCAACCTCGAGGAGAATGGTTTTCATGTGGCCTGACAGCTGAATCCCAGGGCTTTGAAAAGGAGATGACCATGTTGGGCTTTTGAGCAATTAGCTTTCAGGTGCCTCCAGTTGATGGGCTTGGGCGCAGGGCAGCTTCTGGGCTGATTCGATTCTGAGCCACCATTTTGTGTTTCCCTCAGTCACCGGGATTAAGACCTTTCTAGCAGCAGGAGCCTGAGAAGGAAGAAGGAAGTCTGGGGAAGGAGTGTGAAGCCCGGGGAGGGCAGAGATGGCCAGAGGGCTGCAGCTACTGCCTGCTGAGCCGGACCTTCACCCCAGGGACAATGGGGCACGTCCTCCCTGGGGTGCGTGGGGTCGAGGACAGAGAAGATGGTAAAGACCCCTTCCCAATTCCTTCTTTCTTTCTTGATTTGGCCACACCACACAGCATGCGGGATCCTAGTTTTCCAACCAGGAATCGAATCTGTGGTCCCTGCAATGGAAGCGCGGAGTCTTAACCACTGGACCGCCAGGGAAGTCCCACACACTGCTGTATTTAAAATAGATAACCAACAAGGACCTACTGTCTAGCACAGGGAGCTCTGCTCAGTATTACGTAACAACCTAAATGAGAAAAGAATTGGAAAAAGAATAGATACATGTATATGGATAACTAATCACTTTGCTGTACACTTGAAACTAACACAACATTGTTTTGCTTTTTAAAATAAATTTATTTATTTATTTATTTATTATTTTTATCTTGGTTGCGGTGTGCAGGCTTCTCACTGTGGTGGTTTCTCTTGTTGCGGAGCACAGGCTCTAGGCGCACGGGCTTCAGTAGCTGTGGCTTGCAGGCTCTAGAGCGCAGGCTCAGTAGTTGTGGCACACAGGATTAGTGGCCCCATGGCATGTGGGATCTTCCCGGACCAGGGCTCGAACCCATGTCCCCTAGCATTGGAAGGAGGATTCTGAACCACTGCGCCACCAGGGAAGTCCCTGAAACTAACACACCATTGTTAATCAACTATATGCCAATATAAAATAAAAAGTTAAAAAACTATATAAAAAAAAAGAAAAGAGAAGAAAAAAAGATCCCGTCTTGACCGAGAGTCAGCTGCTCCTGGGCACCATTTTGGTTGCTGTGCATGGTCTTACGGGGAATTTCAGATGGAGCTGATTTGGGTCTGAAGAAGAAATGCTCTCCAGTCACCCCCAAAACTGGATGTCAGCCTGATTAAAGTATCCTCCAGACCTTACGCCAGCCCTGACCACCAGAACTGAGCCGTCTTCTCTCCTGAAAAGGCACCGCGGTACGGGGTGGTGGGAAGTACAAGATTGGACTTACCTTAAAAGACCTGCACTGCTCTTTTTCCAGATGGGTTTTGGGGTGAGGCTAGCAGTGACTCGATCCCAATAAATATTAAATAAGTCACCAATTCAACTTTAGGAAATGTCAGCTATTCTTTAAAAACATTAATCAAAGTTATTTGTTAAATGAATGGACTGCATCTCAAAGGAATAAAAATAACATAAAAGCCAAAGGTCATCTGAGGCCTGTGGGTGGACTGGGGGGATTCCATTTATTTGCTTTGCCCTCTGTTCCAGGAGCTGTGCTCAGGGGGAATAGATCCTGTGGTGTGGGTGTTTCCCATCAATCCCTCGTGGAACCTGAGGCTCATAGACGTCTTAACAACGTGCCCAGGGTTGAGATGCTGGGAAGTGGTGACATTCAGACCCAGAACTGTCTCAAACAAAGCTCAAAATCTATGGGCCATTTTGTGTTTTGCTCTGGCCAGAGCTTGCCCAGGATACTGGTGAAGCCCCTAACCTGGCAGGGGCCCTTCAGCAGCTACTGGACCCACTGAAGTGCTGCCTACAGCTAGCTCTGCTTAGTCCCCTGCCCGCCTCCATGGTTTCCCACCCCAAGTATCTCCCCTGTAGATATGTGAAAGTCACTTTCCCCAGGGAATGGACTTGCCCTACACATTGGCCCTCTTCAAATGCCTGTGTCCTGGAAGAGGGAGAGTTCTTTGTCTGAGCTTTATGCAGGGCGTCTTGTAAGGAAAGCTGGAAACGCTTTCAAGGCCAGGCCCTGGATACTGCATCACACGACTTAAGATTCACGACCCCCTTGTTATGATTGCGATCTTCATTTATGGAAGAGGGAGCAAAGTCTTAGCAAGGCTAGGACACCCTCCAAGGCCGTGTGCCAGCAGGGGAAGCCCAGCCAGGACCCAAGCCCCTTGGCTGCCACCCTGCCACCCAGGACATTGCTGTCCTCCATAACAGGCTCACCTGACCACGTGAAGGGGTGGAGGGACTGAGACTATTGCAGTGGACGAATGGGGACAAATGTTCACAAGCTCCACCAACGGCTACAAATATATGTCCTGCTTCCAACTTGGTTCTCACGGCCCTTCCCTCCTTCATGCAGTAAACGTGGAAAGCTGAGGCCTGATGCACAGTGCAGCTCTGCAGCACCGCCTGCTGTGCGGGGCCCAGACGTGTCCTTCATGCATCATCTCACGCCCTTCCCACACCCCCTGGTGTCACAGTGACCTCCATTCTGTGGCTCAGGAAATCAAGGCTCCCTGGGTATAAACGGCAGGTGCAAAAGCCACGCTTCTGTCTCCTGCTCTCAGCCTCTTTGGCTTCTCAAGTGTTTTCGGCTTTTATAAAATATTAAAGCAAAGACTTGGAAAAACAGGTGGGACTTGCAAGTGAGGCTGTTCCGTTTGCTAGGGAGCCAAGACATGTGAAGTTCTGGAAATCACAGGGCCTGATCATCCAACTGAAAGATCTCAGAGAAGAAATGTTTCCCCGGATTCGTGAAGATTAACAAACACGTAGTAGGTTCTTGGGTTTTGAATCCTGGCCCTCATTCTGCCTTGTTTTACACCCTTTTAGTTAAATGATAATGAATACATGGTTCACTTTCCTTATTTGGAAAAAAGTTGATACCTGCCTCCCAAGTTCAATTTGCAATTAAATGCAAATCGAAAGATCATTTTCATTTGGAAAGGTTCACCTGAGAGATTAATCACAACAATAGTAGTAGTGGCTACCACGTCAGTTTCCTGGGGTTGCCCTAACATATTAGCATGAACTGGGAGGCTTAAAACAGCAGAAATTTATGCTCTCACAGATCTGAAGCCTAGAAATCCGAGGTGTTGCAGGGCTGTGCTTCCTCTGAAAGCTCTCAGGAGGAATACCTGCTGCCTCTCCCAGCTCCCAGTAGCTGCTGGCACTCCCTGATGGTCCTTGGTTTGTAGACACATCATGCCCAGTCTCTGCTCTGCCATCACATGGTCTTCTTCTCTGTGTCCCCCTAGGAGTCTTCTCTTCTTATACAGACTTTCATTAAATCATTTAAAAATGCACGGCTTCCATTTAGAAAGAAAAAACAACCTATAAACCAAAAGACATCTGAGGCCTTCTTCTCTTCTTCTATATTTATATTTCTGAAGACAGAAAATGTATACAAAGGGAGACACTCTGGCTGGATTGAAATGCATTTTTCCTGCACAGTTCCCACTTCCAGAGAATGTTCATCGCTCTGACCCCTGGAAGCACAGCTTGAAAACCATCCATCTAACTTCTGCATGGTGTGGGAGAAGACCCCTGGCCAACACAGGTGTTCCTTGTATTCTTAACCATACGTGTTTTCTTTCATGACAGCTTCAAGTTCACGTTAATAAGTCATTACCAGCCATGTCTATAAATGGCATCTTAACTTTCCTCTTTTGAGATTAAATATTTATTTTTGAAACATTCTATAGGTTCTTTTTTTTTAGGTTTTTGAATAATCAAGTTCCTCTTCCAAAATCAATTAAAGAACAGGAAGTAGATGGTCTCAGTAAGTCAGAAGGGAAGCAAAAGTGCCATGTGTTTTCAGAAAAGAGGTTTCCCTTGTTAAATCTTTGAGCTACTGAGCCTTTTCTCCACCTTCTTTTGTGTATTTTGCTTGGCTTTTTCTTTGTTTCCAGCTACTGAGCTGGGCAGGTGGCATTCTTCTTGAGCGTCAGGGCTACAACGTAACTCTAAATGTGTTCCTTCTATTTTAAGAGGCGGGCTTTAGGACCACAACCAAACACCACTGCTGTCTGTTGTGACATCTACCAGATCCAAATTTAGATTTACCTAAAGAAGATGTGGTACATATATACAATGGACTATTACTCAGCCATTAAGAAGACTGAAATAATGCCATGTGCAGCAACGTGTGGACCTAAAGATTATCACACTAAGTGAAGTAAGTCAGAGAGAGAAAGACAAATATCATATGATATCACTTATATGTGGGATCTAAAAAAATGATACAAATGAACTTATTTACAAAACAGAAACAGACTCACAGACTTAGAGAATGAACCTATGGTTACTGGGGGGATGGGTGGGGGAGAGGGACAGATTGGGAATTTGGGATTGAACTGTACACAGTGCTATATTTAAAATAGATAACCAACAAAGACCTATTGTAAAAAAAAATAAAATACAAAATAAAAAAATAAAAGATTTACCTCCAATTACTTACTTTCTATGACTTTCAGAGCAGTAAGTGTTGCTGAATTTGAATGTGTTTCTTCAAAGTCTTTCAGGACATCAGTACATTGGAAAAATGATTCTTCCTTAAGCATGGTCTTACTGTTTCATTTATTAAAGTTCATTTTAATAGATTTAATAACACCACAACTTGCAAAAAGTTGGCCTCAGGTCTTATAATACATATATTTATGTGCATGCATATATGTATGTATATCTATATCTGAAACTCCACAGGGTTGCAGATGTTAGCCCAAAATATCTTTCCCTTTTACTGTGTCTTGATCTTTTCATTTCTGGCTCTCTCTGTGTACTCTTACTTCTCAATAGATTTCAAAATTCATATATGCAAAATGCCTCAGACTTGAGACCCCATAAGAAAGGAAAATTCATTCCTATAAGTCGTATAAACCCACTGACTGCCTAATAGTGATGAGCACATATGTCAATGTTTTCTAACAAGTGTCTCTGAAATGCAGTTCTGGAAAAGACCTCTATTCATTATTTTTTTGTTTGCTTTTTTTTTTTTGGTGGGTTTTTTTTGGTTGGTTTTTGTTTTGTTTTTTCACTTGTTATTTTATATTCGGATATAGCTGATTATCAATGTTGTGATAGTTTCAGGCGCACAGCAAAGCAACTCAGCCATACCTATACATGTATCCATTCTCCCCCAAACTCCCCTCCCATCCAGGCTGCCACATAACACTGAGCAGAGGTCCCTGGTCATCAAAACAGTATGGTACTGACACAAAAATAGAAATATAGATCAATGGGACAGGGTAGAAAGCTCAGAAATAAACCCATGCACCTATGGTCAATTAATCTATGACAAAGGAAGCAAGACTACACAATGGTGGAAAGGCAGTCTGTTCAACAAATGGTGCTGGGAAAACTGGACAGCTACATGTAAGAAAATGAAATTAAATCATTCTTTCACACCATACACAAAAATAAACTCAAAATGGATTAAAGACCTAAATGTGAGGCCGGACACTATAAAACTCCCTAGAAGAAAACATAGGCCGAACACTCTCTCACGTAAGTTGCAGCAAGATCTTTTTTGATCCATCTCCCAGAATAATGGAAATAAAACCAAAAATAAACAAATGGGACCAAATGAAACTCAAAAGCTTTTGCACAGCAAAGGAAACCGTAAACAAGGCAAAAAGACCTCTGTTCATTTAATTAGCAAGAAAATAAGTTTCAATTTATGAAGTAAACTGGAACAAAATAAATGGTGTCAACAACAGCTTGTAGGGAGAGCTATTGTTAGGATTCTTCTCTTAAAATACTTGAATTTGAGCTTTACATTGTATTCTTATGTATTTAGAACATTTATTACCTGATGCTTGTGAGGATGGACCTTATTTCATTTGTTAATTCACCTTCCGCATAGGTTCCCTTTCAAAGAAATGCTTAAATTTACCTGTAGCTAAAGCATAGCAGGGAGTAGATATTGCAATAGGTTCCATTGCAGACACTTCTGGGTTGGTTATATTGTAGCAATGTGAGTTGCCTTTTCCTTCTTGAAAATGTGTACATGTTCTTTCTGTAATATGCAGAAAACACAGACAAACAAAAATAAAAACAAGGATGGCCTGTAAAAATAATGACATTCATTAATATTTTGATGTACAGAAAGACCTCGCCTGTATCAAGACTATATTGATATGCAGCTGCATTTTCTTCTGGCACTGTCAGTACTTCATTTTTAACATATAGTCCATGTTTTAATACAATATATTCTCTCAGTGGTTAGGTGGTTAGGTCAGTATTATTTGTTGGTGGAGTGATGTGGCTGAAACCGGACTGGAGTGCATCCAAGAGGGAACAGGGTGGAAAAAGGATGGACATTTTAGGGTATTTCGACACAAAGCAAAGGAGACAGAACAGGTGCGGTAGTCTGGAGGGTAGACAATTTCTTTTTGAAATTGTTTGTTTGTTATCAATCTTTTTCTGATTTACATTTTTCAAGCTTTCGTATCCTAGAAAATTTTATTCGTTGGCTCTTTTACTAAGCCTCAGATAATTTGGGAGGATTAAATGCATATTTGGTGAGAGTGGAACACACAAAGAAAACAAAATATGGTTGTGGTGCTCCAGAAGCCCACCCTACCATGTGGTGGTGACGAAGGAATGGACTTGGTAATTCAGATCGACAGAAAGAAGATTGTGCGTGTGTGAAAGGAGAGTCTCTGAGTCCTGTGGGAGTAGGAGTGAGAAATTGGTCGTATCTGGAAAATCAATGGAGGCTTCTTAAGGAATTGTAGTTAGATCTGTATTCTACTTTCTCGAGAATCTAAATGAACCCTAATTAATGCTTAGTGAACAAATTAGTGAGAAGAGAGTGTTTTGTTTTTCTGTGTTTCAGTTGTGCATGTAAAGGGGAAGTGAGCAGGTATCAAATATGAAAGGAACAGCCCACAAGCTCGACAGCTGATAATTACTCAATATTGTTAAGGATTCGTGAATTCTAATGAGGATATCGAGGATGGATCCTACATGAAAATAAAGCATCTTTAAATATATAATGCAACTCAATATAAAAGCATATGCAAAACGGTTTTTAAACTAAAATTATAGGCACTATGCCCATAAGGGGAATGTCTTTTTATCATATTTTTTATTTCACTACTATCTCAGGAAAATTGTGAACATAAAAATATATGTGAATATTTGTGAAAATAATTTTTCATTAAGCCATGAGACAAAAACGAGAGACACCAGGACTGCTCTGGATTATGTCCAGATATAGAGAATGTGCCTTAATCTAAATGTAGATACCTATGCTGTATTTTCCTTTTTCAAAAAATTCAGGATTTTGAATGGACTTATCGTGACATCTCTTCTCACCCTGTAGAAAGCACAGATACAAAGGAAAGAAAACGCAGATCTTTCTCCTGTTCTGATACTAATGTTAGGTGATTTTTGCCATATTCCATTTCACTGGAATTCTATTTGTTTTATTTGCAAATGGTTGTAGGCTGGCAAACTTGTTTTTTTCTTTATTTCTCTATTTTTTTTTTAAATTGAAATATAGTAACTTGTTTTAGAGCAATAAAAACCTTCCTCCTTTGAAATCCCACTATCTCTAACAAATAGCTAATCTCAAAGAAGCCCTGGTTGACCCCAAGGACATCTGCTGTCTAGCCTGCCCAGCACCTCCATCGCATGCTCTCCCTGGAGACTCCTAAGACTTCTCGGAAAGACGTGGGGCTCCCGGTGTTGGAGGGGGGCCTCCCGAAACAACCACTGGACTGTGCTCACGAGGCTCCCTCCAAGTCCCCAATCTTGATATATAAAAAGTGTTTCTGGATTTCTTTTCATCCTATAAAGTGCAAGTCTTTCTCTTCAGTATATAAAGTAATTTATCTTCATACCACCTTCATCCTCTACTACTTTATTATGCGTAAGAAAAATGGAACCCAGAGGAATTGATCTCAGCCTTTATTGGGTATGAACCAGCTGAATGGTTAATTAAAATGCAAGGCGCTGTCCTGTTTCTCCTCTGTTGTACGCCTTGCTCCCCTGTCTCTTTCAGCAAGTCTGTCTGAGGGGCCATCAGATCTGATTTGAAAAAAAACATCCCTGATGATTTTAAGAGCAAGTGCCCCAAAGAGCACACTTGGAGAAAAAAGCTAAACAGAAAAATAAAATAAAATCCTTGCTCTAGAATTCACAGGATGGCAAACACAGAAAGGAAGCACCGTGTCAAAGCAAATTTTCATTTCATACTTAGAAATCGCTCCCTTTTAGGTTTGGGCCAAATTCTACTTCACACCAAATTGGAGAAATCAGAATTCTTTATTAAGATGGAATCTTTCCCAAGAATGATTTAAAACTTGGACATTTTACAGTTTGGGGTTGTTATAATAATTAATGTGATTGGGGAAGCTGCACATTTTGGGGTGGGTAGCCAACAGCTCACGTTCTTGTAAGACAGCACTGGATTGATGGAGCGGATCCTGCTGCGTTTCATGCCCTACCGTTTCCCTATTCTTTGGCATTTGTATGGGGTTAAGTAAAGATCTCATCATCTCTCTCAACTGGAAACAAAGGAGCACTGAAACCTGGTCTCCTTATCAACCTATGGCTGCTCAGAGGAGAAAGCAGGGGAGTGAGTGACCCGAGGCTGGAGGGGTTACCACGCATTATGTGTCAAGCAGACCTTCCTTTACCCATAGGGGCCACCCCTGCTCTGCCTCGGTGGTGGTCAAACCCTCCATCTGTCCCTGCTTTCATTCCCTTGCTCACCAGCTCACTCACCTACTATTTAGCATTTACTGAGCATTCTTTCTGAGGTCCAAAGATGGATACGCCCTGGACCCCACTTCAAGGAGCTCTAAAGCTCCACATGGAATAAAGAGGAATAATTTGTATAATGCAAAAGGTGCTTGGGAAGTGCATCAGTTTGCTAAGGCTGCTGCAACAAAGTACCATAAACTCGATGGCTTAAACAACAGAATCATATTCTCTCATGGTCTAAGACCAAGGTGTCAGCAGGGTTGGTTCCTTTTCAGGGCTGTGAGGGAGAATCTGCCCCCTGACCCTCTCTTAGCTTCTGGTGGTTTTCTGGAAGTCTTTGGTGTTCCTTGGTTTGTAGAAGCTTCACTCCAATCGTTGCTTTCATCTTCACAGGGAGTAAGGTCCACCCTCCTCCAATATGACCTCGTCTTATCTAATTACATTTTCAACGACCTTATTTCCAAGTAAGGGTCTGAAGTACTGGGGATTAGAAATACCATATTTACTCTACATGATTTTGTCCATAGGTGTATAAAAAGGAAGGGAGGTGGGGAAGAAGGGAGGGTGGGGGGGGAGGGGGAGAGAGAAAGCGACAGAGACAGAGAGACAGAGACAGAGAGAGAACAGACAGACTTGTGCATGGATTATTATTGCTTCTCTCCTTGCAAACATTTCCAGAAATC
>NW_020174642.1:8674914-8715477 GCF_003031525.2 Neophocaena asiaeorientalis asiaeorientalis | reverse complement strand
TCCCTACCCCTGCCCTCCCCCACCCAGCATTCACACGTTGAGAATAATTCCTCTCTCCCTCCCTTCCTCCCTCTAAGCACTTTGTTCATCGATAGGTGGATGAAATGATTTTTTTTAAATATAAATAAGATCATACTGTCTGCTTACAACCCTCTGATGGTTTTTCTCTTTCATTAGAGGAAAAGCCAAAGTTTCCACCAGCTCTTTCTTAAGTGCCTGGGAATAAACTGAAACATTTCCTCCTCTCTTCTGACTTCCTGTAAGCTTAAGGCCATCTGCCACATCATACATCTTCTTTGTTACCTGCGTACCCCTCACTGGAAGATGCCCTGTTCTGTGGGATGTCCGTTTGGCTGCTCTGTCCCCAGCGTGTGGGACAGCTCCTGCACAGAGTGCTTTTGCAAAGGCAGTTGTGTATCTTGTGTAAGTGAGTGAACAGAGGTGTTAGAATCAGGAAGAATATGTATCAACAGATGGCCTGTGATCCCCCATCCCCGGGGAGGGGGGTTGTCCGGAAAGGGTTCACATAAGTCATTATAATTGCAGAGCACATTTCTGAACTGTGTGATGGGCACATGAATTAACTGCTCTGGGCTTCAATTTCTTCGTCTGAAAAATGGGGACAGTAATTGTACCAGCCTCATGGGGTAATTGCAAGGGTTCAACAGTTAAGGTTGTAAACCTCTAAGTCAGGGCCTATGTTAAGTGAGAAGAGCCAACTTAATAGATTTTAGCATCTTTATTCCTTTTCTGTTTCTTTTGAAGATTTCCATCATGGACGTGGATTACCTTTATGATCAGAATTGTACAAAGCAGCCTTTTTTTTTAAAAAAAAAAAGGATTTCTTGTTTAAAGGATGGTGCCGAAGAGATTTGCTCAGGGATCGGTTTGCACCAGGCGATTTTATCAGCACAGATCTACAACAGGCTGTGGATGAACCAGGGCTCCTGAGTCTGCTGACACTTCCCCCGCAAGGAGATGGCGGGATGCCTCACGGCAGTAGTTTGCATTCTTATCATTATATTCCCCTGCATCGGCAGGCGGACTCTCAACCACTGCGCCACCAGCGAAGCCCTCTGGGAACATTAAAATTATCTTAGGGTATTCACTGCTTTAAATTAGTTAGGCAATTTTATAGGGAGGAAGTGGGATAATTTAGAATTTTCTTATCATGACATAGAATGGGGCAGAGGCCTTACACTCAGTGTAAAAGCAATTAGAAGGACCACCTAAACTCAGACCTCTCGATAGATAAATTAGAGACAACTGGTCCACTCAAGTGCTAGGGATTCTTTCTCTTCTTAACCATGAAAAGCATTCCTTGTTTACTAACAGAGATCAGATGAAGAAGGGAGAGCTCGTCAAGTCTATATGACTCCAAAAAAGAACAGGAGAGTCAATTCCAGCATAAGAGCCATCATTTTAGAAAGATACACATGTCAGGAAGAATCAGTGAATGTGTGTCTGGTGTATTCTGTTTGGTCAGACCTCTTTGGGGAGCAGTGTGGAGCTGAACCAGAGAATGACTGAGCAGTGGCCTGAGACAATTGGAAGGAATGTTTAATTCTTCTTATTTCATTCTCATTGTAAGGCATCTCTTGAAAATAAACAGCACCCTCAGAGTTAAAGCCATATACCTGTAATATAGAAATCGTTTCTTCAAAGTATTGCTGGGGCCACTGGGGAATAAAAAAAATGGAAAACTTGTTTCCATAAGCTTTATTGCCTCCTGTAACTGTGCTTTCTAGGTAAATAAAAGTTCTTAGTTTTGTTCTGCCATCATAAAGGGAAGAAAGAAGGGTACCAGAGGGATAGATGGCCAAGGATCATCCTAATACTCTGATATTTTATAGTAAAATAAAGATTTCCTCTAAGAAGAAAGGGGGGTTCTGAAGGTGGTTATGAACAGTCTTCCACATCTGAAAACAAGTACGCAACATTCTTAAAGCTCTTTTATATCTAAAGTGATAAAAACTTCAGAAATTTACCTTGAACACTTATTTCTAATCCAATCAGATGATGGTCCAAGTATGAGCTGATGTGAGGGAAACAATTATGGAATATCCTTTGACAGAGAGAAGTGACCATCAGTATTTGAGCATCAGGCTGACGATCTTTGATAAACTAAATACCAAGTATTAAGAAGATCCCTGTGCCTTTGAAAGGATTCAAAACTTTTAAGACAAGGTTACTCCTAATTAATACAAGCAAAATTTAGAAGTTGGAGTGAAATCTTTGCAAACATAATTCATATTCCAAAGTAAAAGCTATTAACGGCCACCAAGAACACCCACCGTGTTCTGTAACAGAAACATGCAACACGCGTGATAGATGCATGTCGGTGCCTTTTAGTGTTGGAAGGTGTGGTGAAAGCTTTCTGGTGGCTCACAAGAGAACCTTCCCAAAGCTGAGTGTCACGTATGCCTTGAGAAAGAAGAGAGACTAAAAATGGAAATTACATTGCCAATGACAAAATATGTCTTTTTTTTTTTTTTTTACAAAATATGTCTTTAATCAAACCTCTGAAGATTCTCTGACAGCCTCTTACCCCAATTACTTGTTGCTACACCCTCTATTTCCCAGGGTTCTGAAACCAGAGACACGGACTTAGAAGGTAAGATTTATTAAGGTCAACTCAGCAAAGGCAAAACACACGCTAAATATCCTTCAGCAGAGGAGGCGAGATATGAGGGCATTCCTCAAGGCTTGTGACCTTAAGGAACCGACCGTTTTGTTAGAAGGATGAGGCCCAAGCACACACAAACCATCAGTCATATAAGACAACGGTGCCCGCAGCGTCAGAACATGAAGATCAGAGAGGAAACAATTCTTTCTTTTAGTTCAAGGAAGAACACCATCCAGTGCCTACTGGGAAGGGATATTTTAAATCACGGCTGTCCTAGAAGCCAGGGCAAATGTTTATGCACATTCTACCTATAAAAACATTTATCTTTATAATCATTAAATATATATATTATAAAATAACAGAAGCCCGGAATTAATACAGCAGAATGATTCCGTGATGTTCCTGGAGGGGCTGTTTTCGTCCTTAAATTAATGTGGTGGGTCTTGCCTTGTATCTCTTATGTCTTATTTGAACCACAGAGGGAGGTAGGAGGTGAATTCCAGCGTATAATGGAATTCTGGAATTTCACCATTAAATATGGCCTAGGACTTACGGCTGTGTTTATGTTAGATCTTTGTGAAGTGAAATCAATGATACATTATCAAATCAGCATCAGGCCTTTGCAGGAATACTGTGGTCTTTGACACTGAAACACCCCAGTGCTGAAGGATTGCTTTTTGGCTTAGAGTTTTGAAATGGGGCTGTGATATTTTGGGACATGAAGATGGAGGAGGGCTGCCAGCATGTGTCGCTTTACACCGTGGAAACCACCAAGGTGACCGGCTGGAGGCTCACTCTCATGTCTCCACTGCTGTGAGGAGTGGCGTTGCCAGAGAGAAAGACAGGAGAGCCACACACAGGGCTCCCATCTCAGAATCTCACACAAGATCCCTCTTCAGAGTCAAGAGTGGCTTTGTGGTCCCTTTGTACCTGTAGCTATGGCAGCCGAAATGGGCCCTGCAAGATGGGCATGTTGGATTTGTTCCAGGGCATGCAGTGATCCATCGATAATGTAACGAACACCAAAATTCAGTGCCTTAAAATGGTAGCTATTGATTTGGCTGTGCTCCTGTAGGTTGGCAGTTTGGGCTGGGCTCAGCTGGGCTCGGTCACGAGTTTGTGATCAGTGGTCAGTCAGGAAGGTGGCTCTGCTTCTGGGGTTGGCCAGCTGTTGTGTTAGGGGGACGGAAGGAACTGGGCCAGTTGTCTTGTCATCTAGCTGGCCAGCCTGGGCTGGACATGTGGCATCTCAACAGAGTTCAGAGAAGTACTCAAGGTCTCTCAAAGGCCCGGGTCCCTGCTGTCACACAGTGGCTTCTACCATGTTCTACAGGTCAATGCAACGTGCAAGGCCACCTCACCTGGTTCTCTCCGAAACGCGCCCAGATCCGGTCAGCCAAGTTCCTGCAGGTGCTCAAATTGCTCTCATTGACTCCGATGCCCAAATCTCACCCACCTGCCATGCCGACTCTCATCCCAACCCTCTCCTGGAAAATACCTCGTCTTCCCCTTGGCGGTAAAAGGGAGGACAATGGAAAGGTCCCGTTTAATGTTCTCATCACATCATCACGAGCCCAGAGTCCATAAGGCCGGGACCCTCCTCAGCCTGAACTAGCCCAGTAAGAGTAGGTGTGAGTGTTTTTGGGTAGTGGCACTTCCCTGGAAGGTTTGCCGTATGCTGAGTCACACACATGCCTTCTCCTCTACATTCAGGTCTCTCCTGAGAAAGCCTGGTCCCTGCCAAGTGCCCAGAGCGCTTTGAGTGAGCTGCACCTGGCCCTAGGGGAATGACAGCTCTGCATCTGGGGGCTATTCCCCGTCTGAGCTGCTGGTGGGTCCTCTCTAAGGCTGAGATCCCCTAGAAGCAGACCCCAAGGCAAGAAATTGAGGGCAAGCAGTTGATTTCAGAGGCAGTGCCAGAAAATCTTCTAAGTAATTGGGAAAGGAGACAAGCAAGGGAAGCAGCCAATACATCGGTGCTGTCCGGTGGGTCTGCCCTCTGCAGAGGAGCTCAGTCTCACCCAGGGAAGCCTGAGAGACCTTGCCGAGCATGCTTCCTAGTGGTCACACCTGAGGCCTGAGGAGCCCGCCTGCCTGGGGGCTCTGAGCCCCAGCACTCGCTGTCCTGTTTGCTGTCTGGAGAAGGCTGCAGGTGAGGGCACCTCTTGGATGGAGCTGGAAAGGGGTGCCTCAAAGCATTAGGCAAACTTTGTGAGGCCACACATCCAGAAACAGAATCTGTCTGACTTTAGAGTCCTTGTTCTTTTTCACTGGACGAGGCACCATTCCAACCACAGCGCATGCAATGCCCAGAAAGGGAAAGAGGAGACCAGAGCAGCAGAGAGCGCTGGGGAAGGGCAGTGAGGGCCCTAAGGATGGAGTAGCTGGACATCACCAAATGCAGAGCAAGGTAGCAACACAAAAACGAGTGGGAGAGAAGAGGAGATGATGATCAGCAAATAGTTGGAATCTTCACTCCAAGACACTGGTATTTCCTCCATGCACAGAAGGCCTGGTGATGAAAATCAAACTCACTCTGGAAAGTTACTGTTTTAATATCTTGGCAAACCACCGATAACATCCAGGGCAGGACTTATCAACAATGGATAATTGTTCTTCTTACCCAAATAATGTTTGTTTCATGCCGGTTTGCGGGCCTGTAACACAAAGCCCCACGTTCTGTGACGGTTGGTGATTTTGGTGTACGTATCGCCCCACACAGACCGCTGGTCCTCGATGGCGTCTGTTTTGATCTGGTTCTAACTGCACCCCTGCCCACCGCTAGACAGAAAAGAGGGAGATGTGCTCTGTCCCCCAAACACTAGAGGCATGGCGTCACTCTTCAGTTTAGTATTTTTGTCCCCAAGAATGTTTATTTATGCTCTATTATATGTATACGTTTGTGTGAAATAAATACACCACAAATAAAGACCCACTTTAAGAACAATATTTAAAAAACACAAGTAGTACGTACAGATTTATTTGTAAGGTTATGATGAACTTTTCTGAGCCCTCTCTAGCATATTATTGGTATCAACGCCGTGTGAATTAAACAGAATGTACTTGAGTTTCACAGACATGTGAATTTTTAAATAATGCATTTCTTTAAAAAGCTGCCTTTCCACTTTTCTATCCAGTTTTATAAAAAGCTTTCCCTGAGCCTAAAGTCACCTTTCACCAGAAAACTCAGCCAAAAAAAAAAAAGAATGAATGAGTTTGCTAGTCCAGATTCTGTGTTTAGCCAACATATTGTATACCAAGAGTTTGCACTGATTGTTAATCACACACACACACACACACACACACACACACACACACACACACACACTCTCACAGACATACGCTGATGAAAATTCTTAGCTCTAGGTAAAATCTTTCTACATGTATATAAGCACTTAAAATTATATGTAATACTATTTTTTCCATTATCAAACTTTGAAAAAAAATCTAATATTTTAAGTTCCTTTATCAATCGAACCCCCCAAAAAGGAGACTTCCTCACTCTCCAAATGCTGTGTTATTTTTGTGAATTAGCAAATCTTCACCAATAAAATTGGTGGAAAAAGTTTAGAAATAAAAAAACAGAAAAGGAAAGGACAAGAGAGAACCCTCATATATGGTGTACTCCCATAACCACAGAAACAATAAACGTTTTTGAATATCACTGTTAATTTAAAAAATTTTTGAGAAATGGTATTGGAAAATATGAAATAAAAAATAAAGCTTAATTTGAAGAATTTGTCCATGAAAATTCTAACTTCAAGCTGCTCGTGATCTAAATTTTCTTAGGGACCAGAACTGCCATTAGCAGGGTTTTTTTAAAGGTATATGCTGGCATTTTTTTGTTATAAACCAAATTCCTTTCATCAGATGGAGCGCTCACATTCATTCGAGAAGTTCTTGAGACACTTCGTCCTAGAATAATTAGAAATACCACGTCTTTAAAAGTTAAAAGTATGTGGGTGTCTGCAAGTGTTAATTCATTAGGGAGCTCAAAAAGAAAAGTTACTTCTCCAAGCTCAACAAAATTCACAAATATAAATGTTTCATCGGAGTCTTAGTCTCTGACCCCTGGTGGAGACCTGTTTGTGCCGTGTGTGATCTAAACATAAAACCAACTTGCCCTTCAGTGTTTGTTGTTCACTGAATGTTATCATATTGTTGTTTCACTGACTTCACGCTTGTGTGACAATTACACTTGACTTCTGCCCTCCCAACCCGGCACACCAGGCTGCCCCCAACTCGGGGTGCCAAGGTGGCAATATGGAAGGAGAACGGGCAAAGGAAAGACAAGGACATATCTCCAGTGACAGCTCCTGGCATCTGCGTCCTACAAGCTCTTGCCCAAACGCACCATTTAGATACAGAGATTTAATACCTTCCTAAAGTGAAACGTGTTTACTCATGCCCACATAGATGTTCGCTGTTTCCTTTTCAAGGGAAAATACTTTTCATGCACCAGCAAGGGTTCCTGAACTCCAGTTCAAAAAGACTCACCACGTAGAACTCTCCACTTGTAAAACTGAGGTGCTGAAACCCAAAGCGATAACGTGACTTAGAGTTAGTTATCGATATTTATTGTCTTAAAAGGGGAAAAAATCAAATTAATGAAAGCATTGAAAAAGACATCGTGTCCTTATGAAATACATTGTGTAGGATTGGTGCTTGATGATACTGATCAGCAAATCTCACTTCCCTGTTGGGCGAAATGAACTGTAATCAAGTGGAACAAATCGCATTGCTATCATCCCTTCTCATTGATTTGAGTTAGCACAGGGTTACAGGGCTGCGATGGGCTTTGTTCGCCCAGCTCTTCTCTGCACTCTGAGTTTATACCAGCTTTCTATTTGCTGACTGCCCAGCATCGCCCTTGCTTTAATCCAGAGGTCCAGCTCCCTCTTCACTTTAATAGAACACATTCCAGTGGAAAGGACACACTTTATGCCTAGTTTTGTTCTAGAGCAGGGCAGGGTTTCTCAGCCTCAGCACTGTTGACGTTTTGGGCCAGGTAACCCTTTGTTCTGGGGAAGAGGGGGGCTGTCCTGTGCCCTTGACGGCACTCTGCAGCATCCCCGGACTCTGCCCACTAGATGTCAGTATCATCCACCCTGCCACTCCCAGTTGTGACCAGAAGTGTCCCCCTATATTTACCAAATATCCTCTGAAGGGCAAAATTGCCCCCAGTTGAAAACCACTGTTCTAGATACAGTAGGGATTGTAAGATCATTGTAACACACTACACAGAGAGAAAGTGCTTCTGGAATCTCTTGCAACCTGGTTTCATTAGCGTCTATTAGAAGCTAAGAAAACAGAGCCCATTTTAGCTCAGTTATCAAGTGCTAAGTCAAATGTCATTACTTGTGATGCTTTATATACACGATATACTTTTTCACTCATTCTCAGTTCAGTGTTGGGGTTTTTTCCCCCCTCAAGAGCCTATAAAAGTATAAACGTACATAAGGCATTTAAATTGTTGATGGCAATCTTTGATTTTGAAACACTTTCGTGGAATATGTATTTCCTGCAACGTAGTGGCATCCATTTAGCTTTGCCGCTTCTATTTGACTTGCTGTGATGATTGTAGAGAATCGCTTTGTCTTGAAGAAGGAAGGTATTTAAAGTAAGGTAGAGGTGCTGTCACGTGTGTCTTCTGCACGTGGGCATTTTAGTGTAGTGGTGAGATTCAACTTGAAGTTTGCAGGTTTAGGGCTCACAGAATTTCTGCTGGTGGAACTTTATCCCTGCACTGAAAGCTAATCTATTTCATGTATAATGTAGGGCAGTGAATAATGTCACTCCAGAAACATATTGGTTCAGAGTAGTTCAGTGCTTTCTAATAGATGAGAGAATGAAAATAATACAAATATTCACTTATATTAGGAGGCAGGGGCTACAAATTTTGGGGTAATAGGATGATGCAAGAAGGCAAGTCATGGGTTTTATGATCTAAGTTGCCCAGGTGACAAGTTTCAAAGGTGCCTATTTTTTTTTTTTTTTTTTGCTTTGTTTTTTGTTTTTGTTGAAACGTTAGGCAAAGATATGTTGTATTAGGGTTCTTCAGAGAAAGAGAACCAATAAGATATACACACATATATGCGTGTATATATACACATATGTTGTGTGTGTATGTGTGTATATATATATATATATATATATATAGAGAGAGAGAGAGAGAGAGAGAGAGAGAGAGAGAGAGGGAGGGAGAGAGCGAGAGAGAGAGATTGATTTTAAGAATTGGCTCATGTGACCATGGGACTGACAACTCAGGCAGGATTTCTATGCTACAGTTTTAATAATTTCTTCCCCAGGTAACTCAGTGTTTGCTCTTAAGGCCTTCAACTGACCAATGAGGCCCATTTATATCATCAAGGATGATCTCCTTACAATAAAGTCAACTGATTGTATATGTTTACCACAACTACAAAATACCTTCACAGCAACACCTAGATTAGCATTTGATGGAGTAACTGGGTACTGTTGTCTGACCACATTGACATAGTACTAACTACCGCATACATACACACATCTAGGAGGGACAAAATAGAAGGTCACTTGAACATATTCTTTATTTTTTTAATTATCTGTGATTAATTAATTTTTTCTTTTTTTTCTACCGCACCATGTGGCATGGGGGATCTTAGTTCCCCAACCAAGGGTCAAACCTGTGCTCCCTGCAGTGGAAGCATGGAGGCTTAACCACTGGACTGCCAGGGAGGTCCAGCATATTCTTGAATTATCAGATTCACAAATATCATAATGCATGGATTTTCTTCCTAAAATTCAATGATGTGTAATCTCATAGACATTTTAATTGGTGATGGTATGTATATAAGGGCAGAGGCTCATTGACGATACGCATGAGATGGTCTGGAGGGCTGTTTAACCTACTGGCTGCCCCAGGTCAGCTGATGACTGGGCTTGTGCCTCATTCAGATAATGAAGCAGGGGGCCTCTTGCAAGTGGTCAGACACCAGGGCGTTGTCCTTTTATGCTACGGGTCTGCTAGAATGCACACATAGATTCCTAGTGAATAGGGGTATTTGCTGCTCACGCTGTACCCAGCGACACCACTGTCAAAGTTCTGCATCCCCTCCTCAGGTCCCTGCACCACTGCACGATGGGTGAGCCCTCTCTCGGCATTAAGTACCACTATCTCTATGAACAAAGTTTGTCAGCCCAGGGCTGGGCCAGCAGAGCGCGGGACCCAGAGGCTGGGCCTGAGGGCTGAGGCGCAGAGCCGTCTGTGGAACCAAGCAGGTGATTCAAGGTGAGACCAGCGGGCTGGGTCCAGGACCAGGGTGCAGCTATAGATACCCAGTGATAGAGGTTGGAGGCCTGTGCTCCGTGGCAGGGACAGCAGGCCTCTGACCTGCCTCCTGCTATCTAAAGAGCTAAGCCTTGGGCCAGCGCAGGCCTGCAGGCCATGAGAGGCACCACGAACCTACAACCTAGGGTGCACAGGAGTCAGCTTGGTTCCTTTCACGGCTCCTATTCATTTGCTGTTCTTACACGCTGGGTCCTATTTTCTTGTGCTTAAATTGTGACACTTTTGTTCAGGTTCCGGGCAGAGTGGGCTAATTCATGCCTGTTAAGACTGAAAATAACATTAAATAGCATTGGAGGGCTCAGCAATCACCTGGATCACATGACATGGAGGACATGGGCCCCTAAAGATGTTATGTGTCTGCCCTGTGAACGCTGGTTTGAGGCTATAAAGGAAAAAAAAAGGCACTTGGATTAGCTAATGTTTGATGAAATAAAAGGAGGAGATTTGGATTTGAACGGCAATAATGTGTGTGGATGTTAGAAGCCAAATGGATTTCTTCAACGCTGTAGGGCGCTGTAGAGTCGTCCCCCCCACCCCCCATCTCTGTTTTCTCCCTGGAGCTGGCATTTCTTTCCTTTCTGACCCCTGCCTAGTCTCAGATAGAGATGAATTTTGACAGAACCAGGAAGAGTTGTTCTATTTCCATGGCAACGTCAATTCACATTCTGCAGGTGTATCGGCGGCCACTTAGGCCACTGACTAAATGCAGGCTCCTGAAGGTTCCGTGCATTTCGTTGCCAGGCCAAAAATAACTTGGCGTCCACCGTTGCTCCCAGCCCCAGGGAGAGAGGCATGAAACTGAGGATGCCAACCGTCAGCTCTGTTCCCGTCTTCCTGCTAAAGAGGAAGAAACAGAAAACTGCAAATGTTGGTGGGAGGGGCGCCAGCTGGGGGCTGCTACATGTTTCCATGGTCTCAGAAATCGCTGAATGGAACATGAAATATATTCTAACTTGTTCACGCCAGGGGCACCAGATAATTTGTATTTCAGCACAAGTGTTATAATTACATAGTTTAGAGTTAGAATTAATTAGCATTTGGGGAAGTAGTGATAAAACCAAGCAGTTATTAAAAAATTAATTTTAATAGAAGTCAGTTTGGAGAGTCTTGCTTTCCTTTGGAAAGATTTTTTTTTTTTTTCTTTTTGACAGTGAGGGGAGATGAAAGGATAACACAACTCAATGATCCCGTAATCAACCTAAAACGATCAATCCCCTTATCACTGGGTATTTCCACTGGGTGTTAAAAATCCAAGTCAATGGCATATATGCTGAGCACATTTCAAAATAAATCAAGAGTTAGGGTGATGTTTGGGGGTTATCTGTTGGGGGGAAATGTTCATGTTCAAATACATATTCAAAAAAATGACCAAGTTGCCAAATACATGGGTCATGTCAACCGTACTGACATTAAACATGGTCGAGAATCACTTCCTATATTGCTCTAGACACATGAGATACTTAACAGTCATTAAATACGATTCAAAGAATAATTTTTAAGTGAGCAAACACTGTCTATGTGTGTCCACTTGTGAGACTCTCCTGGAAGCTCCTGGGTACTTGGGAATAAGAAAAACAAATCTTTGCCCTCGTGAAACTTTTACTCTGTTTAGTTCCTTGGAGTGAGGAGTCAGAAAAGGCTGTTTATAATTATGGAAAAGTAATTTACCTGCGCTTGGAGTTTTCTGACACTACCATTTATAAGTTATTAAATTCAAAGGCATTCACAGTAAAATCTTAATTTTCTAAAATTGATCATTGTTCCATAGTATATAAAAGCCTGTCATTCTTAGAAGATGATGTTGAGGTATTTCGAGGCAAAGGGGCATTGTATATGCAACTTACTTTTAAATTGTGGAACAGAAGCAAGAACAATTACGTTTGTTATTAGAGATAGAAAAAGAGAAAGTGATGGAGAAAAAGTGACAAGTTGTTATCAAGTGGTGAGGCTCAGTGAAAGGTACGCTGCAGGTGAAACTATCATTTCTGTCAGTGTTTCTTAGTTTGTATTTTTTCAAAATTATGTTTAAAAGTAATGGAGTATACAGCTTTTGATGAAATGATCATTTTCAGAATTTCAAAAACAATGTTAAGAAACTATTGCTTTAGAAATACTACTACTTCAAATCATTTGACACTTTCAGAAAAGGTTATTTCCTATCTCAGAGTAGCTGTAGAGCAGTTTCTGCTATATTCTGAGAACTAGGGAAGGGATGCACTTGTAAAGTATTGAAGTTCCAGATTTTAATGAAGTCTGGGAACTCATTCTTTAAGAAAAAATAAAAACAAATTCTACACACCACTTCTTCTTAAAAACACTATTACGTGTTCTTTTCCCTCTTCCATCTCAGACCACAGGTGTGCCACTGTTCTGGCATCAAATGATCAGGTCACCCGCTAGACATCTTTCTATCTCAATCAGAGCTGTTCCTTTCAGAGGGCTCATGGGAGGAGAACACCTGGAGTTAGATAAGCTCTGTCCATCAACCTGTATTCGGGGTGGTTTAATAACCACTGTTCTTTAGCACGCTTCACATGTTTATATCACATTTACTAGTACAAGAGAGAAAACAAGGAATGAATGCAAACTGCTCTCAAGTCCCTTGGTTCATGCTATTACTGTGCCCTATAAAGAAAAAAAAAACACCTGCTTTCATATTTAAATGAGTGTAAGTATTTTTTCATCTTCTTTACACTGTTCGACATTGCCACAGAGCATCGGAATACACACTGATGCAACCTGGGTTGTCTGACTGTTGTTTATTGAAATCTCTCCCGGTTTTATGCAACATCAAGAGGGAAAACAAAGGATCAAGAGGTGCCGGGCTTTATTTTGAGGAAGAAGATTTTCTGATGTGTTAAGTTGGAGCCTGAGGCATTTTCTTACTAATCCAGAGTTCTAACGATGAGCTGTGGTCTAAGAAGAATAAATGTGATATAGTAAAATTAATAAGACAGCCTTGTTCATTTTCCCTGGGATGATCAAGCGTCAGTCACACAGCTGCCTGGCTCAGGGACACCATAGGGTGGGAGGAAGGTGATTCAGGAACTGTAAATAGAGCAAGCGGGGTGGAGGTGAGGGCAGGCGGCTTTAAGACAGCCCTTCAGGGAAAAGGAGTATGGTTTACGCTATTTGTTGGATTTTCTTTGTACTTTTCACTGTTTCTCAAACTATTTCAGAGAGGTTGCTTTCATTTTTTCAAAGGTTTTTTTCTTTTCTTTTTTTTTTAAGAAAAGCGTGTGCCTGCTGGTTCACGCCCAGCTGATGCCTGTCTCCGCTTACACACATGGCCCTGGGTTTCCATATGGATTCCATACACAGTCTCTCATGGCTTGTTTACCCAGCAGTTTTGAGACCAAAGCCTGCAAAATTTATGGAAAGCCTTTCTGTTTCCTCTTCTAATCTGTGATCCAGTGCTTGGAGAACAGTATGAATATTTTTGACGGCGCTTATGTTTTCTTCATTATTACGTACATTTTAGGGTTTTTGAATTCAGCTTTTAAATATGTTACTTCTCTTGTAGTCTCTCCATTTGTTCAACACCCCTATGCCTGTTTTTGTTCTTAAGTTTTGTTTGTTCCCAAGACGGGTTTTATTGTCTTAACCACTATGGTTCCTGCACTCATGTAAATAGCGTGCTCGTGTGTTTTGGGGTGGCCGTTTCACTCCTGTCTTGACAAGATGTCCTGAAGCACCCACCGCTTTTGGTCCAGGGACAGATTACATCTTAGAGATGGTGAGCAGTCTGAGTGAGAAGTCCTCGCTGCTTCCTCCTATGCTACACGTTCTTTGTTGTTGAGAATTACGCTTCTCTGCACAGGGTGAAATTTAGTAAGTAGTATTAATGGCCGAGGGAAGAGAAGACAAAAAGGGAAGGTGAGCTGAGTAAAGCAGAGAAGGAAGCCGGGAAGACAGACAGAGGAGTGAGAGATTAAAGAAAGAGGTAGTAAGAAAAAGGCAGAAGAGGGAAACATGAGAGCCCCATTTATGCTTGTTGTCAGAAGTTTTAGACGAAATGGGCAAGCACTGAGGCAGCTGGAAGTGTGTGTGGTCCCTTCCCTGCCCATCTGAGCACAGCCATCAGGGATGCAGCTGTTCTGTGAATGGGTCTGATGGAGGGATGCTGCTCAGGTATGAACAGGGATGTTAAAGCACTATTACTCCTAAAGCATGTGACTATAAAACGGTATAAATTCACTCAACGAAGATGAAATATGCAGTGAGATATAAAGATACGACAAATGGATGACGATTACCATTTCTGATTAACCAGGTAGTCAGAAGCTGATGCTTCCCTAAGAACGTCCAATTATAGGAAACCTGAGATCTACTTGCTCTTGGCAATAGATTGACATGGAATAATGCACCTTGAAGAAAGCCCCACACACTCTCCTCTCCCCATTCTCCGACAGGCCTTGAAGATCATTAAATTTCACGGTCTCTGACAGTTGAGACTCCAGAACATCACAAGATGCCCATCTTTGCAACAGCTTGAAGTAGTAGATGTAAGATTTGGAAGGACAGCGATTACGCCTGTCTACTCGCTGCTGTGTCTCCCATGCACAGTGTGGTAACTGCACTGAGCAGGTGTTAATATTTGTGAAATGATAGAAATGAAAGGAAATCATCATTTTGGTGAGTGAGAAAGAGGATTACCTCAAGGTAGAATGGACACATGAATTTCTTCTCATCTGTGATCGCTGGATCACGTTTCAGTGGAAAGAGAACACTGTTAGGTTGACTCTCCCGTCCAAACACACACGCTCTCTTATCGCAAAGCTATGTGACTTGCCCCACTCTCCGTTTGCATTGCAGAGAACGCCCTTCTGTGTGCAAGTCTTTTCCTCAGAAACTAGACCTCAAATCCGGTACCTTTTATCTACTTAAAATTTTTTTTTTATGGAAATACAGTTGATTTACAATGTTGTGTTGGTTTCAGGTGTACAGCAAAGTGATTCAGTTATACATACATATATAGATTTTCCAGGTTCTTTTCCCTTTTAGGTTATTACAAAATACTGAGTATAGTCCCCTGTGCTACACAGTCGGTCTTTGTTGTTTATCTATTTTATGTATAGTAGTGTATACCTGTCAATCCCAAACTTCTAATTTATCTCTCCTCCACCTCTTCCCTCTTTGGTAACCATAAGTTTCTTTTCTGTGTCTGTGGGTCTATTTCTGTTTTGTATATACAAATTCATTTTTTAATTCCACATATAAGTGATATCGTATGGTATTTGTCTTTCTCTGGCTGACTTCACTTAATATGATAATCTCTAGGTCCATCCATGTTGCTGCAAATGGCGTTATTTCATTCTTTGTTATGGCTGAGTAATATTCCATTGTGTATATGTACCACATCTTCTTTTTCCAGTCATCTGTTGATGGACATTTAGGTTGCTTCCATGTCTTGGCTATTGTAAATAATGCTGCTGTGAACATTGGGGTGCATGTATCTTTTCGAATTATGGTTTTCTCCAGATATATGCCCAAATCTGGTACCTTTAAGTTGGTGAAGGGGCAGCTCATGGTCGGAGGTGAAGTGGCTTATTTTGTGGAAGTTCAGGATCATAATTTTATTCGGTGAAGAATTATAAAATCCATAGACTCATGGAATGTTCATTAGTGATCTGATTCTGGTTCAATCTTTTCCATGTTTTTTTAGTTGAAGACCTCTTTTCTTTGAAGAAATGGTAAGGTTGCTCAACCCAAATCATGTTCATTTTGATTATTTTGTTATTAAGTAACATACATTAAATTCATGTTTCTTTTTCAATGGGAACTCTCATATGTTACTCTAACAAAGAAATTCACCTACCTTAAACTTAATTCTTTGCATTTAGCTGTATCTATATGTGCATATATTTTAAACATCACTTTCTTGGGGGCTGTCATGAAATTCCCCTTTATTTCTTTATCTGTAAATTGGGTAATATCTGTTCTAATCTCCTCTCCTTTCCCAAGAGTAGCTGAGAATATGTGAAGGCACCTTATGAACTGGAAAGCAATAGACCACAAATAGAAGTAAACAAATTAATAGAATTTTATTATCCTCCCCATTAAATTTAACCTTTATGTTACCACATATGTGCACAAAACAAAATGATTCTGATATATTTTTTAAAAGACAAGATAATAGAATTTTATCATCCTCCCTAATAAATTTAAATTTTATTATTAACAATGTACACAAAACGAAATGATTCTGATTTTTTTTAAACATCTTTATTGGAGTATAACTGCTTTACAATGGTGTGTTAGTTTCTGCTTTATAACAAAGTGAATCAGCTACACATATACATATGTTCCCATATCTCCTCCCTCTTGCATCTCCCTCCCTCCCACCCTCCCTATCCCACCCCTCTAGGTGGTCACAAAGCACCGAGCTGATCTCCCTGTGTTATGTGGCTCTTTCCCACTAGCTATCTACCTTACATTTGGTAGTGTATATATGTCCATGCCACTCTCTCACTTGGTCCCAGCTTACCCTTCCCCCTCCCCAGGAATTTAATGGAATTTTTGAACTACAGAAAAAACATAATATGATTTTCTTAAACGTAAATTTCTTGTTTTTATTCTAACATGTAAATAAATACAATACTAATATATTGAATAACTTATTTAGAAATAAAAATATATCTTAATTCCTAAAACAATTTACTAGACAACAACAATTAGTGAAGTCTGACGATGCAACTAGAATATTAGTGATGAAAATACTAGCTCTACTGACATTAGTAAGTTCTCCCCTAAATTTGATTGCCTTTTATTGAAGTATAACCAATATAGAGTTTATTTCTATATTAGATTTAGCTAATATTAGCTAATTAGATTTATTTATTAGTGTTTTATGGCGATTGGAATGTTTGGAGGGTAGTTTAGGGGCCTTTAAGAAAAAAAAATTTTTTCCAAGCACTTATTATGAAATTTGCTTTGTATTCTAGTTTTTTTTTTGTTTGTTTTTTTCTTTGCGGTACGCAGGCCTCTCACTGTTGTGGCCTCTCCCGTTGCGGAGCACAGGCTCTGGACGCGCAGGCTCAGCGGCCATGGCTCACGGGCCCAGCCGCTCCGCGGCATGTGGGATCTTCCTGGACAGGGGCATGAACCCGTGTCCCCTGCATCGGCAGACAGACTCCCAACCACTGCGCCACCAGGGAAGCCCTCTAGTTTTGTTTTGCTTCACAATGCACGTTTGAAATCTTTAGAACTTCACAAAATATGATGATATTGTGTTTGGGCCGTATTCTTGCTTTTTAGTGTGATTTGATATGATCCTTTCATGGAGTTTTCACTAACTTGCTGTTGTATTTGAAGTGCTGCCTGTTGCCAGCATCCACGTCTGTGTCTGGTCTTCCTTGTCAAGCTGAACCAACTGCGTTATTGGCATCTGCCATTAGGGTGGATGTGCTCAGGCCTCCTGGGAATTGAGGGACAGGCCCCTGCCTCTGGGTGAGGTGAACAAAGGGGGAGATATCACCCCGCCTCCATGCCCTCCCAGTGAAAAATAGAAAATCAGATCTGCTTAGGCCTCCGCATGCTGGCAAGGATCTGCCAGAGATTTCCCCATCCTTTAGTGTAAGAGAAGCAGTTTTGGTAGAAGACCCTTTGCTGATCAGTGGAGCGCTAGGAAATGGTGCAGAGGTTTGCCATCATCTTGGGCGTTTGGGGTTCACTATCCGTACTCCTTTTAAACTCTGCTTAGTGCTTTATTTTCTTGGAATCTGTGGCTACAAATGACTATGCTTTAGGAAACTGAGAGTCCAGTGAAAGCTTTCTGCTTTCCTGTGTAGCATACAGCTCCACTAGAACCACATCAACTTCCAAAATTAGGCAGAATTGGGGGGATGGGGGTGGAAACAACTTTCTCGGTGAAGACAAACTGCCATTCCAAGAGGCAGCAATGAGAACTTTATGTTTCAGACATCAGACAGCTTACCCATGTCACGGCCTGGCCCCGTTTGTACCATATTCTTTTTTTTTTTGCGGTACGCGGGCCTCTCACTGCTGTGGCCTCTCCCATTGTGCAGCACAGGCTCCGGACGCGCAGGCTCAGCGGCCATGGCTCACGGGCCCAGCCGCTCTGCGGCATGTGGGATCTTCCTGGACCGGGGCATGAACCCATGTCCCCTGCAACGGCAGGCGGACTCTCAACCACTGCGCCACCAGGGAAGCCCCTTTACCATATTACTAATGCTCAGTGACCAACCTTTACTTCAGAAATGCTTCGTTTTGCCATCATTCTTTCTATCAAAATTTTTTCTGCACATTTAAATGACAAACTATTTGGTTAGCATATTTTAATTTAATTTAAACTAACCTGTGCTAGGAATCTTTCTACCATTACTAGTTTGCATGCAACAATATAATTGAGTTTATTCTAATAATGACAAGTAGATTGGGGGGTATGTAACCTTCTCATTCTGAGTTATAAAGAGCACGTTAATTTTAAGTGTGGATGAAGTGTAAATCTCAGCGTATTTCATTTGGTCAATTTCATTATTTATTTATTTAATTTATTTTCCAAAAGGTACACAAGCAATGCTTGTTTGGCTTCACAAGCTGAATGATTTGGTAAATACCCAAAGCTACCAGTCTCCTTCCCTGCCTGATCCTGTGATGTGTGTCCCATCACACCCTTCCCTACACCCAGATTAAATACGACCTCTCAATTTAGAGTTTTTTCACTTTAACAGGCAAAACAAAATATTCAAGTCTACCCATTTTTCACAACTACATTGAGAAATACCTGTGGATTTTTGGTCGTAAAGGTCCAGGGATTGGTGCTTTTGTACCGCAGCTATGTAAAGAGGCATCAATTCAAAAGTGCAAGGAAGAGAGAGAGGCTTGAGGGATACAGGGGAAGTTGCCATGTAACGCTGTGCAAAGGGCAGCTCTAACCACCTCTGTAAATGCAACTTATTTAAAAAGATGGGAAATGTACATAGGAAGTGCATGAGTTAGCCCCTATATAAAGCCAGCAGCATATATGTAAATATGTGAATACTGTATGTCACACATAGTCAAATAGAAGAGCTGCCTCTTTTAATGTATAAGACTATTTTCTGAAATCAGACCTTGCTATTTAATAATGGTTGCTGTTATGTTAACAGAGAAAGTATTTTCAAATCAAAATGTAACTTCTTTAATAATATGCTTTACATTTGTGGTTAATGTTTTAGTAACAGTAGAGCAACATATATTTTTCCTCCTTTGATTACTACCAGATTTTCCACATTATATTTAGGGTTAATATTTTACCAACAAATATATGCTTTTCCTCTTGGACGAGTACCATTTTCTTTAGCCATATCAACAGACTCAGCATTTTGGTGAGCACACGTGATGTCAGGGAGATGGAAAAGGCTACTAACTCTCTCTTATCTGCTGCTTTCAGTCAGTGATTGATTCTCAAATCCTCTTTACCACTTCATACTTGAATGAAGCGGACTTTGTTTGAACCACTTGGTTTTTCCAATTAAGCGAGATGGAGCAAACAAATGGCCAAATAACCTCAGATTCTTTCATCCTTCCTCTGTAAAGTCGGTGAGTCAGCAGCTCCCCCTGGCACTTTTCATGTTTATCCGGGAAGCCCGGGGTAGTAGTGGGTTCAAGAAAATGGCGTCAAAACTTCAAACTGAGGATCTCATTAGCTGCAATATTCATTCTTTATTGCTTGTCTGAAAACCAGATGCAATAGGTGTCGCCACCTTCCCAGAGCACGTGAGCCTGGCTGTTGAGATCCGTGGTGGATGGGAAGCTTTGACAGTGCTCGTTTGTCTTGGAGATTAACAGTGTCACTGATAAAATTGGTTATACATTTTTGAAATGCAAGCATGCGGGGCATTAGTTACAAAGCTTTCCCCGTAAACCTTTAAAGAGTCTCCAAAGGAGCGCAAGTTAGTTAAGAGTATTATATTCAATTTATACTTTACAATGGATGATTTTGTATCTTGCTTTTTTAATGGTTCTTCGTGTCATTTTAAACATTTTCCTGAATGAAAAAGAGAGCCAAATATAGCTACTTTGTTTATTCCATGGATAGACACTTTGATTAATAGAGCTATTGGTGAAGTGTTAAAAGCCAAGAATGCTGTTATCACCACACACAGAGGGACTGGATACGGGAAGCATAGTAGGATTTCAAGTGAGGGGCACTGTGTGTCACAATCCCCAAGTGATCCTACGTGATGAAACGAGATCCCCAAAGAGCAATTTAAAGGGCAGGTTTGAAGCTCGAAGTTTCTGACAGCCACCTCATACCTTAACGACAGCCTGCTCTCTTAGTAACGTGAGGGTTCCTGTGAACAGGTGGGGGAATTAAGGAGAAAACTCACTATAGCATGAGCCATTTAGGGGTGTTCTCTGGAATTCCACGTGGCAGAGTTTATGGAAGCAACAAGTGATTGCAAAGGGATTGAGAGAGGTCTGAGAAACAGAATTGTTCTTAGAATTTACCAGACTATTTCTCAGAATGTTATGAGTGAATTATAAGCATCTCTAGATGAATCAAATAGTAAATAAATCAGTTAAAAGTAACTGGAAGGAAGATGTAACATGTGAGAATACTTACCTACACGAAAATAGTTCTTTCCCTCTACGTACCTTTGCAGGGAAGATGGTGCAACATTGGGACTTTAAAACTGTGCTGATTTTCTGACAGGTTCTGCACTCAGCTGCCCCTCAGCGTTTGGGTCTGAATGTCCACTGTGAGTGACGGTGGGCTAAATCCATTTCCACTGGTTCCACTAACTCTCTCTTGTCAAGGTTGTTTCAAAGCTTTCCTGTTATATCAACTACCTGTGAAACGAGTAAACAGGCTGCAGGATGCAGTTGCAGCCACAAAACCACATCCTGAACAGGGGCCTTACCTTCCAGCTGGCGGAAGCCTCAGTCTTAACTTCAATCTTCTGAGTCACATGGCACCAGGGGACCACATAACCAGCCCCAGCTGTCTCCCTCAGAGGAAGACATGAAAGGCAGTGTGACATACAACTTCCACTAGATGTTATTTTTAAATAATGGGAATTTTTTCTAACAATCAAATAATACATGTTTCGTTTGGATAATTTAAAAACTACAGAGAAATACTGAGAAGAAAATAAAAAGCACTTAACGGTTTCATCCCCCAGAAATAATTAATCAGGGACTCTGTATTGCCCAATCCCAAGGGGAGGGGTATCCAGGTTCACACAGAACACAGTGTGGAGGGTGGCCCTGAACTTGAGCAGCTTGGGGGTCTGAATCCCTACTACCACTGAGGGTGTGTGTTATTTGAGTCTTTTCCGTAGCCACTCTCGTTTTTCTTTTTCTTTACAAAATTGGCATCACTGATATTGCCAGTTTAAAGCTTGCTTGTATTCTGTATATCTTAATGTAATGCCAGCTGACCAAGGCATTCCACACCAAGAATTCTGTTTGCTGTGAGAGGTGGGCTGTTCACATGAGGAAGGGCTGAGGCAGGAAAAGTGCTGGGACTTGGAGAGAAAGCAATGAAGATAGGGCTGGAGGCCTCACGTCCAGCTCTGGGTTCTTGTGGCCATTACCATGGTCATGACCCAAGTCCTGGTGTCCACCTGCCCTAGGAGTCAGCCTGCATCCCTGCTAGGGACTTGGTATTGGGTGATGAACAAATCCTCTTTCATGTTCCCTTCCCTCTGCTCCCCTTCCCTTTCCTTGCCTCATCTCTTCTCTACCCTCCTCTCCTCTTTCCTTACTGTTCCAGTCCTGGGACACATGAGCTTCTAAAGCTGACCAGACACAAGAGTGAGGGGGAGATGTCTGTGTCCTGTGGGTTGGTTCTACCAGAAACATGTAAGAGCTGCTAATGAGAAACTCTGCAGCTGTTGCAAAATATCCAATCTCACCTTTCCTTTGAAAGCTTGAAAGAGAAGCCCTACTGGTCAGTGAACCAGTGGCAGTGATAGACTACAGCAATAGTCGATGATAACCAATCTACAATAGCAATGAATCAGTGTTCAATTCTGAGCTGACTTTTGATATGTCTACTAGGGTTCCAAGTTAGACAGTGAAGATACTCTCCAGCTTTTACCAAAAACAACCAGAACTAGATCTCAATCTTTGTAATCTGAAAAATCCAGAGGAAATATCTATCCTTATTAAATCATTCAATTAAAGAGATCAATCATCAATGACTTAAAGATTCAGATTCCCGCTCTTTGGTGTGTTTTAATTTCAGTGAGTTCCTGTAGCTACGTGGGGAAGGTAACAGAGTAGAAAAGCAGTGGGTGTGGATAGTTGGTATCCTATAGCTACTTCAGAGCACTGGTACCTGCTCACTGCCTTATTCTGGCTACAATAGGAGAAATACACCACTCGTCATAAATGTATATTAATAAGGTCTTTGATGAGAAAGCTGGTGACAGAAGTGACTGGAGTTTATTTTTCAAAAATATAATACTGGGGCTTCCCTGGTGGCTCGGTGGTTGAGAGTCCGCCTGCCGATGCAGGGGACGCGGGTTCGTGCCCCGGTCCGGGAGGATCCCACATGCCGCGAAGCGGCTGGGCCCATGAGCCATGGCTGCTGAGCCTGCGCGTCCGGAGCCTGTGCTCCGCAACGGGAGAAGCCAAAGTAGTGAGAGGCCCATATAATACTAATTTTTTTTTAGTCTAAGCATATCAGGCAGTAAGTGGACACTGTAAAATGCCCTGAAGCAGGAGAATCATCTCGGCTCAGGGGAAAGCAGGGTGCTCTTTGAATTCAGCTCTGTGACCCATGAGAGGTGTGACCTTTGGCACATCACTCTCCAGACTGTAGTTTCCTCATCTATAAAAGTAACCTAGTAAATCTCTTCTTGTGGAAGATTGTTGGGAGGTAGGAATTAAAGAGAGTATATGGAAGGGCCTCTGTGGGTGATACTTCATTAAAGGAAGCACAGGGGCCCCAGTTGGCAGCTTCACTCTCTGGAATCAGGGCTTTTAACCTGTTGAGTGCCGTGGGGCTCTTTGTCAATCTGACGAAGCCTGTGGAACCCTCCTCAGGACAGTACTTCTAAATGCATTAAAAAAAAAAAAAAAAAAGACATAGCATTATAAAGGGAGTCATTTATCAAATGTTTATTAGTATATTCTGTAGACAGAATAACGACTCCCAAAGATGTTCCTGGCCTAATCCCCAGAACCTGTGAATATTTTATGTGACTTGCCAGGAGGGAATTAAGGTTGCTAATCAGCTGCTCGACAGGAGATTACCCTGTATATCTGTGAATATGGCAGTTTTGCTGACTCAAAGAATCGCTTTTACTGTGAGTGATGGTCCTTGTGGAGTCTTGGTTAATTCAAATACTTCAATGTGACGTGAAAATGTATCTTAGAAGATGATTTTTTCAAAGTCTCGTTTCCTAGAACCACAGAAACATAACTGAGTTGACATCTAATTCGTATAAGTAACTGCTCTGAAATTACAGCTCTTACTTCTTGGTTGCGTGTTTATTGTGAGGGAGAATGCACTAATTGTGCTCAGAAGTAGGAGTAACATTTGTCACATTCTGCTCATTGTAAACCTCGACTTTCAGTAAGAGGAGAAACATGTCATGAAACATTCAAAAGTAGCCATTGCTAGATAACCCTCATTACTCCAGGGCTGGGTGACAGACCATGCAGAGGAGTCAAGTGTCCTTTGCACATGTGAAGGTGAGCAGAAGCTGAAATATTACTGAAGCCAGAACACGGAGCACAGTCTCTAAATTCTTCTTCTGGACCAGGTCTTGAGTATTCAGTGACGGTGAATTACCTGACCTCTTCAATAAAAATGTAGGAATACACAGTCAATGAGAATACATTTAGGTCTTGACCCCTAAAGTAAACGATGAATTAGCTCACGAGTGACTGAGATTTTTCTTTCTCTTGCTTATCACTTCATGAATATTCAGGGATCTCAAAAAGGCCTTCTCTGATAGTGCAGTGCCAGCAAGTGGATTTCTGCTCTCTTATGGGCAGCTAGCTCAAACTTCCATTGTTTTTTTCCCCTGCATATCTTAACCTAAGACTACAAAACTCAACAATGATAAACTCTTTAAGATTGCACAGATAAGATATCAAGTTGAAAATCAGACGGTGCAGTTGCAGTGAATTTTGAAGACAAGATAAACTGTTAATTTTGAACTTAAGGAAGCCTAAGTGATGGGCCAGAGAGACTTTGAACCTGGCTACCATTTCTCAGAACCATCTGGTTCATTGAGTCTGGGCCAAAATGGACTTGACCTGTGTGAAGGGTTGAATTATGTCCCCTCATCAATTCACACATGAGGTCCTAACCCCCAGGACCTCAGGACGTGAACTTATCCAGAAACAGGGTCATTGCAGGTGTAATTAGTTACGTTAAGATGATGTCATACTGGGGTAGGGTGGGACCTTAATCCAAAATGACTGGTGTCCTTGTAAAAAGGGGAAATTTGGGTACAGACACACACACACGGACACACAGACACACATACACACACACACCCATGGAGAACACCATGTCAAGACTGGAGTTATGCTGCTGCAAGCCAAGAAACTACCAGAACTTAGGAGAGAGGCCTAGAACCTATCCTTCAAAGGGAGCATGGCTCTGCTGACACCTTGATTTCTGACTTTAAGCCCCCAGAACTGCTGCTTAAGCCGCTCAGTTTGCAGTACGATGTTATGGCATTCCCAGCAAGCTAACACCACTCCTTTAACATGCTCCAGCCAAATTCAACCCACAAGTACTCAACCAGTTCAAGCACTAGGCATATCATACTATAGAAAGCAGGAGAGGCATGGCATCTTGTGCAGTAGCAAATTCTAACATCTCTGTTAGTCATTTTGCTTGTCTGGATCTCAAGTTTTATTCAACTGCTATTTGAAGAGGTTTCGTTTTCTCTGAATTCTTTCCATTTGCCTTCCCCTAAGGGCAACATAACATAGAACCCCAGAGGGTTTGGGATTTGCCCAAAGCAACCTGCTATTAACTTAAACCATCTGTGAAACCTGTATTAAATCTTGAAAATTCAGGTGGAGTTTTATTCTTCATCGCATTATATGTGTTTGGTTCAACATTAAATAATATTGGAAATCGTTTATTACTATGTGACATTGAGGCATTAGTATTATGGACTGTGCTTATACCCTGGATTCATATTCCCTGATACACATTCACATATCCTAATTACTGGGACGCCCGTTTGAGGACTGCGGGGCTGCATTGCCTATGGTCCCTTCCAGCCCTAAAACCCTGGGCTCTGAGGGCTGTTCATGTGTGTGTCTCTGTTCATGAGTGCCCCATATGACTTGGTCTTTGCAGATGTCAAAATGTACACTTCCAGAGTAAGTTAATATAAAATTAAAATTCCACTTTGTTAGAACTAGTTCACCGGATTGTATGAAAAATTGGTGTCTAAGTGGTATACATGTCTGCTGGCCAGCTCCCCACTAAGGTGCTTTGATCATGGCCAGTTGATTAATGCATCCTTTCGTTTTGTGTATAAGAATGGCTGAGAATCAGGAAAAATGCCTCACGTTAGATTCTGGAATCACATACTGCTGCCTTTTCCACTGAAGTCACTGTGACTAAGTCGCTAACAACCGGAGCCCCCCTGCCCAGCCTCACAACTGCCAGGAGGGAAGAGCTCCCCTTAGAATCGGGCGTCACCATCGGCCCTGCTTACCACTTGGCACTTGGCAAGTTTCCTACACTGTAAAATTGGGGAAGAATCCCTCACGGATCTACTGTGAAGACTAAATGAGGTAACATATACGAAATGTTTTTTTTATAAAATCAAAAGGGCTGTGTGGGTGTCATGAATGATAGTCTGGTGCATTTCTAAATAGAACCAAAAGACGTCGATGGGGTCACTGATGGGGCTGGTATGCTTTGTGCTGAGGGCCAGTGTGACTCATGTTGAACTTCAGCTCGGAGGGTGAGACACTGAGAACAAGATTCTCGAGGCTTCAGTTCATGTACGTTTTCAGGGAAAATAGGAGTAACTACATGACAAAACTGAAGCCGTTGAGTGGCCTGTAAGTACAGGGGTCAACAGATGTCAAATACACTTTTCAATGTAGGGCAATGTGACAAGCCATCTTCCAAAGAATGCAGAGGGTCTGTGTTGTTGAAGAACCAGTGAGACCATCAACATAGCTCAAAAGGAGTAATGCAGTGTGTTAAAGGGTGAAATCAAATGAACAACAAAAAAATGGATGGGCTGGTTACTTGTCAATATGGTTAGATATTAGACTTTGATGTTGATAGCAGCTTACTCCAACCCAATTTGATTTTAACAACTATTTAAAAAAAGAAAGAAAGGAAAAGTCTAGTTCTCTTGATAATGTGGGAGTGAACTCTTTAAGTAATGGACACTTGCAAAGCCAGCTGGTGAGTACGGCATACATATCATTAGAATAAACACATGGTATGATATCACAGGAGGATGGGGACTTTACAGCGATTTGTTGGGTGTCTCCATGTGCTGGGGACTGTACTCTAGACACTAGCTCTACAGTAGTAGACAAAAACCAAAAGACAAATATCCCCGGTCTCATGGAGCTCATATTCTGAAGCAAGGGAGATAGACAAATAATTATGTATTAGGAGGTGGTGATCAATGCCCACAAGAAAATTAAAGTGGGTAAAGGATCAGGGAACGATGGAGGTGGTACCTCTTTAAAGGAGCTGGTTGGAGAAGACCATAAAATTGAGGGAGTGAGGGAATGGACCCCATGGAACTGGGAGGGAAGAGCAGGTACAGAAGCCCTGCCACGGTTGTGTGCCTAGAAATTCAGGACCTTGGAGGAGGTCAGTGTGGCTGGAGTCGAGGTCAGAAGTTGAGGAACGAAGAGATGAGATCAGAGGTTTGGGGGCAGTTCACGCAAAGTCCCGTGAGGACTCTGGGCATTATTCTGAGTGAGACGGGCATCAGTTTAGGAGCCACAAGAAGCCACCTGGGAGGGAGGAGAAGACATCATTTCTTTGCCCTTATGTTGTATCATCCCCTCTGTCTTGGCCCAGCCCTGGCCATGGGCCCCCTTTTCTCTCTCAGGGCTGGGCGAGGTGAGGAACTGTGTGAAAGCAGAGTTCCCAGAATGTTCATGCTCTAATCCATCCAAAGATGGCCTTTCCTTCGTTAAGCCCCTGGAATTCTTTGAAGCTGTGGAACCACGGTCTTCCTTGCTCTTGTGCTGGTTTCTTTAGACTAGTGTGTTTCTGATTTTTAGAAGCATACTGAAGATTCTTAAATGAGGGCTGGTCTTTAAAAACCACACTTCCCATTTGCACAGAAGAGACACGTAACAAAACTTCATTGCCTTGCAACTGAATACTAAGCTTGATGCCCTTTTAAAAAGCGCATTCTAAAGAGAAAAGAGGCAATTCAGAGATAACCTCAATGAGAGTAAAATCAGTATATTCTCAATGGAGACAGTCTTTATATATCACAACGAATAAAAACAGAGAGCGTAATTTTTAAAAAGGGAGGACTCAAGAATTAAACTGGAAAGGGAAACAAAAATATGAAACTCACAGGATTAATACTAAATAGAACAACATATTTGTGGAAACTCATTGTTTGCCCTCATCCTCTGGGACAGAAGTAATAACATTACACAAAGAGAAAGGCTGGTCAGATTAAATATAGGACACTCCATTAAATTTGAATTTCTGGCAAACAATAAATAATGTCAGCATCAGTGTATCCCGAATACTGCGTGGGACAATCACTCATGACGGTTTTGCTGCTAGTCAGGAAGAGCAGATGTCACCGTTAATGATTTTAGTGCTTTTCTAGATACGAGGAGATGCAAGAATTAGGCTCATAAAATCTTCTGAAAATATCTAACTATCTGAAGACCTGTTCTACCAGTTTTTCCCAGAACACAGAGGGCCTCATTCCTGATCTCCACCCTGAACTCCTTTCAGGGGGTGTTGAAGCTAAGAGACTGCAGTGGCGGGTGACCTCACCCTTGTAGAGGCTGGCGGCAGGTGCCAATTTGTAGTTGACAGCCACACTTAGCCCCTGGACACTGCACTAACTTTGTAAATAGTCCCTTTTTTAGATTATTCTCAGAGTACTGGGCTTGAGGACTCGTCTCTTCCCTGCTGGACCATAGTACAGTAGTGGATACGAGCTAGATATCCAGTATCAAGGGTATCGTCTCTGATCATGAAAGTGTGAATTATTAAAAAAAAAAAAAAAACCAAAAAGGTTTGAAAAGAAAACAGCAGAATTGGCATTCTGGCTGTGCCATTCAGACAGTGAGGTTTTTGACGGGTACTTAATTTCCCTTAAAAAGTGAATATCTACTCCTGAAAGCTTCCCGGAAGAATAAATAGAAATAAGAGTCTAAATCAGCCAAAAAGAAAGAAAAGAAAATGAAAATGACCTCTGAATAACTAAACAATTTATCACTAGAATGCCCGTGTTCCCCATAAAAGAAGAATCCAAGTCCTGTATTTACAGAACATATGTATTCAAGGAGATTTCTTCCAGAAAATTTAGAAATCAAACTATTTAGTACGTGAAAAGGAGAAGCTAACAAGTCATGTCTTGTGACGTGCTTTCCTGCGATCTCTGCTTCTTCCTGCCCTGCCCCCTAGTGCTGTTGGAGTCCTTTTCTCAAAGAATGGTGCTCAGCACTTCACCTCCAACTCAGAAACACGGGTGACTCCTTTCTGTGCATCTAGTAGGTTTTCAAGACATATTTGCTAAATTTAATTGCATTTCCGCTCCCTTGACCCAATTGTCTTAGATGTGACTGGGAGAAAAGCAGCAGAGGAATAAAGTTAAACTCCTTAATTATTTCTCCAAACTTTCCCAGAGATTTGTCAAGCACATTGACCATGGCCTGTACCACATAGTAAAGAAGACAAACACCTTGCCAGTGGGTGTATTCTTATTTAAGAGCTGGGATCTCACCCGGTTTGAAAGGTTCTAGCTACTATCATCCTATAGGCATTGGAGTTCTAGGGGTTTGGTTTGTTTTAATTTGAGTATCCGAGCAAGGTGGTGGAAGGCAGGAGAGAAATCAGCGACGAGATGGGCAGGTCTTGTCAAACGTTTTCAACCCTGATCAGTGCTGTGGCTGGAAGTACTTGTGTGGTTGAGTTTGGATTCCTCAGCAGCTCTCGCTGGATCTTACGTACTGTGTTTTATGCGGTGTGCTGCGTGACCTCATAGATGGATATGTTAACTTCTTCTCAGTATTTTATAGTTTGTAAGTATCCATACTGACTTATGTACCAGTTTTCTTCCAGTCTTACAGAAAATGTGCGCAAAACACCCTTCTGTAGGAAGGAAACACCCTTCTGAAGGAAAGGGAGGTCAAGACCCTATATCTTTGGACCCCCGACCGTGGGCCAGTCACTATGCTTAGCTCTTTACACACATTACTTGGTTTAGTCTTCATAGGAGTCTTGCAGAGCATGTGGTGTTATCCTCAATTTTTTTTTGTTTGTTTTTTTTTTGCTGTACGCGGGCCTCTCACTGTTGTGGCCTCTCCTGTTGTGGAGCACAGGCTCCGGACGCGCAGGCTCAGCGGCCATGGCTCACGGGCCCAGCCGCTCCGCGGCATGTGGGATCTTCCCGGACCGGGGCACGAACCCACGTCCCCTGCATCGGCAGGCGGACTCTCAACCGCTGCGCCACCAGGGAAGCCCTATCCTCAATTTCTGATGAGCAAACTAAGGCTCACTGAAGTAGGGTACGCTTTCTGAAGTCACTGAGCTAGATATGACAGGATCAGAACATTCACATAAAAATGGCAGTCATGATCCTTGTGACAACAATAGCTAATATTTCCTGAATGCTCGCTGCGAAGCAGGTCCTGTGTTGAGCATTTAGGCAACTGATAATGATTAAATGTTGTTATTCATCCCATTTTACAAATGAAAAAACCGAGGCTAAGCCAGGTTAAGTCCCGTGCAGAATTTAAACCTGCATCTAATGCCAAAGCCCATGTTCTTTATATTACGTGACCTGCCATGTGTTCAGCTTTTATGAGTATATTGAGTGATACACCAAGGATACTCTCCTTTGGAAATCTAATGCTTCACATTTCACAACTGCAGTGGTTTGAAAATTCATGGCGCTTTGACAGATCATGTTAGCCTTTCTCAGTGTTAGCTGGAAATGCAAGTTAGAGATAAGCTTCTGTCTGGTGACACAAAGCTGTGCAAAGGCAAATGTACACACCTGACTTTTATAGAAAGCAAATATCCAAAATATCTAAATCTGAATTTCTTGGAGGAAGTGTACAATGGTGAATTTTTGTTGAGAGGAGACTGACCGATGTAATAAGTGTTAATTGTAGCAAATTTTGAAATCATGGTTAGAATCATTTAAATGTTTTTGGTCACGGAAAATAAATTAGTTAAATGCTCACTGGAGAATGACCCGTTGGAAGTATACCACTGAAACAATTTTGGGTATGCTCCCACGTCATGGGGGTGACTGGTTTCTAATTAAAACATGCACGATCGTCTTCTGGCCTGGGATGCTGCACAGTGTAGGTTTTGCTGTTGTGATTCTCTCATTTATGTTCCTGTCATGTTTTCTGTGGATTTGAAAAGTCTCTGTTAAGCAATGTAAAACCAACTGACTTGCGAGCCCTGTCCTGTGCCTGTGTAGGTGGTGAAGGGGATGCCCGCCGGTCTCCGATGGCAGGGCTTGAAGGAAGACACATCCTACCATTAAGAGACACATTAGCAAAGATAAGGGATCAGAACAGGTAGAAATCATCTGCTCTGGGGGGTGGAAAGTGAGTCTCATGTTCAATTATTTCTTTTCTTTTTATGTAATTGGCCTTCACTGACCTACACTACTATTCAAAGCAATACAAATTCAAACCAAACCAATTTAATTTAAATGGAACTTATCTTCATCATGTATAATATATACCTAATAAAGTATGCCTTATAAAGTCGAATTTATCAACAACCCTGAAGCTCTGGAATAACACGTTTCCCTAAAACAGTGAAAAAACTTGACTTATTCAAAAGGTATTTACTGAGTGCCTATTATACACCAGGCACTGTTCTAGGTACCTGGGATACTTTAGTGAACAAAAATTTCCCTTAATGGGACTTCTGTTGCAGGGAGGGATTCCTACATTAATCATCATAAATAAACCAATCATGTCACATGTTAGATGGTGACAAGCACGGTGGATGGAAGAAATGTGGAGAGTGGAGAAAGAAGAGTGGTGGTGTCAGAGCAGCAGTACTGCACAGGGGCAAGTGGTTGAAATGGGCCTCACTGAGAAAGTAGCACTTGAAGAGATGCAGAAAGGAAAAAGGTAGCTGGTGAAATGTGTTTGGGGCAAGAGCTTCCTTGGCAGAGAGAAAAGCAAAGGTCTTAGCGTGAGGGCGTGGTCGGCATGTCGAAACAGCAGCGGTCGGTGGTGTGGCCCTTCGGTTGAATGAATGGGGCCGGGGTAGTAGGGCTGTGGCATCTTAGAGATGAAATGGGAAGCCAGGCCTCAAGGGCACTGCAGCCCCGTAGGGTCTCTGTGGCATGGGGATCCTCTGCAGGAATTTGAGCAGAGGACCAGGCTTCCGTTTTGGGAGCATCAGTGGCTACTGAGCTGAGAAAAGACAGTGGGGGAAGGGAGGGTCAGGACTAGAAATAGGGAGACACGTGCACAGGCATTTACGGGAGTCCCGGGCGGTAAATGAGAGCGCGAGTGCGACGGCAGCAGAAGCGATCACATGCTGGGTATATTTTGCAGGGAGAGTGAACGGGATTTGCTGATGACCTGGATATGGGCTATGAGAAAAAGAGCAATTAACAATAACTCCCAGATGTTTTAGATCATTATCAAAATGCAAAATAGATTTTTCACTAGAAAATATTTATTCTTCTAAAGAGAATTACATTTGAAATGTACATAATCCTAGGGTGATGGCAAAGAGTATGGAGCCAGGAGGAAAGCAAAGAAAGGAAATTAACAGCGGAAACACTTGCTGGTGTGCCAGCCACGTCACTCGTAGGAGTTCGTTAACTCCATACGGCCTCAATGTGATGTCCAGGTGGGATGTATCACTCCTGGTTTGGATATGAAAAATTCAAGGCAGAGCTCTCTAGACCTTTTCTCGGGAATGAGGTAGGGGTGAGCAAAGGCAGGTAGAGGGAGGCGGGGGGTCCCAGGACATCCCTCCCCTCCCCTCCATCCCTTCTCCCACCTCCACCTGGCACCTCTGACCAGGGTGCGCAGTGGTGCATGATGGGCCTCCAAGTGGGAAGGGACTAAGGGTAAAGACCCAGGTAATGCTGTTACACTATGTGAACATGGTTAGTGAGAAACAAAGATGTCCAGACTCCTATCACAGATTCAGAGTTTTTAAAAAGATGAGCTATATTTATCATGAACAATACTGTTCTTAGCAAATCAGACAGACTACAAAATCTCACGTATCCTGGCTGAAAGTGTCTCTTTCATCTTTTTTTAAATTTATTTATTTTTTAAATTTTGTTTTATTTTTTATTCTTTTTATTTTTTTTTCTCTTTCATCTTTATTTCCATTTCCAAAATTTAGGAGCTGGAAGGTTTTTCTTTCCCTTTATGCATATTTTATGGCCATACATTTTTTTTAAAGCACAGATCGAGAGCACAGTGCCCCATGGTTTTCTACTCTCAGTCACACATGAGCGTAGTATAGTGTGGTAGATCTCATGTAATATTCTTTGCGCATAGCTGGTGAATCTCTGTGAACCCTCCTGAAGCATCTTTGTTGCCTTTTGGTGGGGAAATATCTAGAGTTTAAATTGTGTCTGCTGGGGATGATTCTGGAAATGAAACCGAAGGCAAACAAACCATTGTATCAATCTTTGGATGAGTGTAGGAAATAATAAAATGAAGGTTTTCCTGTTCACTCTTCAGGATACCAGCAGGATAATCCTCCCTCCCCCACCCCCCCGGGTTAGAGGTTTCCAGCCGTCATCCTGGAAGGGAGCTCCCATCAGGTGGCACCCTGAGTGGAGTGATGTAGCCTGACTCCCTTCTCCTCAGCGTGGGTGGCTTTCTTCTCTTTCTGATGTTGTTCCGTGTCCATGAAGACGGAAAAGGATGAAAAGCTCATTCCTCCCCCTGAAATGCAGAACCCAGTCAAACTTCAGAGCTGAAGGGTTTTTTTTTTTTTTTTTTTTCATTCAAACCATCTGATGCTAAAGGAGAACCCTGGACTTGACTGAATCTTCAGATGGAAGTTAGTGGAGACCAAAGGCCATCTTCCTGGTCCCCAGAATGGGGAGGGGCTGTGATCTCCACGGAGACTTCTCAGGCCCTTTGGCTCCGTTTCAGCCACATCCCTCCTTGTGGAAATAGAAGGAGTGCCGGGAGGGATGGCTTTGCTGTGGGTGCTGGAACTCCCAATGCATTTGTGTGTATCCACCACACGCCAACCAACCGCTGCTACTGTTCTAGATGCAGAGGATGCGGAGACTTTGATTAATCTAGAGACTCAATTCAAAGTCTGGTCCCTGGACCACCGGCGTCAGCATCACCGGGGAGCTTGTTAGAAAAGGTAGAAACCTCTGCCCCATCCCAGGCTTCCTGAATCAGTCTGTTTAATGAGGGGCCCAGGGGATTCAAGTGGAATGTGCCTTAGCGTTCGAGAAGTGCAGGTCCAGACTGTACATGAACAAGAGCTACATGAATCTGACTGTGATTTAGTGGCAAGAGCCTCTCTGCTCACTACAACTCAGCTCCCTGTCCCATGCCCCTTATCTCAGTGCACAGCAAGCCACCTGTTAATTCCAGGGCCGAAAGCCTAGACAGCTCCCTGGAGAACCCCTCACAATAGCACTGCGGTTTCTCTAGAACTCACTGCACGGCCCTGGTTCTTTCTCTCAGATTACTAACCTTCTCACTGGCTTCTTGGCCTCCATCCTGGCTCCCGTCCAGCAGATTCCCTATCCCACAGTCATGCCACTTTTGCTAAAATTCCAGTCCTTTTCATGTCATCTCCCTGCTGAAAAGGCTCCAGTGGCTCCCCACTGCCCTGGGGCTAAGTCCACACTGCTGGGTGTGGCTTCCAAGTCCTTCTAATGGACCCCTCCAGCCTCATCTCACGTGACACCCCTTGTGCTTTACCTGGTGAAGTCTTCCAACCACAGGCATGCTTACCTTCCACCTGCAACAGAGAGAGGAGGGAAAGAAGGAGGGCAAGAGGGAGAGAGAGGTGGAGGGAGACACCCCTGTCCTGGAGATTATTGAGCTAGCCCACAGAAACTTCAGAGCCAGGAATTAAATAAAAGACCCATGAAAGGCTAAATGTGAAAGGACTGAACCTTTGTGCTAAGGATCCTGCACTTCAGGCTCCAGAGAGTTCCTCACTGTCTTACCTCTTCTGTTGCATATGTGTCTTACCTCCTGCTTACCTGGTGCTCTCGGCCTGCTAGAAAGAGAAACAGTTGTTAAAGGCCAGCGCTAAGGCCACCACACCAGGGGGCCAAGGGGTAGGCACTGAGGAGGGAGAGAAATCCTATAAGGAGCCAATCAGGAGGTCAGAGAAGCCTACAGGGGTGCCACTGCCCCCTAGACGTCCACCTGACGCTAGCTTCCCTCAAGCACCTGTGATGGCTGGTGTGGATCACAAGACTGCAGGCTTACGCTGTTCAGGGCACCCAGGCAGCCAGAAAGGACTATCCGTTTACTCCACGGAAATTCAAAGTGTTAGTTTTTTTTTATTTTTAATTTTCATTGGAGTATAGTTGATTTACAATGTTGTGTTAGTGCAGTTATACATATATACATTATTTTTTAGATTCTTTTCCCATATAATTCATTAGTACAAAGTGTTAGTTTTAATGCTAAAATGCTGCTGTATTATGGGCTAGAATACAAGATCTGTGTACATTTCAAGGCTAAAACATCAAGCTGAAAACTATCTTCTTGCAGTTGTGGGGCCCCTTTATATTCCAATCGATCACAGACCCCAAAATAAAGCCAGGAAACTACGGTAACCTTACGTCAGTGGTGTTCCGGGGAATTTGTGTGTCATGCTTGGTGTCACACCAGATAGAGAAAGGACAGCAGCTTCAAGAGGTGACATAGCCAGCAGGAAGAGCAAAAGGCTACCAAGAAACACTATTAAAGGATTTTTTTTTTAGGACGTAGAATCCTAATTCTCACGCAAACGTAAAATGAAGCTAAGTCAAAGATTTTATTTAACTTATTTATTAACAAGGGGATGGGTAAGACGTTGCAGCTGGTTCAGTTGAGCGTTTGACTTACAGGGTTTGTATTCTCTACAGAACAAAATGGATTTGCATTGCCATGAGCAGGAAACCTTTGCATGGTTATAGATAGGAAATGTTTGCATTGCTCTGTGTTTTCTTAGTTAACTTCTATCTCTATGCAGTTGTAAATGACCCAGTTAAAGACAAGCAAAAGGATGGGTGAACCGAGTAAGGATACTCAATGCCCACTTAATCATTTTTTGCCCATTCATTCTTCCCCAGTTTTTTCTGACAACATGTTTTAAATGGTGAAATATTGGACTTACCCACAGCTCATAATTTTTAGATCTGGACTGTTTGCAGGTGGGGAGACTTCTGAGGGTTCAAAGACCTGGGGTGGGGTGGGGATAGTCTTGAAAGCAAGAACTATACCTAATCTTTCATCTGCTAGGGCCCCATCTACTCCATGGAATTATAATTCATAAATATTAGCCAATAGCAGAAATGTTGAGATTAAAATAGCTTAATTCCTGAAAAAATTAAAAGTGCTCACTCGGTGCCTTGGTAGGGAATGAAATGATTAAATATCTGATGCTTAAACTTTCCATTTGAATTTTAAAAGAAACACAGTCATGGAACTCCTTTGCACAGAAAGCTTTACCAATTCTCAAGAGGTATCTATGTACTGGGGCAACCAAGGCGTGTTTCTGCTCTGCTGTTAACATGATATGGAAACCAGGGACACATTTCTACGCAACCCAGTGAGATTCTGTAAATGGAAAAAATGTCATCTAGGTTTATTCATGGATACTCATAGCTGTTAAATGAATTATATAAAAAAGTGTCTGATAAACAGCTTAAACAGTTTTATTGTGTATGTTTAATTAGAATATGCCTCTATTTTATGGAAAAATAACAGATGTTATTAAAGAGAAATTTTTCATAGTTATTTAACCGGGCTAAGATATCATGGCTTATCATTCCATACAATAAAACTGCTTTGAAAAATAGCTGATAAAGATAGAACTCCCATCGTAATTTCTTGTCAAAGTGTTTAGGCCAATAACATTAAAACCAAGCCAACTTAACCCTCAAATCAATTCATTGCCATTTAGCTTGATTTTATCTTCAAATTAAAAAAAACAAACCTATAATGATATTTTAAATGACTAAAACCAAATTTATCCATAACATGTTCCCAATAAATATTTACCCTTCCCTCTCTACTTTGCAAATAGAATCAAAATTAAATCAAAATTAAATCTCAGACTGGTGAAATGCTTTTGGAAACTTTTACATAGGTATTTGCTATTTTCTAAGTGACACAAAATCAATGGGAATTCGTACTTTTGTGTGCACATATGCACATACGTGTTTTCCACTAACTACATTTGATTATATGTTTCTAATCTTCTAGAAATTAAGAAGAATCATTTGTGTTTTTAAAAAATTAGTCACAACCAATTTGTTCTCAGATTTTATGAGAGGTCTTTCACTGACGCTGTCCATCAATATATAAAAAGCTAGTCAGACATATTTTTGAAAATAATTAAATCTGCCATACAACCACTCTACCTTAATTACATGTTCACAATTAGACAGGCCATGTGTCATGAGCCTTCCTGATTGCATTCTGTGTATTATCACCTCATTTGCAAGCACACATCTGTTGGGAAGTAAGCCCCCCTGTGCCTCCTTTCTCTGTTTTACACCTAGGAAAGTACTGAGGCAGAGTGCCAAGAGCTATAAATTGTCCTGCTGAAAGTCTTTGGGAAAAAACACAGGGGCCTCACATATATAAACAAAGGGAATCAAAAATTCCAGAATCAAAGTATTTATTGCCCTCCCCTGTCAGGGCCCAACCTCTGGGAATATATGTTACCTTTTACTCTAATTCCTTTTGTAATGGCTCTAGAGAATGGGAAGATGTAGTGATTTCTCTGGTCTGTATTCTCAAAACCAATAAAGTTTTCTTCTAGTTCAGTTTCAAAAACATGAAATTGTTTCAATCAATGCCTATGTTGTCGTGAGGAAAAATTCTGAGAAGCTCTCTACTTTAAAACTTTTTTTAAAAAAGTTGATCTGAGAGAAGACAAAGGAGAAAAGTGAGCTATGAAATATCTACATGTGGCAAAAACGAGCGTTAGTTTTATTAGTTTGTGGGCTAGGCGTGTGTTTTAAATGTGTTCAAAGAAACACATCCGATTTAGTTATGTCATTCTGTTGCTGAAGGACATAAAATTAAGTGTCTCCTAAAGAGGTGTTTTCTAGAGTAGATAAGTATACAGTGGTTACATTTGGAATGCTGGTTAGCGGGGCCACATTATATAATCATGAAACATAGGGAAGAAATTCACCTAAGTGAATAAAGAGGCGAGGAATGATCTTCATTTCTATGCAACAGTGCCCACAAAAGGGTGGCATTGCTCCATTTTCACATATGAATAATGAGACACAAGGTCACAGGAAGGAGAGGGACAGCACTTGTTCTCCCCGGGGGGTGGTGGCCGGTGAGGGGTGGTGGTGTCACTCTAATAGTAATTACAGGGACTTCGGCAACTTCCAAGACTTCTTGTGTTACACTCAGCTGGGGACCCTGAATGGACCCCCCTGGTGTGAGAGGACCCAGCCTTGAATCTGCAGCCAGTGCCATGGCTTCCTGTTCATGCTCTGTCCTTCATTGGCCTGTGGCTTCATAAAATTGTTCTCCACACACTCAGCTGCCTCCTTCCTTCAAGGGTGCTGGATACCCATCCTGTCGGCCTCTCGGAGGGAGGAGTCAGTTACCGTGACCTCCACCACCCACTGCAAGCCCAATTCTAACCATGTGCCTAGGCCCTGCTGGATGTGAATTAGGACAGCGCTTTTATTGTCATAATTTACCGTTTGCACTAGAGAATGTGGTTCTGGCTTGATTGTACGTTTCAAAAAATAAAAGAAAATTCTACTTTTGTAGCATTGTTGAATTACTTTTTGGCCTTTCCATCAGTACTGAATCATGTTGGTCTTGAGTGCATTTCATATGCCCGAGCAAGGCTTTCCTTCGCTCCCATGAACTTTCTACAGGTAGTGGCTTCTGTTGCAGGAGCTGCCGTGAGAGGAGCTAAAAATGAATTTAACAGCTTTAAGATCAGTTTTTTCCTAGATGAATAGACATTGTTACTTCTTTTCCGAAATAATATATATGGTAGATTGACTAAAAAGATTTCCAGTTGCATTAGAGAGAAAATACATAAATATCAATATCTAGAGTGTCTTTTGTCCTTGGCCCAATATTTTCTTTCAGGGCCAGTTATCCAAAGTCTTAGGGGGGATTAGTAATGGACTTCCTAGTGTACATACTTACATATGCTGTTGCTTTGAAATTCTGCACTCAGTGTAAGGTACACTGTCCTGTAATAGTAATGCAGGCTGGCACTGGGCCCTACGTTAAGAGCATTCAGCAACAACAGGGCCAAAGTTCTGCCATCAAAACTGTATGTATTACATATTTAGACATTTTTTATTAAACTGTACTTGGTTTACAATACTGTGTTAGTTTCAGATGTACACACAAAGTGATTCAGTTACACACACACACATATATTCTTTTTCAGATTCTTTTCCATTATACGTTATTACAAGATATTGAATGCGGTTCCCTATGCTATATAGTAGGTCCTTGTTGGTTATCTATTTGATATATAGTAGTGTGTATGTGTTAATCCAAAACTTCTCATTTATCCCTCCCCACCTTTCCCCTTTGGTAAACATAAGTGTTTTTTTTTGTTGTTGTTGTTGTTTTTTATGTCTGTGAACCTGCTTCTGTTTTGTAAATAAGTTCATTTGTATTATTTTTTAGATTCCACAGATAAGTGGTATTATATATTTGTCTTTCCATCTGACTTACTTCACTTACTATGATATTCTCTAGGTCCAACCATGTTGCTGCAAATGGAAAAATTTCATTCCTTTTTATGGCTGAGTAATAATCCATTGTGTGTGTGTGTGTGTGTATACACCACATTTTCTTTATCCATTCATCTGTCGATGGACACAGGATCCTTCCATGTTTTGGCTATTGTAAACAATGCTGCTATGAACATTGGAGTCTAGACATGTTTTAGTATGGAAAGTACGTGAGAAATAAATAATTTCTACAAAGGTTTAAAATTCATCTTGACCATGTCTCATTTGTCTAGAGAGCAAGGTCTATCTTGTACAAAGTCTGTGATACTACTAAACATGATATCAGTTTGAATTTAACTCACAATGCAGGTGAGCCTGTGAACTGACTGTATCAGTCTCTAACATGCTATTTGTTCCCACACAATTTAGATTTTTAAAGGGAGGGATTCTGGGATAGGAAGATCAGTAACCCCCAAAAGGCTTTTGGAAATGCTTTGCCTCATGCTTTAATATTATTTTTCCCTTTATGGGTGAAGCTCCATCTAGATGAAGAGACTATCCCTTTTTCTAAACAGGAGGCTGAGCCCAGGCCATGAGGCTGGAGCAGCATCTAACAGGGACTCACGGAGAAGTGGCCTCTGACCTTCCATTTGACGCACAGCAGCCCACCTTCTTACTTCTCTGGAATGTGTGTAGGCAGATCCTGACTGAGTTTAGGGGAGAATATTATGGCACAACATTCAACTTTTGCAAAGCTAAATAAGCAGCCTGGTAGAGGGGGCCTGACTATTTATTTTTGTTACCACTCACACGTGTTGCTCCATTTTTCTGATACAAAAGACCATTAGATCTGTGTATGTGTGTGCATGTGTACTAAAATAAAACGTGAAATATTTGTAACCTTCTCTTCACGGCTAGAATATGAAGTTTTACCCTTAAAAGAAAATGTATTTGTGACAGCCTATGTAGAGAATCCCACATGAAATGTTTCTAAAAGGACTAAGGAATTAACCACATCGGGAAACCCAGATGAGCAACGTATTACCCCTGCCTCCGTCTGTACGAGGCAGTGACCCGTTTGTTTCCCGGAGCTGAAATGGGAGCCTGGGGCTTCAGTGGGCAGGAAGAGCTGGGTTTGGAGTCCAACAGATCTAGGTGTGTAGCCTTGTGATCCTGGTCAGATTACTCATAGTATATGTCTCTGGCTTCTTCATGGATAATCGGGGACAGTAGCAGAATCTGCAGGATTACTGAGAGGATGAAATGCATTGTTGCAATAAAGCACTTAGCACCATGCCTGGCACAGAGAAGGGGTCAGTTATTATTAGTTATGTTGTTTAGTTGTTGTAGTGGTCATATTATAAAGTTCAAAAACAGGCAAAACAACCCCTGTGCTGTTAGAAGTCAGAAAGTGGATGACTTTGGAGGCAGTGGGGATGGGTGCTCAGGGGCGCTGGTCATTTATTCTTTCTTGACCTCCACGTTGCTTCCATGGGTGGGGTCAGTTGATAAAAATTCAATTGAACTGTTCCCTTAAAAGAAATGTACTCTTCTCTAAGGGTATCACACTT
>NW_020174642.1:8655183-8674849 GCF_003031525.2 Neophocaena asiaeorientalis asiaeorientalis | reverse complement strand
CACTTTATTATAGTATATTTTATTAGCAAGTCTTTAAAAAGTAAGGCAGAAAAAAAATGTCCATGCTGAAATGTATAATTTTTATCTTTTAAAATACTGAATACAATTTTAACAAATTAAATGGAAATATATGTTTGGAATTGAAATTGAATATATGATTTTGATAAAATTCTAAACTAATTATAAATTTGTGCTCAAATCAAAAGCATATCTCTCAGTGTTGATAGACACTGTATGTAACTGAGCACATCAGGTACTCTGGGTTATCACTTCCTTCCAAAACAGAGAAAAGTGAAACATTATATATAGAATGCTCTTTCTAAATGGTGGGTTCATTGCAGAGGATGGAGGTACATATAGTGGAAATAATTACAGGTGATTCTTGAACATCATTGGAAATTAAACATTCCTTTAGAACTCTATCCAGTGTTGAACACTGGAGAAATTACAAAATTCCACTCTAGAAAAGACTAGCAGATAAATACTGTCTTAGCCATTATCATTTTTTTTTAAGAATGGGATTTCTTTTATTCCCATTCTGTGTTTTTGGTTCTTATGTTTCATTAGATCAAGTTTGGGTTTTCTATGACAGATAGAGAACTGTTGTTATTTTTCTAGGCTATACATTGGAAAGGTATTATTCTCACATTCATCTTAATTTGTGAGTGTCGTGTTAATGAGGTTTGAACAGATATATTTTGAAACTTTATATATAGATTAAAGTATGTTTTAGACCTTTCCACATTAACATCATAAATGTATGCAGGCTGGCTTTGGTCTTCCTTAAGTTACTTAAAGAAGCTCTAGAACTTTTGTTTTCTTCTTTGGGCTCTTCCACATATCCCAATTTTATGCAATGAACATATGTTACTTTGTAATTTAAACTTAAAGGTAAATAAATTTAGAAATAAATAAATATTGTTTTATGAGGTCTAGGGTTGTCAAAACTCTAGTCTCTGGACTAAGGTGAGGGAGTAAACCTCATTGGTCCTTCTGAACTTTCCCTCAAGTATGCTTCCCAGTTCATGGTTAACTATATTGATCATACTGGTTTGACCTCCATCAATACACTCAAAATCTCTTTGGTTCGTTAGTTAAGACCACAAACTTTTGCTGCTGAAGTTGTAAGCAAACTCTATTTTAAATCTACATGTTATAAATATTTGTGATCATCATCATCATCAATATGATTATTATAAATTGATTACTATATGCCAGGCACTTATCTGTGCATTTTGCATGCATTGTCTAAATATTTAAACCTCATAAAAACCCAATGGATGGTGCTAACCCCATCTAGCAGAGGAGGAAACGGAGTCCCAGGAAATTTAAAATTAAGAAATGGTCCAAGTGCACACCAGGAATGGATGGCTGAGCTGAAATTCAAACTCAGAGTTAGTTGACTGGCCTTCCTCATTGCTTCCCTAAAAGCCTAAGTGCCTTCAAATAGAGACACGGAGACACTTCTATAGAAATACAGGGACGTTTCCGATAAAGTTCCTTTTCCTGTGAGGTTTCTAGTCTAGCTGGTGAGTGGAGCAGCATTTACACAAAGATGAACCATGATATGGAATAAAGTGACCTAGAGTATTGGATAATTAATAACATACACATAGTTTGAATCCCCTACAAAATCAAGAATGGAATGAAAGGCCAAGGAAATTTGAAACTACCCAAACAGAATAGGCTGACGGTTCTGCATGAAAGGTCAGCACATTTATTAAGGAACATATTGATACTGTGACTGTGGATAACGTGATTCAAATAATAACTAGACTAGGATGAAGGTGACAGAAAGAACCTGACTCTAGTCTACAATCATGAGAAGAGGGGCCCAGTCCCATTATAGGAGAAGCCTCCCTGCCACGTCTAACGAGAGTTCTACCAGAGAAGGCATCTTGCTGGTCCAGTTAGCCCTCAAAGATGGGACGTGCCACCCATGTGTCCTTCTGGAGGGCACGAATCTGAATGTTAAGACCCAAATCAAAGCAGAGTTTGAAGGCTTAAACACAGAAAAACTCAGGAGAGCCCCAGAAGGGCTGACTGAAGTGCTAATGGCCTAGGAAATGAAAGTGTGCCATTCATTGTGCATGGCTGGCTGAAGGAGTGTGGGCGCCTCACTGCTGGAGAAGCTTCTGAGAGTTTCAGGTGCTCTGCAGAATCCAGGATTGAGGATAGGAGAGGTGACAGCAGCCTTGTTATTGCTTGGGTTGATGGCCATTATTCCTTTTTGCAGAGATGCAGCTTTTCAGATGCCCTCGAGAGCCTGCACAACGACTTTGCAGGTTGTGGGACCACGTATTGTTGACTCATCTGCTCTGGGTGAGCCCGGCAGGAGCCGGGCTTCTGGGGGCATCTCCTTGCAGGGACCCTCAGAGGACATGTCAAGAGCAATGTTTCCCTTTGTTTCTGATGGACTCAGACCCCGCTTCTCATGCACAGGCACACACATATGCAAACACACACACACACACACACACACACCCACTCTGCCTGTACAAGCTTTAAGGTCATCATTATTTATTATGTCTGGGGGAATGCTGCCATCCCCTGTGACAACCGTGATTAATGATAATGTGCAAACCTGAGGTAATTTGCTGACATATTAGATCTTTTTGAGGCACCAGAATGGAAGCAGCATTTTTCAAACTCTGCTCTGTGAGAGCCCCAGGGGCTGTGCTGGATCCGGGTGGGAGGGGAGGGCAGCAGCTCCCGTAGCTGCTGCTCCATTCTTAGCTATTTTACGTGTTTATTTGTTTATCATTCTTGTTAATATTTTGGATGAAGAAAAGTAAATGTTGTCTACTGAAAAAAAGTTAGAAAACAATGGGATGGAATAGTATGTGCTGAAAGGAGCATGTCAAGGGAGTTCTTGGGCCATTTTCTGGAATCTTCTAGACCTGTGTGTGTGTCTTTATTTTGATGATCTTATGTGTTTGTTTGCTATGGCTGCCATAACAATGCACCACGGACTGAGTGGCTCAAACAACAGACACGTATTTTTTCACAGTCCTGGAGGCAGAAGTCCAAGATCAAGGTGTTGGCAAGGATGATTTCTTCCAGACAGTGTTTCTCCTTGCCTTATATATGGTCATCTCCTCCCTGTATCCTCACACAGTCTTCCCTCCGTGTGTGTCTGTGTCCTAATCTCCTCTTCTTGTGAGGACACCCATCATTAGATTAGGACCCGCTCACATGGCTTTATTTAAAGGGGTAACTTCTTTCAAGACCTTACAACCAAACACAATCACGCTCTGAAGTACTGGGGGTTAGGACTTCAACATACAATTTGGGGAGGCAGAATTCAGTCCACTATCTAAAAAAAGTTGTGTATGCATATTCTGGATCACAGAGACTCTGTAGGGTCTACATTATTGATGGCCACGGCCCCATTTCAGAGCCCTCATTTGTGGTCATATTTCACCTTCCAGTGTGTTGGAAAGTGTGGCTGCTTTTAGGTTGGCCTGTTTTATTGTCAGTGGCTTCTTACTTGTCCTCCACTTTATGCAGAGTTACTGACTATTTCAGGGATAGATCCTCAGTAAGTGTCATAAGGAATTCCTATATTTGTCTCCTTCAAATTGCATGTTTGATATAACCTTAATAATCTGTCCATCCAAAAGGAATGTGTCCCTCTTCCACGCATGCAGGTCATTCTGTCTTTCTGTTTCAGCCGGGCTGATAAGTTCGTAACCATTAACTGAGATGAGCTGGCACTTCTCGTCAGCAGGTAAACTGAGTTACTATGGCTGCTTTTTAACAAGGTCTATGCAAGTTTGGTGAACTGCCCCTTGATTCCCCCCAAACGACATCGATGCTTCTGCTCAAATAAATTTGTGCTCCACGTGGACTGTCTTGTTTGCTGGGAAATAGTTTCCTAGCCCACTGAGAGGGTCGACCAGTATGACCTTTCCAACAAAAATATCAAGTGCACCAGTGTGTTTGTGCTAATGACTCTTGGGAAGCTGTGCTTTCTCTCCTCGTTTCCCGCTTCCCCGTGATGCACGTTATCCTGCGCCCAGTTTCTGCATGATGCATGCAGATCTGGGGGCAGGTAGCGTTCCCATGTTCTCGAAGGGGACAGGATAGGAGATGCATTGTGTAATTGTTTTGAGAAATGAGTACTCGTCACTCTTTTTTAACCAAAAAACACTTTAACACACAAAAATTAAAAATAAACCACCTCCTCTGAAACAAACGCACAAGTGAAACAAACCAAGTCAACGATTCTTGTGTTCGATTTTGAACTCTGAAATATTATCTTGAATCTCCAAGTTCCCATAGAGCTGGGAATTAAGAATCCAAGATAACATTATTTCAAAATGATGTTTTATCCCTCTTTTTTTTTTCCTTTTAGGAAACAATATGGCCAATGTAACGAGATGCATGGGCATCTCCAGTTAGCTAAAAGAAATTTATGAAAATCAGAACTGGCACACTGGTAGATTAAAAGATGATTATTTCCCATAAGTTTTCTTTGGTTTAAAAAATGAAATACTTCAGGATAACTTTAAATAGCTCTTCCTGAATTTAAAATATGATTCAATATGGAAAAAAAAAAAAAAACCCACATCTTCGCACCCATCTCCTCAGGAACATATGTTTTGTGATGTGATGTAATCTTATGTTCTAAATTTAAGAATGAAAGGGTGAAGTGTCCCTGTTCCCCATATGTATGCACAGACACACCATTTCTTTGAGATGTCTAAGTGACATAATAGAACTAAAAGCTGCCATGGTGAGACTAGGGGTCAGAAAAGTGGGTCGCAGACCAGCTTTATCACTGCACAAGTGATGAGGTGTTTGGACAGCCTCTGCTCCTCTGAGCTTTCCTTCCTGGTAAAACGATGGAGGAGGACTTCTCCCTCTAAGCCCCAATCTGGTGTGGTCACAGCTTCGTGGAGAGTGGAGCTGGGTTACCGGAAGTGAAGGCTGCCACTGTCTCTCACCCCTGTGCCCTTGGGCAGGCGGTCTACACAGTCTCCATTGTAAGTTTCTCCATCAGGAAAGCAAGGAAAAAATAGAGCCCCACTGATCAGGCTGCTGTGGAAGATTAAATTTCATCCCCGCGAAGCAGTGAGAATCAGGACCTTAGTACCACTCCATGCATGGTTAGTTGCTATTGTTTTTTTTTAAAGCACTGGGTTAAAAACTGCAGGAAGTCTAATGCCGTCTCTGCCACTAACCAGCTGGTACCTGAAGGGCTAGCTTCTCTTCAGCTTGTGAACAGACTGCTTTTTCTGCCTGTGAGGTCAGAACTTTAGAAGTAAAGAGCTTCCGTTGATGGGATAACTTGCTACTAATTGGTCAGAGGTCATGTTGATTATGGTAAACCTCTGAAAAGAAAGTTGCCAGACATGGATCTTTACCAATTCCATTTTACCCCCTCTGACTCATTCAAAGGAGAAAATACCAGAAAAGAAATGGCTAGATAAAATCGAGTATGATGATGACCCGAGTCTAGGTAAAGAAAACCATAAAATATACATAATGGAAATAAAGTTGCTAAACAAAACCACAGTAGCTCATAAGGCTTTTTCTTGTATGTATGGCGTTCCAAGGCTGCCAAGTTAAGACTGTGATTTCTTTGTTAGTCTTGAACTAATTTTACGAATTTAAAAAACTCAACACATCAAGCTTCATGACTACGAGTAACCTTAGTACTGGGTTCGGAATGTGAACAGCCAAGGACAACCAAAAAAAAATGGAAGATTGAGCTACAGTGTTACTTTGTAGTTGACCCCACTGGAAATGGGGTGGTATAAAGCTCTTAAACCAACTTCAACAAGCAGATCTTGCCCAGGTGAGGAAAGCCCTGAGCAGCACAGGTGACCTTGATGTGACACTAGTGTAAGCCTACCCCTGGCATACACTGCAGCATTCAGGGCTCTTGGATATTCCGTTTCCCTGACTTTTTCCTGTGAAGCAGAAACATGAAATTAATGGCCTAATAGAGTTCTTGGTTTTAGTCATATTTGCTGAATTTTCATTGGTTGAAAAGCTCTCTGTACTGTATAAAGTTACAGAACTTTTCTTTTTGCAGCCAAACCCGAAATAAACAAAATATATAATTTCATCATTTTATATTAATTATAACATTTATATTAATTATGTCATTTTTAGGTAAAAGAGAGATGCATTGTAAAATATTCAGAAAACGGAATGATTATTAAAAAGTGAGAGGGCTTCCCTGGTGGCGCAGTGGTTGGGAGTCCGCCTGCCGATGCGGGGGATACGGGTTCTTGCCCCAGTCTGGGAAGATCCCACATGCCGCGGAGAGTCTGGGCCCGTGAGCCATGGCTGCTGGGCCTGCGCGTCCGGAGCCTGTGCTCCGCAACGGGAGAGGCCACAGCAGTGAGAGGCCCGCGTACCGCAAAAAAAAAAAAAAAACAAAACTGAGAGACCCCTATAAGCCTATGCCTCAGAGATTTTAAACATGTTGGAGTAGGTTTATCTAGGACTTTCTCCTATGGTAATATATGAGATTACACTTTTTGTCCCCTACTGAATCTATTAAAACTGTTTTGCATAGAATACATTTGCTTCATTGGCATTTTTAATCAAACATTATATGTAAATAATATTAATGATATATATTATAAAGAGCTTATAACAGTGTTCCCCCGTCTCTCTCCATGAAGACAACCCCCTCCATTGCTTTTTACTAGTCCTTTTGGTATTTAATTTTTCTAAATCCTATTCATGTATCTGCTGACTTCGTGTTATAGCAGATGAGAAATTTAGTCATGTATCCCATATCCCCATGCTCCTAGTATTTCTTAGTCCGATCCAGTATAACCATGTAAATATTATGAACCACTGAGGCAGGTAGTGTACTACAATCACGTTTTCCCTGTTTGCTTTAAACAACTAAGACTTCCACACTCCACAGCACAGAGCAGTTTTCCCCATAGTCGAGTGTGTCCGGTAATTTATCAGTTCTAGGGCTCTCCTGGCACCTCCCCCAGCCCCGCCACCGGCTGCCGGAATCCCCTGCAGGGCCTCAGACCCTTTGTGTGACCCTCAGAATCCCTTACACTTCTCCCTGGTGCTAGGTTTCCCAAGTCCTTTATCTTCCTCTGGGTTCTCTTTCTTTCTCCTCCATCCAATTACTTCCGAGAAAGGGTGCATGAGAAGTACATTTTTCAGAGCTTAAGTTTGCAAAAATGAATTTAAATTTGAAAATAATTTTTCTCGCAGAAGCTTAAAATAATTTCATATGAAGTCGTTTCTTCATTGCCTTTTAGCTACCAAGGTTGTTGCCATTCTGGTTCCTGGTCTTTGGGTGTACACACATTTAATTTTTTCTCTTTGGCAACACCTAGGCCTTTCTCTCAATGCCTGACATCCCATAATGTCACGAGGGCGAGTCTGGCTGGAGCTCTGGCCCTTGAGTGGCTGTCACAGTGCAGATACTCGTGCCCCTCCAGGTGGGGCAATTCCCTTGTATGGCTTTTGGACAATTCCTCCCTGCCGACACTTTCCACCCTCCTTGCATGTTGGGACTCCTATTGTTGGGGTGTTAGATCTCCCGCATTGAGATAATGTTTTAAGTCTGTATTCTTTTGTAGTCCAAATCTTGTCTTTTTTTGCTTGACATTCCAGAAAATTTGTTCGGCTTTTTCTTCTTGTCTACATATCAACTTTCTAAAATATTCTACATTTACATTTTAAATACCCCAAAGCTCTGTTTCAGTACAGCCAGAGAATAATCCTTCAGACTCCTGAGATGGTGCAAGAGGGTCGGTTGTGGGAATGTACAGGGCAGGGTCGAGGACCTGGGGGTTTTAGGGGGTACTTCCTTGTTCTCATGCCAAAATTCCCCACTATCTGGTGCCTCCAACTCCTGAGTTGTTCCAGGCTTCTCTGTGTGCGGGAAAAAAAAAAAAAAAGTTAAAAAAGTTGTCCTCGGTTACCTATCCTTATATGTACACACCTGCTGTTCTTCCACCTACTTCCTGGCTTCAGAGAGTGGAGACGACATTTCACATTTGTGGACATTTCACATTTCATAGACTGAAATACTACGAGTCGCTGAAATGGTGTTTGTTTTCTTCTTTTTTCCCTTCTCTCTTCTTCTTCATCCTTTTCTCTTTTTTCTCTCAGTCTCTCTCTCTCTCTCTCTCTCTCTGCTATGGAATTGTATTTTTTAACTAGTTTCCTACTGATGGAGCTTTAGTCTTCTCCATTTTCATTATTATACACATTGCTGGTAAAAAAAAAAAAAAAAGTCCAATGTTTGAGCATATCTCTTTGCATGCACATTTTACAATGTACCATAATTTTGCAAATCACCCTTCCAAATATATAAATTGCATTTCTAACAAGTTTGTATAAGAGTGATGGCTCTTCTCTTACCCTTCCCAACATTAAACATTACCTCTTCCTTTATCGTTTTCAATTTGACAGGAAAATTAATTTCATGCCATCTTTCATACTTCAGAATATATGCCTTTGGAAAGCGATATATTTCTGAAAGTAGAGCATTTGTTCTTTCACATAAATAGTCATATGACAATTTCTACAGATAGAGACAAATGATAAAAATTTATGGATAAAGATCAATTAAATACTCTATGGATTAAATGTGTGTGTGTGTATATGTGTGTAAAGAGATAGTATGTTGAGGTTAAGAAACAAAGGCAAATCAAATTTAAAAACCTGATATATCTTTGTGTCAGTAACAACTTATATTTAAACCTGACTGCTGTTTCTACAAATCCCCTTTATTTTCTTAATTGTTTAAATGCTGGTGAAGTACTAATGACCAAAATGTGGGAGCCCCCTGGTGGTGAAAGTGGCGAAAAAACCTTTAGATACAGACTAACATATTCATCCTGCAGCTTAAATTCCAGATTCATGAGATCCAGTTATTTTAAAGTTCCTGAAAATAAAGGAAAATTAATATAAAGATTAACAAATTTACCTAAAACTTTTAAGGTTTCAAATATAACTTCATTAGGGAAAAAATATGATTTTTGGAAGTGACAAGGAGCTAAGTTCAGTCAAGTTCATATGAGAGTCCCTGGAAACCACAGAAATCAAACCTATATGTTAGGTCACAGAGGAGTCCCGATGTCCACTCTCAGCAATTCAAAAGCCCTTGGAGATGGCCCCAAAGAAGTTGCTACCATCTTACCTTGAAGAAAGTGAGAGTCTGCAAGCTGGAAAAAAGAGGAGGTGTGTTAGTTATCCCCAAGGGTCAAAGGGCTATATTTATAACAGTGATTCCCCTCCTTACCTGGACAGCGAAGGCAGACATGGAAGCTGCGGGGGAAAAGCACTTTCAGGTCCATATATGGAAGAACTTACTATTAAAAACAATATTTCAAATAGTGGAAAGGGCTGCCTTGTGAGGTAGTGAGCTCCCCATCTCTGTGAGCATTCAAGCAGAAGGTGGAGACCTGCTTGTCAGAATTGCCACAGAGAGGATTCGGGCTTTCAAGGAATGGCCTGTACTACAATATCCTTTCTCACCCTCCGTCCCTGGGACTGAGTGGGTTTCTAATCAATAGTCATGTGGGAGTTGCTGTCAGCATTGGAGGCTGTCACTTAAATCAAAGAGTTTCAGGAATGGAAGGTGGTGTCAGGGCAGAGGTGGGTCTAGACCAGAGTGAGTGTCCTTTGTCTCAAGTCCCAGGAGAGTAGATGTATCTAGGCTGTATGTTGTCTTATTTCTGAAAGGATGAAAGCACGGATCACTCCTGATCCCCTGCAACTCTCCAGGCATGAGCCATGAATTTAGGCTCACAGATGGGATGGTACATATGTCTGTGGGATGCTGGCATTTCTTTTTGAGCAACAGTTCCATTTATATTGCACCCTTGTGACCACACCTGCGTATTTCACAGTCTTTTTGAGATTTTTGCAGGCATGATTCTGCCACTCCAAACAGCAAGGATATGCTCCTCTTTCATTTTTATGCTTTAAAACACAAACAGACCTCAGAATCTGACAACCTTGCAGAAAATATGTATATTTTTTTACCAAACATGCTTATAATTAAGCAAGTTGTCAGAAGAAGAAGAAAGGGTCACTTCCTTCCTTAAATATCTCAAGACTTAGCTGCAATGACCTTGGAGGACAGAACACAATCTTACTCTCTGAGAGAATGAGTCAACTCAACTCATTTTTAATCAGACACAGTTCCTAGTGTTGATCTATATCAATCTGAACAGGTTATTTTTCTGACACCCACCTCCCACACTGGAACATTCTAATTCAATTGGTCTAAGGTGCAACCGGTGCATTTGGAATTTTTTAAAAGCTCCAAGTGATTCCAACGTGATGTAAAGTCGGGGCCACTGCCCCAGCCTCAACCAACAACCACATTTAAGGTGATGGTTCTTGGACAGGCATCACTTCAGAATTACTTGGAAGGCTGGTTAAACCAGATTGTTGGCCACCATTCTCAGAGTATCTGATTCCAGATGTCCAAAGAGGGGTACAAGAATTTGCTTTTGTAACCAGTTCTCAGATGTCATTGCTGCTGCTGGTGTGGAGACCACACATAAGAACCACTGTGCTCACCTGAGAGAAGCTTTGGGATTGGTTGCAGGTGGTATGGCTGGAATCTCATACAGTCCCTGTGTAACATCTTATAGAAACTTGCAGGAAGGGACTTCCAAGAGGAATGAAGTAGGTTTAAATCCCATCTGCTCCGTCCTGACTTCTTATCTGCCTGTGGTCATTCTTCTGTTCTTATTCACTGTATTAATTTCCTGTTGCTGCTTTAATAAATTAGTATAAACCTAAGTAGCTTAAGACAGCACAAAGTTAGTGTCTTAGAGTTGTGGACACCAGAAGTCCACACTGGGCTAAAATCAAGAAGTTGGCAGGGCTGTGTTTCCTTCTGGAGGCTCCAGAGGAGAAAAAGTTTTCTTGCCTTTCGCATCTTCTGTTAACTACCTGCATTCCAAGGCCCCTTCTGTCTTCAGAGGCAGCAATGGTTGGCCAAGTCTTTCTGACATCCCTTTACTCTGACACTGGCTCTTCTGACTCTCACTTCCACTTTTAAGGACCTCTGTCATTACATTGGGTCCACCTGAACAATCCAGGATAATCTTCCTACTTTAAGATCAGCTGATTTAGTCACAGGTTTTGAGACTTGGGGTGTGAACATCTTTGGGGACAATATTCTGCCTATCACATCTACCTTCTGGACTTCCAACTCCAGGGGCCGAATGCTTGAGCGTGACACCAGCTCTATAGCTCCAGAGCTTGGGGTGGGGGGTGACCTGGGGCAAGTTATTGAACTTGTCTAAATTGCTGGAAGTCCAGGACTTAATGTACCTACCTCAAAGTGTTAAGACAGGATTAAATATTTGGGTATTTAATTAGATAGGTGATAGATAGATAGATAGACAATGACAGATTCTGGCAAAGGGATTTTAAAAATCTCAGCTTTTATTATTGTTGTATAATTGTCAGTGTTTTTATTTTTATGAAGTGTCATACATCTTTGCCTACAGTCACCAAGTTCCGCACTTCATAGGCAAACACTGTTACCAGCTCACTGGGTATTCTTTCAAAGTTGTTCTATACATTTACAAACATACGCAAATATATAATTTATTTGCACAAGTGGAAGACTATAACTCATACTTTTCTGAATAATAATTTAATTCATGTCCGATTCCTCATTTTCTAAAATGGCTGTACAGTTTCTATTTCGTGAATGTACTTCAATTTACTTAGCCAGTCCTTTATTGATGAACATTACCTGTGTTTCAGTTCTTTCATAATTATGAAAAGGGCTAAACTAATATTCTTATAAATTAATAAGTTTGCAGGTGCCCTGTATATGTTATATAAATTCCAAGAAGTGAACCTTCTGAATCAAAGGTTAAAATTTGATATATACTGCTAAATTATGTTTCTTGAAATCTTTTATCAGTTTTCATTCCCATCAGTGCTGTATGAGTGTGTCCACACGTTTTCAGCTGGTGCATGTCATCAGCATGGTTATTTCTGCCACTGTGTTAGGTGAAAACAGTATCTCATATAGTTCATTAGGATCTCTCATGAGTGAATCAAGTGTCTTTTCATATACTCCTTCACAATCATATTTCCTTTTCAATTAACCATCAATTTATATTCCTCATCCATGTTTCTTTTGGATGGTTGATTTTTTTCTTTAAAGATTAATTTATAGAATTTCATCACAGTTTAAGAAATGATCTCTTTTCCATGTTATGAATTACAATTATTTTTTCACTTTGTTTGCTTTTGCCTCACAGAAATATTTTATTTTTATGTGGCTGAATTCACGAATTGTTTTATGACATCACAGCTTTGTATCATACTTAGAAAGACATTCCCCATCTTAGGTTATATAAAAATGTTTTTTACATTTTTCTTCTAATAAGTACATTATTTTATTTGTGTTGTTCAGATCCCTGGAATGTGTTTTAAATTGTTGAGCTGGGTAGGTATGTAATTTCAGTTTTTTTCCAGAAGTTCCAGTTACCTTAACACCATTTATTGAAGAACTGGTTTTCTTTCTACTGATACCCACTACTGTTTTCATCACCCACTAAAAATTTTATATTTATTTGTCTTTCTGGTCTCTCCTTTCTATTCTCTTTTTCTGTCTATTCTACTGCAGCCTTGAAATATGTTTAAATATCTGGTAGATCTACTTCTGCCTTATTTACCCATTTTTTGAAGACTTTTTTTTCCTGACCATTCTTGCTTGTTTGCTTTAAAGTCAGATTATCTATCTAGAAAAAGATCTGTTTGTTATTTCATTATTGTGGTCTGAATTGTATAGATTCATTCGAGAATTGCCTTTCTAGGGTATTAATAGTTCTCATCTTAAATAGGGTCTGTCATTCCACTTATTCAAATGTCCTTTTATGTATCTGAGAAGCATTTCAAAATGTTGTTCATATGGTTTGTACACTTTTATTACATTTATTCTTTTGTTCCTGCTGTGAATAGGATCTTGGTTTCAAAAGGAGGGTTGTTTGCATATCTTTAGGCAGTCAATTTTTTTACCTTTTAGTTTTTAATCAGTCACTTCACATAACTGTCTTTACCATTTGTAGTAGTTTTTCAATGGATTCTCATGAATTTTTTAGTTTTGCAATTATACTGTGTGCAAATAATGACATTTTCTGTCTTCATTTTTAGTGTGAATAGTTCTATTTCCTTCTTTTATCAATTTGTGTTAATGGCATTTAATTTTACCACTATCTGTGATTCATTCCCCATTTTCATTTCTAATTTTGTGACTTTTATTCTTCTTTTCTTGGTTGGTATAACCAAACTTTTATCTATTTTGTTAATTATTTTAAAACTTTAGATCTATTTAATAGTTCTAATATCAGTTTGCTTTCTAGTGCATTGGTTCTTGCATTTGTTTTTATTTAAATTGAATACTTATTTACTTTCATCCTTTTTGTTACTCACAAGAGTGTGCAAGGCTACAGACTTCCTTCCTGAGGATTGCTTTTGGCATACCACATAGGTTCTGATGTGACGTATACTCATTAACATTATTTTCTGGATGTTCTCCAGTCTCTGTTTTGGTTTCTTTTGTGACTCAAGAGCAAGCTCCGTGTAGGAAATCCTGTTTAATTGTAGTTTTGTTGCACTGAGTTCAGAGAAAGTTCCGTTTTGTCCCATTTCTACGTGCAAAAATTTAATGAGCTATTCTTTGTGGCCTAGTATGTCTTCAAGATTGGCAATTTTTTTCCTTGGATACTGGAAGTAAGTAAATTACGTATAGATCTAACTTTAAAAAAATAACTTATTTATTTTCTGGCTGTGTTGGGTCTTTGTTGCTGTGCACGGGCTTTCTCTAGTTGTGGTGACTTCTCTTGTTGCAGAGCACAGGCTCTAGGCGTGCGGGCTTCAGTAGTTGTGGCACGTCGGCTCAGTAGTTGTGGCTCACGGGCTCTAGAGCGCAGGCTCAGTGGCTGTGGCGCACGGGCTTACTTGCTCCATGGCATGTGGGATCTTCCCGGACCAGGGTTTGAACCCACGTCCCCTGCATTGGCAGGTGGATTCTTAACCACTACGCCACCAGGGAAGTCCTAGATCTAACTTATTAATTATGTGGTTTAAATCTTCATTTTCTTCGCTGTTTATGTATATTTGATCAGCCATGGGTCGAGAGAGGTAAATTAAAGTTTCCTGTCACTAACATAATTTTGCCTATTTGTCTTTTATTTCCTGTAGGTTTTGCTTCATGAATTTTGATGTGATTTTGCATTATGTGTAGATATTTATACCTCATATCTTTGTTGCAGATTATAATCTTTGCCATTACAAAGGGCCATTCTTTGTCACACAGATGCTCTCCACCCTGATTTTAAGCTTGTGTACTACTTAAGATAGTGACCAGTGCTCTCTCTTTGTTTTCATTTGCCTGATATGCCCTCCTACAGCCTTAATATTCAATACTTTTAATCACCTTAAAACTCACCAAAATGGTATATGAGATTTGCCATGCAATACGGGAGTGAGATGAGCAAATTTATGTTGTGCTATATCATATTTTATGCTTTCTTTTTACATCACTTCTTTTGTTCAACTCTCCCCCTCCTTTTTTTTTTTTTTTTTTTTTTTTGGTGTGTGTGATTTCTTTTTATGCTATGGAATGTTGATGGGCTGCTTTCAGTTCTTATAATGGTTAACCTATAATTACAAATTTATGTGAGATGCTTGATCTTCTTTTTCTACAGAGTGTATCAAGCCTTCACAATGACCTAAGATGAAATCATGAAGTATCCTGAGAAGGCCACCCTTCAATTTTACTTGATTATATCTCTATTGGTTCCTCTTGTATTTAAATTTATATCTTAATTAATTGATTTGGCACCATTAAAGGATCTGCGTCTTATCCCTGGTTATGAACATTACCTGCTGTCTCCCTTATCCTATGAATTTTTATTATAGTAATTCTAAGTTGCCATCTTTTAAAACAATTATCTCCTTATCCTACAGTAAAACAGAATTGATGCAGAGAGCCAATCCTTTTGCTGTGATCTCTTGATTCATTTTTCCATCATTTTATTTTGGACGTTTTTAAACATATAGAAAAATTAAAATAATTTCATAGTGAACACCATTAACCATTGCCTAGATTCTACAGTTGACGTTTACTGTACTTGCTTTATCAACGAATGATCCATTTATTGATGCCTCTAACCGTCAATCCCTCTTATTTCTTGATGCATTTCAAAATAATCTGCACATATGCATTTCAAAAGAACTTGCACTTCAGCCTACACATCATTAACTAGTTTAATATTAACAGTCTTCATTCAGTTTTTCCATTAGCTATTTTTTTAAATTGTCAGGACAATTTCACAGCAGCTATAATTCTTGACTGTATTTCCATTTGAACATGTGCTCTGAAGTCTTCATAGTTGAATGCTATTTTGCCCGAGTATAACATTTTATTTCCATGAATATTTCACATTGTCCCACTGTCTTCAAATATGGGACGTTATTGTGATAAAGATGAGTGTAATTATTTTTTCTCTTAAGTGACTGATTTTTTTCTTTTTCACCCAATTATAAAATATTTATTTTCAAAAGTCCTGTAAAGTAAGTCCTAATAGAGATAAGGTTCTTGTTGACTTTCCTATATATCAAATATTCTTAGGACATTGTGACGACTTTAATTTATGTGTTCAAGTCTCCTTATCTTGATATTTCTGCATTACTTCCTAAATAATATTTTTCATACTTTTTAGTTCATTTATATGCCTCTGTTCCCCAGGAACACCAGTTATGCAGGTGTTGGATCTCCTTTTCTTCCCTATTTCTCCTGAGTCCTTTTTAATTATCTATCTATCTATCATCTATCTAACTGTCATTTATCTGTGTATCTATCTGTCATCTACCTAGGCTATTTTTATATATCAGTCCTACATATTATGGGCAGTGTCAACTTTCTTTGGGCTGATTACAATATGACAATTTGTGAATTAAAAAAAAAATCCCCTGCTTTTCTTTCCTGTGCTCTTAAATACCTTATATTCCATCTCCTTGTCTGCAGTCAGCCTTTTACCTCAATTGAACTAGCAGATTGTTTCATTAATTGTTTTTGTTATTCATGGTTATAAATTTTGTTTAAATGATTCATTGGCTCAGGAACTACCTTTTCAGGTTGAGTGGTTAATATTCCATTTGTTTTTCCAGTGCTTTTCCTAAACTTGCATTATATTTATATAAACCTCATGCTGGGAACTTTTTGATTTATTTCACACTTTTTGAGGAAAGGCCTTCCTAGATCAGGTACTTATAAAAGTACCTGATTTGTTCAGGGCTGGAACCACAAAATATTAGCAAGAATTATTCCCAATTTATAATAAAGCAACTTCTGACACAGAGTTATATTCATGTGTGAATTATTTTGCCTTCACTTGTCTCCAGCCAAGAGAAGTCAGTTGGTCCCGGGCTGCTCCTAATTCTGAGTGTCCCTTCTCCACCCGTTTCCTGCAGAGATGGGGATACAAATTATCCAAACCTACCTCTCTTGTTGTTTTATGGTGCCAGGCAAGCTCTGGAGAGATTGTCACCACCAACCCATCATCATATTAGCAAAGTTCGTGATTAAGCCACAGGTATTTATTCCTCTCAGTATAATTCCCCTCCTTTGAAAAGGATGTTTTGTTGGCTGTGCCTGAGTTGCTACAAATATCTTTTCATGGTCACTTCCACATTTCCATTTGTTTTGCTGTGCTTTTGAAAGATGATTTGAGTTTATGGAAATCTTCTAGTTTTTTTAAAAAACAAATTGTATATGGCATGAGACTTTTAATGAATTTCTTCCATTTGAAAACTCTCCTCCATGTGCAAAGTATGTGCATGGCTATCCTTTCTCTTATTTCTAGCAGAGCTTTATTCTGTTCTGTGTTGTGTCTTTAATGTTGTCTATTGCTTTTTCAGTTTTATTCCTACCTTTTTAAAAATGAGAAATTTAGATAATTGAGTATTGGGTGCTTCCTTCAGAGTATCTTGACAGAAAACTTTCACATATATAAATAGTTGCATTTCGTCTTTTTGACAGTCCTTCAAAGTAGTCACTGGTATACTCATTTTATAGATGAACAAAAAGAAACTCAAGTAGGTCACATGCCATGGCCAAGGTCACACGGCGAATATACAGCAGAGCTGAGTTGCTGGCACCGTTCGCCACTTCAGTGTGCACCTCTCATAACTGGGAACAGAACCTGAGCACAAGAAGAGAAACAGTGAGAGCTTTGACATTTGAAATAGATTAGAGAAAACAGAAAATTGCCCTTATTTATCATGAGCAGGCTTCGCCATGGTGACAGACTGTCTAATTGGCTCGTATATATCTCTCCGTTTCAGTATATGATCCTGCCCATTAGTACGCAATTATCTTCATCCCAACTGGACAGGGATTTGGGGCCACTTCTGGACCTTGTTGCCATGTTGGGGCCTTGCTGGAGAGTGGAATGGCTTTCATGTGACATGAATAGTCCTGTCCAAGGACTTGCCCCTCCCCCTTTACTGTACTTAGACACAATGAATGTCCTTGCTAATTCAAACCAAGTTTTTTACTTTTTTTTTTCAAATAAATTTATTTATTTATTTTTGGCTGTGTTGGATCTTCGTTGCTGCACGCAGGCTTTCTCTAGTTGTGGCGAGCGTGGGCTACTCTTTGTTGTGGTGTGCGGGCTTCTCACTGTGGTGGCTTCTCTTGTTGTGGAGCACAGGCTCTAAGTGTGCAGGCTTCAGTAGTCGTGGTGCACAGCCTTCAATAGTTGTGGCTCATGGGCTTAGTTGCTCCATGGCATGTGGGATCTCCCCAGACCAGGGCTCGAACCCGTGTCCCCTGCATTGGCAGGTGGATTCTTAACCACTGGGCCGCCAGGGAAGCCCCAAGTCTTTTACTTCTTTTTCAGTCTTATTGGTAAGTAATCAGTTCATCTCCTGATCTTTTCAGTTAGGATAATTTTATAAGGTTGTTTGCTCTTAAAAGAACCTCAGTGCTTCAAGCATTTTAAATTGCTGTATAAATGTTTCTTAATCAGATGTTATCCTTTCTTAAAGAGTTGTGGCACTTTTTTTTGATGTTCTACTTTTACTTATCTCTCATCATCATTCACAACGGTAAATATTTATTGACATTGTACTAACCAATACTAGGATGGTAAATTTCTTATCCCAATGTACTGGATCAGGAGATAGGCAATGGTCCCTAAGGATGGCTGAAGGAAGGTTGGGGCCGATGCAGTTTTCTGCAGTGTTTGTGAAAATGCAGAGGGAAACATGCATTCTGTTGTTGCAGGCATTTTGTGCAGTAAGGATATAAAGCCATTTCCCAGTCATACTACAAAGTTCTCCAGAATTGCAGCCGTCAGCTTGTCAGCATGACCTTTTCTAGTGTCAAATGTCATGGCATTTTATGTCACACTAAGACAACATGACAGAACCGTGCATTGCTTTTCCAGGAAGTCTCCCCATCGTCCTCATCATCTCAAGAAAGAATACTTTCTGAAAGAGCGTATTTATCACACATCAGTCCCATGAACTCAGAAAACAGCTGGAAGGCTTACGCATTAATAAGATTTTTTTTTTTTTTTGCGGTACGCGGGCCTCTCACTGTTGTGGCCTCTCCCGTTGCAGAGAACAGGCTCCAGACGTGCAGGCTCAGCGGCCATGGCTCACGGGCCCAGCCGCTCTGTGGCATGTGGGATCTTCCCGGACTGGGGCACGAACCCGTGTCCCCTGTGTCGACAGGCGGACTCTCAACCACTGCACCAACAGGGAAGCCCTAATAAGATTTATTTTATGCAGTTGTATACGTGATTCTGTTGTAGAACCTGTGTGAGTATATATACACCGTGCATATACACACACCCACACACTCACATACACTAACACACACACAGCCCATAAAGTTCAGAACCAGAGGCAGCCATCTTTCTGTCTCCTGGTAGAAAAGAAAAGACTGGAAACATCAGAACTCATTTAAAATATCATTCTGAATTCAGTAGGAATTATCTAATTATATCTAATTGAACAACTGAGACATAAACAACTAATTTCAGCCCCAGCCAGAAGTTTGCAGATTTATTTCATTTTCCTGTATAGAACATAACACTTGGCACAAATCCTAGATCAGACGTCCTTTGCAGCTGTATTAATAAGTATTAGCCTGGATAGAGAATTGTTTGCATTATGCATCAAAAAAAAAAAAAAATCCCGAATATCCAGTTTCTTCTCTTCTGCTAGGAGAACTCTCACATGCCTTGATACCCCACCTAACATGAAAGCATCCCACTCTTTATCTGCACATGAATGTCACATTGTGTGCTTCATGGAAACAAAATAGGAAATCTTGCTCTATACCAGTAGCTGGATAATGTATTTCATGCTTTGTATGATACTAATAGGTTATTAGAATAACTATTGAAACTTATTTTAGTATAAAAATACGTTTACATGGTAAAACAAGAACTGCGTGTAATATCACTCTTTATTTAATTTCTATACTCCACTAAGAGATCTTAAACTTATGCATGTCTATGTGCGCCCATCTTCTAAACCAGCTTTTATGTCAGATAACAATTGTTCAGAAATCTGTTTTGAATATGAATTTTTATTTCACACGTTAGACTGATGCATTTGTAGAGTATTTTCCAGATTAATTTTTTTTGGATATATATATATATATATA
>NW_020174642.1:8626975-8655087 GCF_003031525.2 Neophocaena asiaeorientalis asiaeorientalis | reverse complement strand
TATATATATATATATATTTAGTGCTATGTCTACATCTCTCATGCATTTTTCTCCGTATTTTAATCATCTTGATTTTGTATAGATAGGCAAAAATAAATTTCATGATGAAGTGCACCTAGTTGAGGGGACTTTCAGTACTTCAGTCTTGGGAGGTGATACAATTGGTATCCTTAAGCAGTAACACTGACTACTGAGGGACCTGGCAGTCATTACCAGTATCCACAGTGACGTCGTAATTCCTTGTTAACTAGCTCACAAAATGTCTGGTATGCACACATCTTGTAGCTATCCTCAAATTCTAACCATCCTGATCTGATCTCTTTGTGCCCTCGGATGCAGTCCAGCACGTGTTCTCCTGGAAGCAGTTGAGGCTAAATTATGATCATTATTGGGGTTTACTATGGTGATGTTTGATGCAATTGAGAAAGCAATTTTAATTTATCCAGACAACTCTATGTACCTGGTATAGACAATATGGTACAAGCTGCGCATGTACACTCGCACATGATTCTTGTGAATATAGTACATGGACCTGGAACCAAGAGACATTCAATTGTCTCATGTATTTGATGTTGAAATTCCCCTGCTACTCCAAGTCTGTTACCTTTTATAGGCCATTGAAGCAGCCCCACTAATCTTCATGAAGATTTATATTACTTTCAAAGAGAAGGGATGACAGTAGACATCATCAGGGGTTGCTAGACTCTAATAGTTGAGTACTGTACTCTTCTTCCATTAAAATTTCATCTGCTTTCTTGGACAGACCCTGGAGACTGGCCTTTTCTTATATTAAGGTCCTTTGGAGTCTGAACAATTTAACCTCAGCCTTTCAATGGAGACCAAAATTCCAACTGGGCAGAATCATTGGAGGATGAGGCTGAATGCCCAGAGATGACTTACTAAACATCTCAGAAATCTTCCAACTTCCTGTCCACTCACCACTCCAGGGCACAGTATGAAAACTGCAGGATTATGTATAGATCTGGGCTTGAAGAACAAGACATATAAACTTGTATGTATCCTGGAATTGCTCAGCTCAAACAACTGACCAGAACACCAACCACTGGGACAAAATCTCAGGCAGGAGGGCAAATGAACCACAAGAGAGTCACAAATTTACAGAGTAGGATTTAAATCCTAAGATGCAGAGGCAGAACTTTCCATATGAATTCTCCATGAATTAAGCAGCCTCCTAAACATTTCCTTTCAGAGCTGAAATTATAATTAAAAAACACCAACACCGACTAAATATACCTTCAGTAAAGTCTCAATGTGCTTTACATAAAACCATGTATAACCTGAACTTGTGAGCCCTGATAGCTTGGATAAACTTAATACACATGAAACACAAAAATCTAAAAACATTGCAAACCAACTTCATTTCTGAATTAAAACCTAGGTAAAAATTTGATCAATTAGTCAAACATTTGGAAGTCATTATCCATGAAAGCTGCGTGGAATCTTAAGCTCAGAGCTTTATCCCTATAAATGTTTTCCAAAGCCATCAAACTTGCATTTATGAGTAAGTAACATTTAGTGTGTTACCAAAAGTAAAGTACTGAGTATCATCACGTTCTTGTGAACGAATGAGTGAGATTCTGGCCGGAATTTGAAGCAGGCAGTGGTGTATCTTAGACATTTGGTGCCCATTTTCAAGTGCTAGTCTGGGTCCAGGACATGCAAAAAATTCAGACTCCACAGGCTCTTCAGCAAACCAAGCCTGACTGGTTCTGCTGGTCTTCCCAGTATTCAAACCAAGGAGGAATCGTCACACATATTATTTTGTGTTGTGTTGTTTGCTTTGGTTTGGTTTACAAAGATGCTGTAGTCCATGGTGTATCCCCTCACTAAAAAAAAAAAAAAATCCCAAAAAGAAGATCAGAATAACTTGTTAACCGGTTCCTGTATAGCATTCTAGAACTTTCCAGTACATATTAACATCTGTGTTGATGTGTATTAACCATTTTGTTGTGTCATTTACCACATTATTGACTTGTTATTCTATATAACCCAGTCAGAACTTGCTTAAAAGAAACAAACAAAAATCAAATAATGTATTTGACTTTATCTTTAAGGAATGATTCTAATTGCTTTAGATATTGTAGATGTAGCCATTTTATTTAAAACCATGGTGATTTAGAGAGTTAATAAAAATAGACTTAAATACATATTTGTGAGAATTCCTACCAGGAGAGGTAAGCCTAATCTTTATTAAGAATTTTAAAACCCATTTTGTTTTAAAATCAAGGAACTTGGATCAGAGTTAGGTAGGAAGGAGGATAGGTTAGATTTTAGCTCTTCTGATTACTTTAACTCAAAGACTTTTAAGTCTCTGTGCCTTCAACAAAAACTAGTAACAGAAGAATATAGGCATAAGCTCACGTGTTTCAGTAAAGCTGTCTTTGAAAAAATCTGTTCAATTACTATTTAGAATATAGCATTAAAGAATACATCCCTGATGACTTGTGAAATCACTTTTGGCCACACCCGAAAATAAGTGGCAGAGGAAACTTCATTTTGATTCCTAAAAAAATGAATCTGATGTTTGGTGTTTTCCATCTCCGATTTCTGAGAATATGAGGATACAAATTAATGTAATGAGCTTGTATCTGACATTGTGGGATACGCAATTTTTATAGGTGGGAGAAATTGCCTTCAACAAGGTCTGCAAAGCGGCGGGTGCTCCAGAGGTGGGTGGCAATGGTGATCTGGAAAGAGGGGAGATTTTCCACAGAAGTTGCTGATGTTCCTTCTCCTCATTTGGTCTGTCTTCTTGGCACGGTCTCTAGGTCACTATGTTCTTCGTTTCTTCTTGACCAAAAGCAGTTTGTACTGGGCTTCTTTTCTGTTTAAACATAAGCCAGGATTCCTAGCTGAAGCCTCCGGGCCCCCTGCTCTGGCCCCGGCTGTGTCTGCAGCCTCCCCTCCTGGCACCCCACAGCTAGCTCTGTCAGTTCCCGCCACACTCACTTCTTTCAGGTCCCCAGATCACCAGCCTCTTCCTTGACTGAGGGTCTTCACAAGTGTGGCTCTATCTCTTCCCCTTCAAGTCCCTGTTGGTCCAACCAACCTCTTCCACTCAGCCTTTAGGTCTCAAAGAGAAAAGTCTTCCCCATCTGCTGGAGCCCATCATTTTCCCCTTGCCAGTGTGTGAGCTTTAATTATGCAACAATTTACTTGAATGCACTTTTACATTCTGACTGCCTGATTAGATGCTAAGCTCCAAGAGGGCAGACTCATGTCTATTCCATTCTCCAAGAGCCTAGAATGTGCCTGAATTGCTTTGCCAACCTTCTCTGCCAGGGGCCCTGCCCTGAGTCCCACTGCCCGTGGTCTCCAGTCGTGTCTCTCAATGCCATCTCCAGCCAGCCAGGCTTGGCCTGCCTAGCTGTCCATTTCTCCTACCCACCTGACCCAGGACCATCAAACACACACAGAGGAGGGTGTGCTAAGATGTGCTCTTGGCCAAAGTAAGCTTTATGTGACTTTTCAGTAAATTAATGTGATTTTAACATGATACGATACTCAGGGTTCCTTTAGAGATAAGAGGCACATCCTAGCAGAAAGTCAGATACATATGTATAAAATTGAATAAAAGGATGCTTGATATCATTTGACAAGGTGTTTGAAACATGTGAGTCATGGAGTGAAATCAGCTCTAAGCACACACTTCGGTGCCCTCATGGAGGTACTCGAATTTGTGATGTCTGAGAAAAGCCTTCTGCACAAACCTTCAGCCAGAAAAGCTTGGCCATTCCCCCCCCCACCCCCGCCACCTCCCCTCGCAGGGGCCTTTAAGTAAGATGGAGATGTCTTAGTTCTGTCCTGCCCACAAAAGAATGATACCTGATAAATTTTCTTGAGAAAAGTTCACGTAAAACAAAGACATGAAGATTTTTTAAAATGCTGTTAAAAAGATTGTCATAATATCAATTAAGGACTCTAAAGGGCTGAGCCTCAAAATATTCACATAGATGATACCAGTGACTGTGATGAATAGTCTTTATTTTTTTAATGTCTGCATCCATTATTTGAACAATTAAATAATCTTTCAGAAGCAAAAAGCTGTATTTAGCTTGGAGGTATCTTTGGTGCCATTTCTCTGTGCCCTGTTTAACCGTTGTTTCCAGACCTAAAGGTGTTTTGCTGAGGCATTAACACACAGGCAAGTTGATCCTTCATTAAGCAATGTGTTCACCTCAATATATATACATATAGTTTCCAGAACCAACGCCGATTCCTAGACTAACTGGAGATTTTTGCATTGAAAGTAGGAGTTTGATGCTGTGCATTCAGTGTGAACTGCACAACCTGAATCATTTGAGAAAATGAGAATATGCTTCTCTTTCCAGGAAAATCAAGGCATGTTGTATACAGTCATGGTTGCACAGTACCACAGTTACTGTGTAGTGACTGTTATCTGAAGGAGAGGGAGATTCTTCAAAGCAAGGGTTAAGTTAACTAAATCTAGAAAGCAGCCCACACAATGCTCAATCCTAACTGGATTTTTAGAGGACATTCTGAGGGACTTGATGGCTGCAGATTTTATATATGACCTCGTGTTCTAGACATTTAGTTTTGTGTTCCCCTATCTACCTGGAAACGAGTTGATGGGCGAGGAGAAGCATCTATAATGTACTAAACTGTAAACTCTATCCAAATATTTTATTATCTGTCTCTTAATGCTGCTGTACACATGGTCAGCTACAGGCCTTATAGCTGAGATACCCCAAAGAGTTTAGCAAATATTTCCTTGCCAGTGCTGTTAATTATTTATCAAAAGAAGGGTTCCATTTTGCCTTTTCAATAATGTGGAAGGCCAGTGGCAAATCGAAAACTTGGAGAAAGAGCCCTGAAAGATCGAAGGAATTTTGCATTTAGATATACAAAGACGTGAAATTAGGCAAAATCATTTAACCGTTATGGCATTTCAGAGAATTGAGCCAAAGTCGAGTGGGCCGTGGCCCTTGGTAAACCCAGGCACTGGGGATAGAAGGAAGAAGCCAGGTGCTGAGAATTTCAATAAAGAGCGTCAGGTTTGGCTGCCAGCTTCCAGTCAGAAAGAGTGAGCACAGTAGAGGCTGGCCTTGCAAGGAAGCTGCCTACTTTGGTTGCTTTCTAAGACAGACGGCTCCACAAGTAGACAGGTGGGGAGATGGTACAAGAGAGACATATTCATAATAAGCAAATATAAGAAGGTTTTACAGCAGATCACTTATCGAAAATATATCACTGTTTAAGAACTCTCTCTTTGGGCTTCCCTGGTGGCGCAGTGGTTGAGAGTCCGCCTGCCGATGCAGGGGACTCGGGTTCGTGCCCTGGTCCGGGAGGATCCCACATGCCGCGGAACAGCTGGGCTCATGAGCCATGGCCGCTGAGCCTGCGCGTGCGGAGCCTGTGCTCCGCAACAGGAGAGGCCACAACAGTGAGAGGCCCGCGTATCGCAAAAAAAAAAAAAAAAAAAAAAAAAAAAACTCTCTCTTGCATTCTGTTATTTCTAAAAACCCTCAAATAATGCTGTGACATTTGTATGCTCATTTATTGGGAGGAAACTGATGTTAAATAAATTTCTCAAGGTCTCATTGCTATTACAGAAGAGGGAGAGACCTAGACTTTCTGCCCTGATGTAGGATTTTGCTCTCTCCCTTGGGCTGCTTCTCACATTTGCAAACCAATAATATTGTAAATCTGAAGGTGGCTGATGGAAAACTAAACCTAGTGAAATAAGTGTTTAGTGCAGTGTATGTGATTGGTTCTCTTTTTCTTGGGGACTGCTTCAAGTTGTAAGTGGGATGTGATATTCTCATCAAACCATGAAAGGGAAAGAATCCCTGCACAGAACAAAGGTAAAGAGACAGACTGGAGGCAGACGTGGAATCCTGAGCTGATGAGATCTTTGGGTGACTCTGCTGGGGATCAGCACACCTAGGTTGGTCAACTTAAGGGGAGTGAGGTGGTCCAAGGGAGCAATGGCAATGTGGCTTTGGTCCATGCACAGGTCAGAAGAGATCCCATGAGGCTTTTTGTGAGTTGGGGCACCAGCACCACGTACAGAGTAAAACTTTGGCTGCACTGAGTACATTTTAAAGAGAAGTGGTACTTATTTTGGGGAGCCCGCGAGGAGATTCTTAAAGATCCTGAACTGTAAGCTTCAGCCCTACAGAGAGTAATAAAATGATCAAAGAGAATCTGTGCAGGAGATAGGAAAATATTCAAGGACTGAGTTTTCAAAGCAGTGGAGAGAGAAATGAGCATGGTGTTGAATAATACTACTACCACTGCACTTAACAAAAGAAAAATCTATTTGCATTGTATTTTTACCAACTTTTAGACATTTTGACTCAGGCTTCAGGTGTGTTAAGAATTCCCCCTCTCTCTCTCCTCTAAAATTTGCTTAGGATGGAGTGGGATGAGGTAACCTTGATTCCTCATGGAACTATGAGAGTCTGTGATGCGAAGAATTAAATGTGAGATTTGGAAAGTGATTTGGGATGATAAAATAAACAAATAAAATACAGAACCTGATTCACGTACGTCATCAGTCTTGGAACAGACTTGTTATCTTTGTGTGTGAGCTTAGCCCCTCACAGCCCAGAGACCAGCACACAATAAGGATTTATGGGCTTACCAAGTAGAAATCATAGCAAACTCTGAAGACGACTGTAGATCAATGATGGAGAAGCATGGGGGGGAGGAAGGGAAGGAGAAGCGTGGGACAGAGTGAGGTACATGTAAATCAGGGAGGTGGACAGTACAACCCAGGGCTTATACAAAGATCCATGCTAATCTGGGATCTGCCATTGCTCAGTTAGCAAAGACATGGAGAATCAGGAGACCTGGATCCTACTCTCCTCTTCTGTACTTTGGAGTAAGTTACAAATTTTGAGCCTCAGGAGTCTCATCTCCAAATGAGAGGATCAGGTCCGGATGATCACTTCAGTTCCTGTTCAGTCTTTGAACATATTATGCTATAACTCAGTATTTTTTAAAACAGATTGTGTATTAGTCAGCTATGTTTGCAATAATGCAGTGTAACAAATAGTCCCTAGATTGAAAAACATCTACTTCTCTTGCTTTTGAGTTTCCTGTCTGGCTGGGTATTGGCTGACCTCAGCTAGGTTGGGCTGGACTGGGCTTGTCTCTAGGTACCAGACTGAACCAGGTTGGTTCCACTGATTCTCCTCCTCCTTGAGCCAGCAGGTGTGTGGGGTTTGCTTCTCTTAGGGTAGATCCCAACTTCATCAGAGGCATGTCAAGCCATGTGAACACATTTAAATCCTCTGCTAGCATGTTCTTGGCTGTGAGTCATATGTCCAAATCTAATGTTAATGGCACTGAGAAATGCATACTTTCCACCATGCAAGTCTGGTAAAGGGAGGGAACAGTGCTGGAGCAACCACAATCTGGTATCCTGAGTCTCCTAATTTAATTATTGATCCTCCCACGAGCATGTTTTAGCATACTTTAAAATTGAGAAAGGAAAAAGTAGCTTCTGTGGATATTGCAAAGGCAAGAGAGAAAAATAAGAAAAAAGAAAAAGCAGTAGTTTTTCTCTAGTACAGTACTTTATTTCTTATCTCAAGAAAATCCTCAATCTGCACAAAGTCAAGATATTTAAGTGTTTTCCTTCATCCACTTCTAAATTCTCAATGTAAATACTAGGTTAACAGCCCAAAAGCTTAACACAGATGCCTGTTAGTCAGTTTTGTAAAGTGAATAGGAATATAAGCATGGTGCAGAGCCACTGTAAATCTGGTAGAATAATTAAAACATTAAAGTATTTCATGCTGTTGTCACCTGTAATCACGAGAGTAGGACTGGTGTAAAGCCAGTGAAAATAGTACCCGTCTTCTGTATGCTGGTGTTTGTTATTAAGCCATCACATTTCCTAGTTCTTGATTTTGCCAGTAGAATTATGTTGACCCAAATGAAAAGTCATGATGGCTAATGTTATTTTACTTTTTAAAAATAATGATGAGCTCCATTTGGGCATTCAGGTAATGATATAAACCTGGGCTTTATTGTGATAATGAAGGAACCCGGTGATGAGTGGTGGAACCCTGGGCAGCCGGCTTCCCCAGCGAGACACAGATACAAACACAGAGCCCCCAGGTGTACAGTGAGACCATATGAACATTCTCTGTAATTGGAAGATGTTACAGTATTGCCAGATAATGAAATATTGCTGAAATAAAGGATTTTCAACAGCTTTACTGATCCTCCATTACAGTATAAATCCATAGACCAGGCAAGGAACATTATGTGGATTTATGCCCACAGGAATACAAATTTTAATTAAAACCCTGTTCAAAATGTTTATTTTGGAATGAGTTAGTGGTTTATACTGGTATAATAAGTTGATTAGGTGAAGTATGTAAATTAGCCAATACTCAGAAGATCCACAGAGTTTTCCAGTCGTTGATATAGAGTTCTACTGTCAACAGCACCACACAACTTACAGATGTGTGAGCAGACATAAAGAAAGAAAAAACTAAAAAATCTGCAGTGCTGATTTATGCATCTTGGCATTTCACCATCTACTAGATTACACGAATAGGAATTATGATCCCTCTGCTATTTTATGTGCTTTAGTTTCATGTACACACACACACACACACACACACACACACACACACACACACACTGGTGGGAAAAGTAGGGGTTCATAGATGCATCATGTATGGTTTCTTGCATCAAAGAGTATTATGCCATTGGGGGAGTCTAAATATTAATCAAAAATTAAATAACTCAGAGATTTTGAATTGTATTTTATTCATTTAAAAATATTTAATACATAAGTAGTACATGCCCATTTTTGAAAAACTAGGAGATACTGATTAGTGGAGCAAAAGATAAAATAAACTAAAATCACTCTAATGCCACCAAGTTAAGGTGGAGAGTAGGACCATTTTGGTCTCTACAACTGGACTTGTTTTTTTACATATGTATATAAGTGCATATGAGCTGCTCTTCACATAGATATTTTACATATATATTTTATAAGGAATCACACATTATCTAACATTTTATGATGCACTGTTTTTCTCACCAATAAGTTATGAATCACCTTTCTCTATTAACAAATATATTTGTGTAGAAATTCACTCTTTCTGCAAAATATTTTTGGTCCCTTTCAATGTGTCCTGCCTTTGGTAGGTGAGATAATTCAGTTATGCTCACAACCTATATCCTCTGGACCTACAGTGTAGAGAATAAGACAATCATTGGTAAGTAACCAATAAGTAAGTGCATAATTACGAATTGCGAAGAGTGTTATGAAAGCCAGATAGAGATGGGGTGCTAGGACAGAGCACCAGGGCAGGTGGGAGTGTGCAGATGGGTTGACAAAGAACTCAGGAATAATCCACAGAGGGGGACCCACCTATGCAAAGACCCTGAAGCAGGAGAGAGGTGGGTAAGTAAGTAAAAGAAGATGTACAGATGACCACGGTGAGCCAAAGACTGAGACTTTGTAGGTCAGGGCAAGGAGTTTAAGTTTTATCCTACACCCCGTTCATATCTTTCAGACGAGAGAGGGGAATGATCTGTGTTTGAGAACAGGAAGTTCATGGGTGGCTTTGGTGTGAGGAAGTTTAGGGGAAGCAGAGGAAGAAGGAGCCACCATGAAGCAGGTTGTGCTGTAAACGGCTTCATAAATTTGCAAGTATGGATCTCACATTATTTAACCCTTCTCCATATTGTGGGCTATTTACTGTCTTTATTACCAAAACAAAGCTGGAAAAAAAAAAGATGACAGACTTCTGTGTCTCAGATAATTAAATCACAGATGATAATCTTCCAGATGGAGTCACAGGACTCTAACCCAATGCAGGGCTCTTAAAGCAACTGGGGGCCTGGGGTAGGGAGGGTGCTGACCAAGGGAAAGACTGTTCCCTTCAGGGGAGCAAATGCATACTTGCGGCTCTGCCTGCCTGGGGCAGGCTCTCGGGAAAGAGGGCCCTGAGGCTGGCTCCCCCTAGGAACCCGGGGGTCAGGGTCTATACCTGGTCTGCCTTGAACTCAGACAGACTCTCCATTTCCTCCATATTTGGGTGGGTCATCTCCTGGGTCCAGCATTTCTTGTGCTCAGATTGGTAGGAATATACGTCTAACTGAGTCACGTCTAACTGAGGCGGTTCCCCCCACCTGGTCCTATTCTGGGCCCCAGACCTCCATCAGAAGAGTTTCTTCAAGGCTCCGGATGGCCCAGTGTAGCAACATTAATGATAATCTATTAGTGATAGGAATAACTAATACATACACCAAGCATTTTTCAAAACAATGTCCACACATCAACTCATGCAGTCTTCTTTACAATTTTACAAGGCAGTTCCTGTTTTATAGGCTGGCACTGAGGCTCAGAGAGGTTAAGTAAGTTGCTCAATGTCACACAGCCAAGATTCAAACCTAGGCCTTTTTGGACTCCAGAGCCTTTAACATTTGCTATTAACCCTTTCTTATGATGCCTCTCTCCATGTGTGAGAACTGTCATTGAGTTGAATAATGAGTCAGTTTCCAAGGGTAGGGATTTTGGGTGCCAATCTCATGGCCACTTAAGTCATGAATGTGGCAGCTCCATGTCCCAACAACTTAAGTTTTCAGATGATTTCCATCCCGTAGCCTAGGTTGCATATAGTAAGAAAAAATGCTTCTTTTTCCGTATTTAATATGGTTTTCCTTAAACAAGACGTCTATTTTATTGACACTTGCCTCACCTGGCTTTTCTAAGCTTTGAGTTTGTCAGTGCTGGTGCTGGGGGAGGGACCTCCTGGATCACTGCTTTGAAGAGGATGGAGTCCTTACTGATGTCAGTGGCAAGGCCTCCCTCCTCTTTTCTCCCCCTACCCGCTCATCAGAGAAGACCTTGAAGGGTTTGGAGGTAAGAGACCTTCTCCAAGGACTCAGCCACAGTGGAAAGCTAATTGTTGAGGACAGCAATCCTGCCCAGTTCCTGCACTGGGACAGGGTGCAGAATGAAGCTTTGTGCTTGAGGACGGCTCAGTGGCTCTGCTGTGCGCAGGGGCTCAGAATTCCGCCAGCATGTGCCTGAGTTTCCCGACACATGCACACTAAGGCCTAAGTCCTGAATTCTTTCTGTCCAGACACCGCAAATGCTGCTCCTGGCTTCATCTAGACCGCTTTCACTGAGTGTGTCCTACTTCTAACTTGATCTTTCTGACTTAACACTAGTTCATCTAGCTTAGTAAATGAACAGTCTGACCCAGGCTTGGTCTGGGCTGGAAGTATTTTCTTACAGAGATCTTTGAAAAGTGGTCTCCTAACTTCTGATCCTGTTTGCCTGTGTATATGTTAGTGAAGCTAATAATAACTAATTATTGGGGCATTTACAGTCTGCAGTCACTATCACAGATGCTTTAACGTCTATTTTCTCATTGAATTTTCACAACATCTCCATGGTGTAAGAGGTAATATTAATATCTCTATTTTAGAAGTGAACAAATTGAGGCCCAGAGAGGTTAAGCAATTTGCCTAAATATACACAGCTAATGCATGGTAAACAAGGCTATTGCTAGTCTTCATGACAACTTTGTGAAAGAGAAAAAAGGTATTTCAGGATACCTCATTTTCATCTGTCAAAGAGTTATTGGAATATACTGATTTTATTAGAAACAGGCTATTCTATTGCCACCTTCCAGAAAAAAATGTCATAAAAATATATGAATTAGGATGTTAGTATTTGCATTGCGAAGGGGTTAAAGCCATGAAGACTGACCCCGCCAACCTGGCACTTTGCACTACATTGACTGCCTCATGAGAGAATAAAGGTGTGATTATCAAAAGGTGCCAGAAGACACACCGATTCTTTTTTTTTTTTTTAATAAATTTATTTATTTATTTTTGGCTGTGTTGGGTCTTCGTTGCTGTGCGGGCTTTTCTCTAGTTGTGGCAATTGGGAACTACTCTTTGTTGCAGTGTGTGGGCTTCTCACTGCGGTGGCCTCTCTTGTGGTGGAGCACAGGCTCTAGGTGCACAGGCTCAGTAGTTGTGGCACTTGGGCTCAGTAGTTGTGGCTCATGGGCTCTAGAGCGCAGGCTCAGTAGTTGTGGCACACAGGCTTAGTTGCTCCATGGCATGTGGGATCTTCCTGGACCGGGGCTCGAACCCGTGTCCCCTGCGTTAGCAGGTGGATTCCTAATACTGTGCCACCAGGGAAGCCCTGACACACTGATTCTTAGAAGCAAAAATTTGTTATCTCAATCAACCCCCATTCCTTCTGCCCTTTACACCAAAGGAAGGCCAAATGAAGTTTTCCTTAGGGCGACATCAGAGCTCTCACTTCAGAGGCACTATGTAGACCCTGCTCATGAGTTCCTGTTACCACAATGATATGTCCAATAACTAAATGCTGATGGGACTTTGGCATTGAGGTTGGCCAAGCATGGTACAATTGCATGCTTCTATTTGGTGCCATGATTTTTGAGCCTTCTGAAAATGTATATAGCCATTTCACCATATCCAAGGGTAATTGGTTTCAGGACCCCTTGCCAATACCCAAATCCATGGACGCTCGTCTCATATAAAATGGTGCAGTATTTGCATGTCACCTACACACATCCTCCCTCCCTTATGCTTTAAATCATCTCTAGATTACTTAACCTAATGTATATTAAATGCTGTGTAAATAATTGTAAATACAATGTAAATGCTATTTAAATACTTACCTGCAAATGGAAAATTCAAGTCTTGCTTTTTGGAAATTTCTGTTTTTAAAAAAAAAATATTTTCAATCCACAGTTGGTTAAATCCACAGATGTGGAACCGGTATTTGCTCTGTGTTGGATTATTGGTTTCTCTCGTTCATTTAACTCATTCACTATCTGTTCATTCATTCACTTATTCATTCATTCATCAACTCAGTAAATGTTTGACAGCCTACTGTGTGTCAGGCACTGGTCTAGACCTTCAAGGTACCAAGATAGACATAGCATATGATCTTTGCCCTCAAGAAATCTATATTCTAGACTAGTTTTGCCTTGGACAAAGTCACAAGCTATATTTTATTGTGTTTGGTCATTAAATGAGATTACAGGACCTTAGGGTTAAAAAGGACCTCACATATCATTTTGTCCTCCTCATTTTAAGCTCAGTGATGTAGTGGCTTCTGCAGGTCACATGGCCAGTCTGTGGCAGAGCTCAGATTAGATTCTATGTCCATAGGATTCTAGTTCTGGATCTGTTACTACTGCCAAAGATTTAACTTTTATCAGGTCCTGGACTTGGGGACCATCTGCCAGGGCCCCAATCCTGGCTCTTCTCCCTGGGGTGGGACTTGGGAAAGTCACTCAACCTCTCTGTGTCTCAGTTCCTCACCTTGAAACTGGAATTATAATAGAGATCACGTGGGATTCTCACCATGATTATGGGATCATTCCTGGAAGCCTCATGCCTTCCCATGGGCGCTTGGCAAAGCTTGGCTACTACTATTATTGTATTGTTATTGCTGTTGTTATTACCCCTATGACTGTGTGACCACCTCGTGCGGTCCAGAGTTTGAGTTCTTCCCTTTGGGATTCTCAGGGTAGGACACTCCACTGCAGAGCACCCCTTGTCTAAAAACTGTCCTGTACATGAGCTGAATGGTGACCACACTGTAGAGACTGCTTACACCCCTTCTGAGGAAAGCTGTCTAGAGAACATCCATTAAAATAGTTATTTAATTCCACATTCTTGAATTTGATCATTTTCAGGAATTCTGAAAATAAATTCCTACCCTTTTAGTCAAATGTAATCCATTTTTGTGTCTTTAGGTACTACTTATTATTGGTACACAGTCTATCTCTAATGGTTGTAACACAGTATTTCCCAAAACACAGTCACAACTCTCTCTCTCTCTCACACACACACAGACACACACACACACACACACACACACACACACAGACCAAATCCATTTGAAAAACGGTACAGCGCTTTCTTGGAAACTCAAAATTTACACTAGCCATTAAAATCTCTGGAAAGTAGTGGGGTAGTGAGAGCTGAATTCTACAACTTATTTCAGCAAGAAGCACAGCTCTGGGCCAACTTCGCGGGTGTGTGAGCCATGCAGTCATGCAGGGCCACGTGCTTAGAAGGACCCAGTGATCAGCTTAATGCTCTGCTGTTGCCATCTTGAAATTCTTAATAATTTTCCAAAAACAGGCTTGTGCGTGTTTACCTTCCACTGGGCCCTGCGAGTTTTACAGCAATCCCTGACATCTCATGCAGATCCCACAGACCCAGAATTGTGCCAAACACAGTCTCTGGTGAGACCCCAGTTCCTGCTTCTGTTTGGGGCTTGCCTGGTCCCCGGCAACGCTCAGCTTCCTGCCATCTGGGTCAATGAGAGACAAACTCAACAAAGAGTGAGGAGTCTATCTTGCATGTTAAAAATATGCACCAGATTCCCAAGTCTACAATGTGTATGCACATACTACTGAATGCCAGCATGAAGCAAGGCTGCTGAACACCTGGCCAGATAGAGTACAACCCAGCCTTGTTTTGAGAACCAGAGTTCTGGGTTTTCCCACAAAGGCCTATACTGGTCATTTAAGTGTGATTTGTATAAGTTAAACTTTCCAAGGGGGACATTCCCCAAATTCATGAACTCCTGAGTTATGACTATTTTTAGATGCATTGCCTGTAATTGATACAGAAGCACTTTGAATTGGCACAAAGATGAGTTTAAAAGTTCTACAGATTGGTGGAGGGATGGACACATTGATCTGTGGAACGGAATAAGAGAACCCAGAAGTAGGCCCATACACATATGCCCAACTGAGTTTTGACAGAGATTCAAAAGAAATTCAATGGAGGAAATATCATCTTTTTTCTTTTTTTCAGTAAATGGTACTAGAGCAATTGGACATCCACAGGTTAAAAAAAAAAATAGACCTTGTATCTCATACAAAGACTAATGGATCACAGACTTAAATGTAAAATTGTAAAACTTCCTGTTTTGTTTAATGCATAATCCCAGCTAAAGCAAACACAAATGATCGAATGTGAAAGCCTGAAAGGAGCTTACAAGTCACCTAGCAACTAGCCTGTGCTCCACATCTAACAGCTATGAACAGGAAACGGCCGGCTCATGGGGTGTTCTTCCATCCAGGGTGCTGTCCTTCAGCTCAGCAGCCACAGCAAAGCCCCCAGGGTACCGCAGCACCTTGCACCTCAGCCACTAAATCTGAGAACTGGAAAATACCAATTCTGAAGTAATGTCTCCCTATCTCCTGCCTAATGAAAAGATTGCATCTGTGCCCTTGACATTCTATCATATTATAGCTGATCCATCCCGTCATCAGAGAGCTTTCTAGAGCATCATCGGGGGGAATGTGGGTCTTTAGAGACAAGTAACCCCAGGGTCCAACTCTATCTTCATCTTTGACTAGCTCCAACCTACACAGGAGCATAACTGTGGCTACTTTTCAACGTTACGAGAAAATAACCTAATAATTGGTACCTAGAATAGGTCTCATGGATAATTTTGGTTCTGGTACGCTCTCCAGAAGATCTTGGTGTGATGTGTATCAGGTATTCCTTGTGACACCTAGTGTATTGCTGATAATCAATATAAGTTTATCGAGTATAATAAATAATTATGCAAATCCAGAAGTCCTTTCACTTCTTCATGCACAGGGCGTATGGGGATCATGTTTTGTAATTATAACTGAGGTGCTGCGTGTTATTTTGTTTAATTATTTCCACTCGATGGCCTGATTAGGAAAATTGCTCACATTGTTTTCCTTGCATAATGTGCCATTACTGAAGAGTCTGGGCCCCCAGCCTCCAGCTAAGCTTCCATCCAGAAGTGAGCATGGCCGTGTCAGCCTCCAGGAGGAGGTGGAGTTCAGCCACTTGACTTCTAGCCTCTAACTTCAAATAATCTGGATTTTTTCAAGATAGGTGTTTCGGTCAATCCAAGACACTGGAAGTTGACGTACTATTTCATACTTGCGGATGTGTTCCCATTTTTGTCATCCTAGTTTTGGGCATGTTGACATTCTTTCTCTGCTTACCCATTGTTTGTTCACACATGCTCTGGCTGTGTTAGCCGAAAGGATGGAGGTTTCCTCCTCTGACTGTCCGTCAGCATGACTGTAAATATATTCTCTCCTGGTGGACTTGGTGAGGCAGTAACATTTGAGGATAGGCGTGCCCTGCCGCTAACTTCCCAGGTGCGTGCAAATACTCTTGACAAGGAAAGTAGTGATGAAATGGTTGGTAAGAAAGTTATGGAATTGCCTGGGCTGAGTAACTTAGTAGTTAGGACAAGAGCCCAAGGGAAGGCTGGAACGAGGGACTGAGTTAGGAAGCAGCGGGAGCTCCAATATGCCCTGAAAGTCACCAGCTTCTTCCAGGTGAAACCTTGTGGCCTTGACTCTGGCGATATCATCCAGTCCATTGTCCAGTCCAGTGCTGAGACCGAAGGAGCAGTAGGGACGATGAACCCTGGTTCTGCCACCAGCCCACAGTGTGAGCAAGCTTCCCAGCTTTTCTGTTCTTGGTTGAGCATTGGATTTTAGGAAAATAGTCTTCCTGAAGACTACTTCCTAAATAGTCCAAGAAAAGTAAAAATGTGTGCAAGGGTTGGAGAAGGGGGCGGTCCAAGAGGAAGCAACAGCGGCAATGGCCAGGCCTTCCCCATTAATCCGCACGGCACCTCTAGCAGCCGGTGCCTCACATGCCACCTGCGCTCATTTTGTTTTCGGTGGATGCATTCAGGAAGGAGCAATATGACTGATTATTTTCTGTACCTGCAAGATGATGCTAATTAGAGGCCAATAGAAAATGTGCAGCAGTGATAGCAGAAATTTTGCCTTTCACAGCTGGGAAAGAAGTGTGAACAGGAAGGGCATGTGTGGTCCAGGTTGCAAGAACAGGCTTTGTGTTCAGACAGTTGGGTGCAAACCCCAACTCAGCAGCCCTGGACCTCAGGCAAGCAACTTAACCGTCTGGGCCTCAGTTTACTCAACTGTGTAACAGGGATGCTCAAACCTAGACCATAGGGTTCCCGTGAGGTTCAGTAAGTCGATGGGTGGCAGAATGAAGGCTGTCTATTATTTTATTTTATTTTATTTTTGCGGTACGCGGGCCTCTCACTGTTGTGGCCTCTCCCATTGCGGAGCACAGGCTCTGGACGCGCAGGCTCAGCGGCCATGGCTCACGGGCCCAGCCACTCTGCAGCACGTGGGATCTTCCCGGACCGGGGTACGAACCTGTGTCCCCTGCATCGGCATCTCAACCACTACGCCACCAGGGAAGCCCAAGGCTGTCTATTATTATTTGCCTTCACTATACCTACCCATGGCTCATTTTCTGGCTTCATTAATGAAAAGGGGTATTCTGCATTAAGGTTAGAAAATTACCTTTGGCCTAGGTCCTTGCAGGCTGAATAATGGCCCCTCAAAGATGCCCACATCCTAAATTCCAGGAACCTGTGTACATTACCTTATATGGTAAAAGGGACTTTGCAGATGTGATTAAGTTAATGATCCTGAGATGTGGGAAGATTATCCTGGGTTATGTGGGGGGCCCTAAATGTAACCTCAAGGGTCCTTGTAAGAGGGAGACACGAGGATCAATGAGTAGCATGGGGATGCAAGCAGACATGAGCGATGGTCGAGCAGACAAGGATTGTCGCAGCCTCCATCAGGTTGAGGACACAAGGAACAGTTTCTCCCCTGGAGCCTCCAGAAAAGAACAGCCCTGCCGACACCTTGATTTTAGACTTCTGGTCTTCAGAACTATAAAAGAATAAATTTGTGTTGCTTTAAGCCACTATATTTGTGGTGATTTATTACAGCAGCAAGAGGAAATCAGCACACCCCATTACATGAGACTTCAAGTATTGTAGATGGAAGTTTTTCTGAAAGTTATTGCATAGTATCAGCCTTTTAAATCTAAGCATGAAGGCGGGGCAGGGTAGCTACCGTGATTTGGTCTGGCATAGATGCTTCGTGCCCTGACGTTGCTTTATTTTGAGTTGTTAATTTTCAAACTATCAAGTCCTCCTGCTGGTCTCCCCTCCTCCCGGCTGTTTCAGGACTTACTGCTGCCCCACCCTCATCACCTTCAGTGGTTGTACAAGTGGATAATCATAATAACAGAGAACACGCACTTTGCTACGTGCTCAGCCTTACGGGAGTCACATGCTTTATTTCACGTAACCCTCCAGCAAGCCCTTGAGGGGAAAGCTATTTGACCCTATTTACACATCTTGAAACTGAGGTCCAGAGAGGCCAAATGGGCATTGATGGCCATCTGGGATGAATATGGGAGCTCAGCCCAAGAGCCCAAACACGGGAAACTGTTCTGTGATGCCTTGGCATCATCTTCCAGACAATGCTGGCTTCCTAGAACTGTGCCTAAATGTTCTGAGCTGGGCAGATTGAAGATGTGATCAGTTCCCCATCAGATGCATGTGCATGGAGTTGTTTAGTTACATCAGTGCTGACTTTGGTAACTAGTGGGGTTGCAGTAACCATCACCTCATGTGTGGGAAGGTATTCTTTAAACTATTAGACATTATGGAAATATTCATTTTTGTTCATTTGTATTTTGCATGAGCACTTAATGACTTTTGTTTGAGTTGCTCTGAAAGCTCTTTTCTAGATCATTCTTAACCAGGTATTAGTCCGTTTCATCCTTACAGGGTGAAATTCCTTTAAGGACAGAGGTCATGCCTTTTTGTCTTCTGTATTTTAGCATCCAGAGCAGAGCCCAGCACAGAAAAGGCCTGGAGAGCGTTTATCAAATAACTAAAATAGATAACATACTCCGTGGTGTTTAATAATAGCCAACATTCCTTGAGGACCTTCTGTGTGCCAGGTGCTCTCTTTGTTTTAACCCATTTGATCCTCTAATCAACATTATGAGGACCCAAGCTACAAGGGGTTTAGTAGCTTTCTAAATTATAGGTGGCAGCCCTGAGATGGGAACCCAGGATACATGGGTCCAGTGTTTGCACTTTTAAACTGGATGCAAAACTGCCTTTCTATAAAATCTGTAAATGTAATGCTTTAAATGATATTTTGCAAAAATTTGCAAAGCTACAGTTTTGTTTGCAATGAAATACTTTGCCTCTGATGCCATATAATAGCATCTAAAGTTTGGATACAGCCATAAGCTACGTGAGAGCAAAAATTTTGTCTTGTTCACCAATTTATCTCCCTTGCTGAGTAAGCCCAGAACCAAGTACATAGTATGTGCTCAATAAATATGCGTTGACTGTAAAAATCATCAGGTCACAGGAGGTAACAATGATACTCGTGAAAGTGCCTAAAATGCAAGATTTCTACACACTGATACAATTCCTGTTTTACTGTATTTTATTTTTCTGAAGAAAAGGAGTCCTGTGATCTGGGGTGTGTCTAGGTGTGTGTGTGTGTGTGTGTCTGTGTGTGTGCACGTGGGCACATGTGTATCGGGCCATTGTTTCAAAAGGGAATTGTCATGATATTCCCACACTAAATAGGGACATTTGCTCCAAAGGAAATTTTATGTCTCATATCTCATTTGGAGATAGTTTTGTCTCCCTATTTAGTCCTGAGTTATCTTAGACTCTATAAAAAAGCCCACAACTGCAGTCTAATAATTGGTCATAAAGTAAGATTTGCAGTCATTGTTTACACAGCTGAGGGCCAGCACCTTTGTAGAGAATATGGAGAACAAGTAAATCTGTGGTCAAATATTTATTTGGGGGTAACACAGAGGAGAAGCACGCCAAGCCTGCTTCATTACAGTGTCAGAGGTCAAAGGAGATCTCAGGAATTTAGGGGGCAGGTTCGCCTTCATAATAGATCAAACTAAACAGAACTCAGAGGACAGACGAGAAGGCTGGGGGTGAGGAGGAGATGGAGGAGGACGGAGGAGACAGTGTGGTTCCAAGTATAATTGGTAGAGATAGAATAATTCAGAATCAAGATTCTGTTGATTCATCCATCATTTAAAAAATTCCCTTTGGGAAACCGGGGCTTTCTGCCTGGAGTGCCGATATTCGCCTGGAACGCAATACTTGGCAGACTTAATTCAGTCGTGTCTCCCATCAAATCTCACAGAAAGTAAGAGCAACACCAGGTGGTGCACAGCAGACAAAACCAAGGGAGCCTTCACTAGCTTCTCTTTTGTTTCATCTGATACACTCATGGGGGTGAGGGCCCGTGACATCCCCCCAATGATGGAGCGGGCATGGGGGGTGCAGATCTGCCCCTGCCTACTTTCCCTGCATCTCCTGCACTGTAGAGATATCCAATCCAGTGCTGCAACTTGACGGCCTTGTGGGACCAGGAATCTCAGTCCCCAGGGTTTCCCAGGGTATCCTGACATTCACATCAAGGGGCCGTGGTGTCTGGCAAAGCTCTCTACCTGAGTCCTGACCTTGGCCTTCTGGGATCAGGGAAGTGATTCTGATGGGAACTCTGGCTTCTGTTAACACAGCTGTTGGGCGCCTCTGAGGACTCCAGGAGCCAGGGCAGCAGCCGGGGGGAAAGAGAGTAGCCCTGTCCCCCCAGTCTTCAGGAAGCTCACCGCATGGAATCAGTGAGCCTGGAATGAACATGAGGGCTGTTTGTTAACCTCAAACGACTAATGGCATCAGATTCCAGGGCTGACACACAGGGGTGATGGTGATGTTTTTCCCGCTAAGCATAACTCCTTCGTAAGCACCTCCACAGCGGGGTCTAGTGCCTTTGCACGTTGGGCTTCTTTCAGGGTGTTAGCCAAGTACCAATAGAGAAAGACCAAATGTGGGCTGCTGTGTTGTATGGGTTTGACCGAGGAGAATGGCTGTGACTTTTCCTCGTTTGTGCTGCTTTGGGCCCCCCACAGGGAAGCCTTTTGGGTTGTCAGGTTAACTGTGGTGACTCACTGCTGTTCCCAGGAGCAGAGAAGAAGGCTCTCTGGGCATCTTCCTGGTGCCCCAGCACTTCACGTTTATGCCTCTGGCGACACCTCTGGTTCTTCACTTGATCCTCATGTCCTGGGGCTCTTTCTAGAACCATTCTCCTAATGACCTCCACATTTAAAAGTGAAACATGGCTCTTGACAACTTTAATAATGCTATTTACATTGTTGTCATTTAAGTATTTATAGTGTATTAAGAGTTGCCACATTCCCCAAATATCTTAGCAAGTAATAACAGGGATAGAGATACTCTGATCTGCTTCACCATATGAGCTGCTTTCCACCTGTGAAAGTACACACAGGGACCACCTAGCCAAATGACAGAGTGGCCAGTGAAAGGGTGAATACACCGAACAAAGGAGGTGACAACGGTTCTAGAAAACTGTCCATCAGTCTTGTGAGTGAGACCACATGTGACTGTTGAAGGCAGACTTATCTATGCAACTTAGGTTAACGGTGCCTGCAGCCTTAGCCATTGGGGAACCAGCCCGCAGATAAGATCCTGACCTCTGCATGGGCTTTACTGGACATGATCCTGGGCTGATCTTCCCTTCCTGTGCTGCCCATGGAGTAGACCTGGTCTTGCCCCACTCTCAGGCCTGGGCCCACAGTTGTCCACAAATGTCGAAACCAACCGCAAGATTTAGAGAAGCTGTTTTTGACCAGCAGGCAAAGTGATCTTTCTGGAGACCTCAAATTTCTTTGAAAAGATATCCTCCCTTTTGCCAAAACTCATGTATATACATATATAAAAATATATATACGTATATACATGCATACCTAATATAGCTGATACACATATACATACATAACGTATATACATTTAATATATATACATATAACATGTATAAATACATTATAGAAACGTATATTGTTCATGTATGTATCTATATGTATAGATAGATATGTTTGTGTACAAGATTCAAAGTAAATATATACTTTAGAATTTAGTTAAACAGAAAAAAATTCTGTAATCTGATTATGAGTTTATGAAATTTAAGGACAGAGAATTTTAATCCCTGCCATGGCATGAACTTTTTTCTTAACTTTTTACCCTTGCATTCATTTAAGTGACCCACTGTCATTTACTATATGGTAGGATCACATTGATGTTGAAGTTTTGACTGACTTTATATTCTGGAAATAGATATTTTATCTTTAATACAAAGTAAATCGTATTCATTTCCTGTGGCTACCAAAACAAATTACCAAAAACCATGTGGTTTAAAACAACAGAAATGTATTCTTTCACAGTTTGGAGTCCAGAAGTGTGATATCAAGGGGTTGACAGGGCCGTACATTCCCTGATGACTCTAGGGGAGGGTGCTTCCTCGCCTCTTCCAGCCTCTAGTGTTTCACAGCATCCTTGGCATCCCTTGGCTCATAGATGCATCACCCAGTCACACGGCCACCATCTTCTCCCTGTGTCTTCACATCATTTCCCTCCCTGCATGTCTATCTCTGGGTCCAAATATCCCCTTTCTATGAGGACACCAATCATCTTGGATTAGATCCCACCCTAATGACCTCATGTTAACTTGATAATCTCTGTACAGACCCTGTCTCCAAATAAGGTCACAATTTGAGGTTCTGAGGTTAGAACTTCAACATATTTTGGGGGAGAGAGGACACAACTCAACCTATAACATAAGTTCTAAACGGAAAAAGAAAAGGAATATATTTTCAACGATATGTCATGTTGCTCAGGTATCTGCATATGAACAGTGTTCCAAGTTTGGTTTTCCATGTGTACAAAGCTTTAAACTTTACATTTTTTGTAATAATTATTTTTTAAACTTTACATTCAGACTTCACACATTTTTTAATAATTATTTTTCATATTAGTGTACTTATTAAAGTGGAAAACTGATATTTGCTATTTATAAAAGCAGTGGGAAACAAATGAAATGTAAGATTTTGTCTGCAACACTCTTCTACATTTTTACCCCAATGTCCCCTCTCCCTCTGCCCACACAACCGTACACTCCTGGATCATTGCCCAGTAATAGTAATAGCAGAAACATTTATGAAGTGCCATTATTAATTTTATTTTTGTCACTGATTGTGGCCCAACTGGAGGCCTTCAAGTTGTGCATGCATGTTTTCAGGTCCGATTCTGGCTGGAAACTGAGCTACGGCTGATTCTGAGGCTGAAGGGGGATCTTCTGTAACACACTGGCGCCTTTGTACTGGCTGGGGTCTCCTGGTAAATCCTACCATTTCAAAGTTAGCTGCAAATGTTCCCCCACGGGATGCTCTACTCTACAAATGTCCTTATTTGAGACATGGCCTGTAGTTAGCACTTCATTACAATTGCTTAATTTTAGGGCAACATGTAGCATTGCTTAGGTATATTTATTCTTGTAAATTTCTGAAATGGAGAAATCTATATTCTGTTTACATACGTTTCCTCTCTCTCTCTCTCTCTCTCCTTATGGATAATGAATCAACTAAACATTAGTGATTTTCCTTGTTAATAAAGACCAGTGTACAATGTTTCTATTTAAAATGTTCATTAGTGGAATTAAAATTGGGAGCAGATACCCATTTGATATAAAATGCTTCCAGAATCTCACATATGCCATTGCCTGGCAAAGTCAGAAAAGGCTAAATAAATTACCCAGGCAATACCTTCTATGCCCTCTGGACTTTAATGCCTTGTTAGTGTCTAAGGTTACAGAAAAGAGAAATGGAACATTGGGGTTGCCACGGAGACATCCAAGTCCTGTCAACACCTCTTGCTCTAATAATGACAAATGATACTTATTACATCAGTGCTAATTTCATCAGATTCTGTTCAGATAAAGATACTTAACCTTTACTGATAAAATTTTGTCCTTATAATTACTTAGTAAAAGACCTTATTAGACAACAGTATTCTATAGATGCACATTTTATTGAGGTTTATTGCATGTTATATCGATGGGGTATTTTTTTTTTTTTTTCTTCAAGACCTTTAACTATTGGAAAACCCTGCAATGAGATTTTGGTTTCTGTGGCTGCCTTGTTTGGAAAAACATTAAAAGTGTGGTTTCTGCAAGTTGTTACTTAAAATCCTAAATGAAATATAGGAAGTTTTTAAAATTAGACATTGCTTTCAGCCTTTAAAAAGAAGGTTTTCTCTCCATGCACGTGAAATTAAAATAGTCAAATACCTTACACACCTTATGGACTTTTAGGGCATGTGCCCTCTAAGCCAGTCATCTTGGATTAAGGCGCACCCCAATGACCCCATCTCAATTTAATTAATTATATCTGCAAAGACCTCATCTCTAAATAAGGTCACATTTTGAGGCGCTGTGGATTAGGACTTCAACACAGGAGTTTTGAGTGAACAGTTCAACCCCTGACAACATTTACACTAAGGTTCAAACCTGTGATTTTCTCTGTTCTCCCAACTCTTCAGATTTCTGATCCTCCTTGCAACAAGCAGTTCCATAAAGTTCAATTTCACTCCTTCAGTTCTTCAGGATTTTAGTTTTTTTAGTTTTTTAGTTTTTTAGTTTTTTTCCATCTTTTTTTTTACATTGAAGTATAGTTGTTATAATATTAGTTTCAGGTGTACAGCATAGTGATTGAACATTTTTATAGATTATACTCCATTTAAAGTTACTACAAAATAATGCCTGTATTTCCCTGTGCTGTACGATATACCCTTGTTGCTTTCCATCTTAAAAAATCCCACAAAAAAAAACATTAATTTTCTTGATTGTAAATATAATACATTCTCTTTTTAGCAAATTTAGAAGTATTTGAAGAGGACAAAGTAAACAAAATCACAGACCCTCAATCACAGATCTTGACACACAGTCAAGTCCATGTGCATGATTGCCTGTTTCTTTTTAGTTCTTCACATACATACAGACTTACTTTAAAATGAAAATGGGAATTTTTACATACAATTTCTTACCTAGCTTATTTCACTAATTGCTGTACTTCGATTATTTCATCAAATTATGCAATATTCTCGAAAACATGAGTCTCATTGAGTTATAAAGTCATTATAATGGCCTCCTATTGTTTTGTGCTTAATGTTTCTGTTCTGTTTTCATTCACTTATGTCCTTTTTTTCTTAACTTTTTGTATATGATTTTGTTTCCATGCCCACTTTTACTCTAGGGATTTGAAAGGCATGCATTCAGTACTTATTCTACTAATGATTACTTTCAAATTTTATATAGCTATATGCAAATTTATTTTTCTAGTTATAAATGCCAAGAATAAAAAGTATCTATGTGTTTCTTGAGTGTGAGGTGAATAATCTAGTATGCTTTTAATTTTGTTATTCTTCCTGCCAGTGCCTTGTTTCTATAGCAACAATCTGAAACTTTACACAATGATGATTGTAGCAGAATTGTTTAGTCATTTTATTGTTTTACAAGCATACCAACGACACGTATTTTGACCTAATTTATATTTAACTGAGTTTATTGGAAGTCATGCAATATATTTTTTAGTCCACTGGGTATAGAATTTGCTCCAAGAGCTGTATATTTTGCTCTATTTATAGATAACTTGTTTTTAATCATCCTGTATGATTAGAAGACAATTCAAAATGTCTTCAATATATGTTTGAGAATGCTTTTATTTTCAGTAAAATTGCCTGATACCTGATACTTTATGAGCTCTACCTGGAAGCACAGGATTTGTGAGCACCTGATTATTTTTTTTAATTTCCCTTTTTTATTCTCAATTACTGAGATTTATGAACAAAGTAGGTTATATATTCATTCCCAGTTCTTAGTTTTTAATTATATCAGTGTTTTCATTTTTACTCTTAATTGTTAGTGAAATTTTTAAGTTTCTTTTATCCTACCCATTCAGTTTTATGTGATATTTTATCTTCTATTCACAATTTTTAGTTCAGTAATTATGTTTTTGGCTCTACCCAATCGATTTGCCCTTATCCCAGCATGTCCCTTCATTTCAGCAGGTTATTCTAGTATCATGTGTGCAGTGCCTTTTCTATCTATGCTGGGTTAATTATTTAGACATTTTCTAAAACCATCTATTTTTTTGTACTGTTTGCTAAAAACATTCATTCTCTTGCTCTCCAGGCCTGGAAGTCCAGAGCAAGGGAGGGCTTGTCTTCATTGAAAATAAATCCCATGTTCTTGTGGCTATAGTTACACTTCACCTTCCCTGCGATGTTATACAATTCTAGGTCCAGCTATAGAACTACGATAAGAATTGGATTCACAGATACCATAGTTTATTTGAGCATGTTCATCTTTAGTTTGAGCTTGAGTCAAAACTAACTGGTTCATTCAAACATGATCCCTTTTATTTTTATTTTATTTTTGGCTGCATTGGGTCTTTGTTGCTGCACGCGGGCTTTCTTTAGTGGCAGCGAGCGGGGACCACTCTTCGTTGCAGTGAGCAGGCTTCTCCTTGCAGTGGCTTCTCTTGTTGCGGAGCATGGGCTCTAGATGCATGGGCTTCAGTAGGTGTGGCACACAGCCTCAGTAGTTGTAGCTCACGGGCTCTAGAGCACAGGCTCAGTAGTTGTGGTGCATGGGCTTAGCTGCTCCGCGGCGTGTGAGATCTTCCTAGACTAGGGCTCGAACCTGTATCCCCTGCATTGGCAGGCGGTTTCTTAACCACTGCGCCACCAGGGAAGCCCAAGATCCCTTTTAAACAGTGTGGTTGCTCAGGTAACATGACACTTTAGAGTAATTTCATTGAATCCTAATGATGGCCATCATCAAAAAATCTACAAACAATAAATGCTGGAGAGGGTGTGGAGAAAAGAGATCTAAAAAAAAAAAAAAAATGGTCATGAAGAACCTAGGGGCAAGATGGGAATAAAGACGCAGACCTACTAGAGAACGGACTTGAGGACACAGCGAGGGGCAAGGGTAAGCTGGGACAAAGTGAGAGAGTGGCATAGACATATATACACTACCAAATGTAAAACTGATAGCTAGTGAGAAGCAGCCGCATAACACAGGGAGATCAGCTCCGTGCTTTGTGATCACCTAGAGGGGTGGGATAGGGAGGGTGGGAGGGAGGGAGACGCAAGAGGGAGGGGATACGGGGATATATGTATATGTATAGCTGATTCACTTTGTTATAAAGCAGAAACTAACACACCATTGTAAAGCAATTATACTCCAATAAAGATGTAAAAAAAAAAGAGTAATTTTAGTAATTGAGTAATTCCTACTTAATTAGGAATGTTCAGATAGGAAATGAAAATATGGATGCCAGAGTTATGTATGTCGTCAAATACCTGTACTACATCAGACCAATGACACCATTCCAGATGATAGACTGTTAGGTCGAAAAATCCTGAAGGAGCATTATGCATTCAGAGTCCTTTGATTTGCACATAGAGTAGTAGCTAATTACATGAGACGTTCTTGAATTTTTAAATTATATGGCATTTTTTTCACAAAATGTTCATTAAATAATGATATCTTAAGTGGTATGTACATTATTACCCTTTCTAAAAATATCCTAAATTTAAGCTGAAAGCATCTTGCTCTATAATCTGGCCAGTAGAGAGTACTGAATACTCTTACCTAAACATTATAACAAATTATTGTAATTTTTCAATATAATACCTTTATCATTTTCTTTTATTTTACTAATTCAATCAATCCAGTTGATCTTAAGATCAATCCCTATAATTTTCTTTGCAAATAGCTGAATGTGATTTTCCTCCCACATTCCGAAAGAGCCTGCAAAGCTATTATTTTTCATTTAGATCTTACTTTGTCTTGAAATAGCAAAAGTATGTTTCAGTCCTATCTCCATACTATATGCCTGCTTATTTTAGCAAAACAACAACATTTAAGCCAGAAATGACCAAAGGAATGTGTTTTGTTTTTGAGATGTAAATTCAACAAGCATCTTTTAAGCACCAAGAACCTACCAGCTACAGGATGCTACTTTGTGTGTCTGTACAAAAAATTGAAGATTTTCCCCCCTTAGTTGGTAAAGCACATGCAGACAGATGAAGACATAACCTAGGGCTGAACATGTTGGGTCAAAAGATTGATGTAGGGCTTCCCTGGTGGCGCAGTGGTTGAGAGTCCGCCTGCCAATGCGGGGGACACGGGTTCATGCCCCGGTCCGGGAAGATCCCACATGCCGCGGAGCGGCTGGGCCCGTGAGCCATGGCCGCTGAGCCTTCGCGTCCAGAGCCTGTGCTCCGCAACGGGAGAGGCCACAACAGTGAGAGGCCCGCGTACCGCAAAAAAAAAAAA